>NW_028186660.1:0-136615 GCF_003343005.1 Rhea americana
TCTATAAAGCTCAGTGTTTCACTTAGGGTGATGTAGTTGCGTTGGATTTGTGCTATTCAAATTTAAAGCCGAAAAGGACATTGAATTTTTAGCTAAAGACTTACTAGGACCCAATCACCTGAGGTCTAATCCAAATGTGGACTCTGTCTACTACGCCAGGTACTTAACATGTTGATCTGAAACACCTAAGCAGGACTGAAGATAAAGAAAGGTGACCAGTTTGTGACAGGTCACCAGAAAACCTGAAAATCCGTCTGGTTTGTGGGACATGAAGATTCACATGACTCTAAACCTAGTACTGTCTACATTGCATCTAAGTGTCCTAGGAGAATCTGCAGTTTGCTCAGTTTCATGTTTCATGATGAGATAGAACAACTGCTTATTTATAAAAAGAGAAAAGATCTTTTTTGCAATCAAAGAAAATTGCTGGTCCTGACGTCAAACTCAAAATGATCTTGTCCTTACAAAAATGGGCTAGGCAAATCTACAGGTAAATGCCCTATTCATACCCAGAGGAGATTTAAGACAGCCCCTCAGAACCAGGTTCCAGGACAACTGTGCACAATCTCCCCTCAACCTTTGCATGAAGGGGAAGCAAAAGACAGAGCTGGTCAACTTTGCATGGAAACTTTCTGGAAAAAGTAAACAGTTAATCAAGGAAGGTTAAGACAATATGAAATTTATATCTCCAATCTTTTTATCTGCCTGTAGAATACTCCTTATAATATTTAAAATAACATCATTATTATTAAGTGTAACAATCTTTTCTAATACAGGTGTATAAACATACGCACACTACAAAAAGTGGTATTGAAGAGAACGGCAGTAGTAAATATGTTTATTAATCTTACTCCATACTCAAGATTATTATCCCTAGATACTAATGCAAATTTTCCACTTTTACATACATGACATAAAGAGATGGAAAAAAAGGACTTTTGCAAGGCCTGGATAATTCCACGATAAATAGCAACCTAGAATAGAAAATTACCACACAACTAAAAAATACCATACAAAATTAGAGTTATATTCCTTACTTGATGTATTTCCTGCCAGTGAAATTAACACAGCAGTAAACTCTATTTACTCTAGTAACAAGAGGAACTGTAAGTTAATTTAATTATAAAATAAGTCCAAAGCTATCTCATACAAGCATATTATTCATTCAAATGGGCAGAAAGAACAATTCTGGATTGCACTGCACTCTGAGAACAAACTACCCAAAATATTTTTTCTGATGCAATTTATACTCAAGTCTAGTAAGTGCATGAAATTAAAGCTGTGGGGTTTTTTTGTTGTTTTTTTTTTAAAACTACTACAGCTTCTAGGGAGCTCCCTTCCCCTGTACATGCATAACAAAGAGGTGGCTTCTGCCATGGTGATACGTTCAGAGCCTAAAGAGAAGTCAAAGCACAACTGGTAGGTAAAACAAGAGGGATATCAACAAGCACAAGGTATCAAAGAAATAGTATTAATCAGCCCAGATTCCATCACTCTCACTGGAGTGTCTTTGAGTACAAATCTATTTTGCCTGGTCTCTGACATGCAAAGTTTTTGTGGTTGCATGCTCATTCAATCAGCAGTTACTATTAATTGTACTTCTTAAAATGTTCTAAGTGCACCTGCCTTGAGCTTAGAATGTAAACTACAAACATGATCAGAAGGGAGATCCTTCTTTAAACTGTTGTATAAGGAAGAAAATAACCATCCCTCCAATCATGGATTTCCCAGCAACGCTGCAGCTTCCGAGTCTTGGACACATGGCAAAATACAATGCATGGAGTTCCAAATCTGCTTTTTGAAAATCCCACTGTAATTCTCAAAACACTTCTTAGCCCATACACTGAATCAATCGTCTTGCTTGCAGTTTTGAGACACAAATGTATCACATATTTTGGTCAAAGCTCTTCAAAGAAACATTACAGACCAGAGACCTTCTAAATTTCATGTGAGAAGAAACTAAAGCTTGAAACAGACAAATCAATCCCCCCAAAAACAAATTAAAACTAGACTAACAGTGAAACCCAGATATGTGTCTAGATCCAAAGTTGGAGGAAGAAGGTGTTCTTTTCCAATAAGCAAGGAAAAGGAAAGAAAAATATTGGGCTTGAGAGAATCACAGAATAATATAAGTTGGAAGGAACTAAACCTAACACCCTCACACACACCCAAGCCACCTCTTCTTAGGGGTGAACAAATCCAGTTCCTTCTCCTCACATCTCATGTGCTACAGCCCCCTAACCTTCTTGGCGGGCCTCCACTGGGCTCGCTCCAGTATGTGAACGTCCTTCCTGCATTGAGAGCCCAAAACAGACCTCTCAAAGCCCAGATGAGATCTTTCGCTACACTCTCACTAGTCCAGCCCTGGATGCTGTTGGCCTTCTTTGACACAAGGGCACACTGTTGACTCATGTTCAACTTCATATGCTCTTATTCAAAATGAATAGACAGAATTAAACGACATGATCCTAAGAGGAACATGCATAATTTTCAGCAAGTTTTAAATAGAGTTACTGGGACTCAATATCCTTGAAGCATATTCTTCAAGAAAGAATCCCAGGCAAATAAAGACAAGAGGCAGAACAGGAAGAAGTGCAAAAAGTGTCAGTTAAAACCTGTCATTAGAATATACAATCCTAACAACATTTATCTTGGGCTTGCAGTACTACTGCCAAGACCCTCAAAAATAAGTATGAGGACATGTTTAGTTTATCTATCAAAAAGTCAGGCATGTATAAACGAAAAAGCACTGAGATTCTCCTAGAATTTCTTACAATGCAATAATGTTCCCTGTATTTCTGAATCTGCTGTTCTCAATCTGTCTTGCTGCTCAGATGGGGGAGTCAGAACAAATCAGTTTTCAGTTACATGCCTCTGGATAAAATTCATGAGATCATCAAATTAAAGTTGAAAAAAATGAAAGTTCTATAGTGGAGCAGTGATGAAAAGTATCTTCTAACATTTCCAAATTCTATGTTGGGATCCAATCAGTGGTTGTATCTAACTCTTTGGTTTCCTGTCATATTTGTTGTTGCTCCGAAAGTTTCTTTAGCACCTAGTAAAACTACATATAAGCACACGTCTTCCCATGCCTACAAAAAGATCAGTGCATACACCAAAGAAGTTTAGCTGGCCATCCTGTTTTACACAGCTGTTTTCAGACAAATGTGTAAACCTTTTATGGGTTTTTTGCCTCTTCCCTCTCTGGGAGCACATATTATCTTTCTTGAAATGAGAGTAAAGCAAGCTTGTTATCTACTTGCAAAATATCGTGCAGATGCATGCTTTGTGTCTGTCTGGCTCTGTTGTTTCTCAAGAACTAGCATTTCTGTTTACCTGTCGGCAGATTTTTGCATTCTCTGAGCTTTGGTAGAAAAGACAGAGAAAATTCATTTACCCCTAGATGTGAACCTTTTTTTTAAATAATAAAATGTGACCTGAAAAATTCAAGAGAAATATCTCAAAGAGCGATTAGGAATAATATTTTAGGGTCGGGAGCAGTTGTAACATGGGATCACATTCTGATAAAAGTGTTTTAGTAGTAAATGTGGAACACTTCAGCTCTATAAAAGCACAAAAGGTACAGAGAGCAGTATTTGTATTCCATTGGCATGATTCTTGAATTCTATTTGCAAACAAGTAGATCCGTAAGTTTTATCAAACATACACTTTACTGGCCATCAGTAACATTTGCAACACAACAGTCTGAAGTGGGAAACTTCCAGGACCAAAACCTACTTGTGTTAGGTAAGCTGTAATAATTCTCACCATTGGCACAGGAAGGGTGTGAGGATCATGCAGTGGCAGGGCTGCCTTGCAGGAGCCTCCCAGAGTTTGCAATAATTTGAACACTGACATTACTTTCCAAGTATATTTTGACTTTGTAGTTGTAAAAGCAGTGTTTAAAACAAACGTTATTTAACATTATATAAAATGCCTGCATTTCTCAAGAATCCTTCTAGCACTTTCCCCATTCCCAATATAACAAGAGAAGATCTGAAGAAGCGGCATTTAAACATTGTTTTCATTATCTGCCTGTTTGCTATCAGCTCACTATTTGCTATTGGTTTACACAGTACTAGAGGCCTTAGGGTTGTGCTTCAGCATTACTAGATATGAGAAATGCAAGCTGTCTGTTATGTATTAAAAAAGGTTTTCCTGTAATGACCTACAATGCACAATGCAATCTCATCTTACTAATAATCTGGCATCAGGAGCCTATATTTGGTGGCAGTTCGCAAAGCTGTGCCAATTTCTTTGTTTGCTTTCCTTCCCTGAAAGATAAAAATGTACCTGGAACACTTCTGTCTTTGTTCTCAAATATCTAATCTTGAAATCCTCTGGACAGAGGAGGGGAGAAAGAGCAACTGGGTAATATTATGTTGGCATCCCTTTGCATAGCATAGCTTAAGTAGAAATTATGGCTTTTACTGCCCATGAAGCAGGACATGTACTTAGCAGGAGAAGGCTCATTTTGCAATSAAATGATCAGTGCCAGGTGCCTGTAGGCAAGTCACATTAATGCACTTTGCCAAGGACGTCAATCTGCAGCCAAAGCATTTTAGAAACATAATTTAACAGCATTTTAGCATTTTCTGATAAATACAATTTTTATGACTTTCCGCAACTATGTAATTTCAGTATTTCACAAGCGGCTCATCTATATTTATGCAGCAAGCACATGAATTCATTGCAGCTAATGTCTTACTAGACCTCTTCATGTCCATGTGACAGGCAACTTGCCTGATTCTGGCTATCTAGGAACTCCAGAACTGTGCACATAAGTAGGAAGCTCCATCTCTGGACGAGGACTTGAGCTCATTTATTTCAGAAAGGGTGTAGGTTTGGCTATACATGGTAAAGAATTCATACTTCTACACCAAGAGCAAATGGTTTTGTAAATGCCTCATATGGTGCTTACATAACTCAGATAAAAATATACCAGAATATGGGAAGAAAAAAAAATCAAACTAAGGAGAAAGCCATCAGGAAGACAAACACACACACACTATTACTAGGGTTTGCCAATGGCTTAAAGAACAAACAAGTAAACCATGTTCTTTCTGTTTTCTCACTCTCTTCTCCAAAACAGACATTTGGGGTCAATTACTTAATTCAAAAGAAAAAAAGGGGGATGATGACTCTATTTAGTAAACCCATTCTTTCCTATTCATAGCGCTCAAATGTAAGAAGGATCAGAAGAATGAGGTCCTTGTGCATCACCCCAGCCAAGTGCATCTGCTCAGCTTAATTTTCCCTCTAAACTTTAAAGAAGTCTCTTTTAAAGAAGAATGATGAAAAATGTAGATGTTTAAACAACCTACAGAATGCCACAAAACTTTTCAAGTTCTTGTTAAAGACCCTTCTCTGGAAGGGACAAAACGGTTCCTATGTGCTGGCCATAAAAGCTGCTTTCTGTGCCACTATGAAGATGCACCAACCTCTCCACTTGTCATCAGAAAGGTGTGACCACCTGCACAAGTCACCAGGTGCAAAAAGCACATGTAGTTATTACAGAAAGAGCTGAGATGCATGGGAAGCAACACTCAAATATATGTAGAAAATGTATGAATAACCCCATTCCAGATCCTGAATAGTGTATAAACTTAAGCTTTTCTTTTTCATTAGAACTCTAGACATTAAATGACCCATGTGATATATCAGTAAGAATGTGAGATGCCATGACTGCATTTTAAGCATTGAGACTTTTATTAGTTGAAACATGTTGAATATGACACTAGACTCTATTTTAATATTCAACTATTTTCTCTCAAATCTTCAAAGAGTGATGCTTAAAAAAAAGCAAAGTAACTATTTAGTACTTTGCAGGCATAGAAACAGTGAAAAGAACATGTTGATTCTAAGTGCTGGTAGTGATTTGCTACCTGACCATTTCATCATGATGCTTTCTCTAACTGTGCCATGTCTCTCTTGGCTGTAGGACAGGGATAACAATACGCTCTTATTGTGTTCAATTCCACTGAGAATGAAAACCCTACGACGCAGGATACTCCAAAATTGTCAGTTAAGGAACAGCCTTTTTAATTCAGGATACACCTTTAAGCCTTACTCAGTGTTTACCATATAATGGTAGGGATAGCAGAGAAATGCATGCATTTACTCTTCTTAAAATAAAATTTCTCCAAACTTCGCAAATGGTCTGGATAATGATTATAAGGTCCTGCACACTGTTATATATATGGTGTGCATCTGCCATTTATCTTTGGTGAGATTTCTGACATCCAGAGAAAGGAGGGCATTAAATTCATCTGGCTTACCAATAAAACACAGGGATGAGCAAGTAGTGATTAGTGACCAGTCAACAAGGGGTGGGGGGGAAGCTCATGCCTGGAAATGGTTATTTACATCATCAACCATGGTCCAGATGCAGGTGGTGGTGGAGGGGGTTAAAGATGAAAAAAAATCTGTACACAGAAGCAGGCAATTTATACAACAAGTTCAAACAGATTATAGGCCAATTTGGCCCTCAGATGAATACATGCAATTCTAATGGGAGCTTTAAAAGAATATTTTAGGGCAGAAATTGGCCCTGTATTAGGCCATTTTTTATTGAACTAACAGAGTAGCTACATTTATCCTGCAGCAATCATCATGTCATACAGACACAATTTGACAAACTGAAGGCTGCGGAGCCTTCAAGGAGACAGCAAATGCTGCAGGGATTTTCAGGTGTTTCCCTCTTTTTTCCTTTGAAATACTAATGGCRATCTTCCCATGAGCTGGGAAGTGATTTTCTTGTCCCATTAAATTGTCCAAAATATTACTTTTTTCTTATTTTACAGCAGGATAGATCTAAGACAAAACACAAAATGAGAGAAGTCTTTTCTCTTTCTCCCTGTCCTCCAAACAAAAACAAACAAAAAAAAAAACAAAAAAAAAAAACCAAAAAAAAACCTCAGTTTGTCTTGTGAGAACTGTTCTTTTTACAGAAAATTACATACAATTATTCAGCAAGAAAAAGAGGACCTGGAGGTTCTTTGAAATTAAAAGATCAAAGTCCCTTTCACTCTCAGGTGACTCAAGGAGAAAAGAGTATTGAGGTGGTGCTGTCTCATCCTTATCATGGACCTTAACCATAGAGCTAGTAGGTATTCCCCATTTTGGAATGTCTCTCCTTTGGGCTTTTGGAAGTTGCTGAAGCAGAAGAACTTGGGATCAATTAAGATGTTAGCTTTTTTCCATTGCAGAACACAAAACAAAAATATTTCACAAGGAATTTGCCATCAGTCTGTTTCCAGACCAAGCATTATGCTCGAATTGTAAAGATTTACACTAGGATTTTTCATTTTTTTGTACATTTTTTCATTTTGTACAACTTCATTCTAGATAATCTATTTACATTTTTATTAACCCTTCCAAAATGCAGCTTTTTCTAGATTTCCAGGCATATGAACATTCTCAGTACATGCAGACCTGTCTGCTATATCTGAGTAAGGACTGTGATTGTATTATCTTAGATAACGCATAAAAAAWTTGGCTTGAGAGGAATTGCAGTAACATGAGAAGCAATTTCTGCTAAGACTCATGCTAGCATGTAATGTGCTATCAAACAGCTTTTGATAAGGAACAGACGTTTCTCTTCTCTTTTTTCTTCTAAAAACATGCGCCTCTATTTATACATAGCAAGGGTTTTCTAGCATTTTCACATTATGGATCACGGAGTAAGATTGTCTAGTGAAGTCTGCTCCTTTCACTTGATAACACAACCTTCCTTTGACTCGTATGAAACTGGCCTTAAAAATTTTTTTAAAAAAAGCACTTAAAAGTATTTAAAGTCATTCTAACACAACTTAGCATCTGAGAGCATACCATCTGACTAGTCGATTTTTCAGTAGTTACTGCAAGTGCATGGCACAGCCCTACTGACCCACAGGTACAATAGCTGAAGAGTATGTCCCACTATTAAACAAGTGTCACACTTATATTAAATAAAATGTGCATTTCTGCTGAGCAGAATGAAAACTAATCTCATCTCTCTTGAACTCTAYGCTGATGACACCTTCTGCAACAGACACCTGACAATAGGGACATTTAATGTTTTGATATTAAGCAGATAATTAAATAACAAGCAACAAGATATGAAACCATTAGTAATCACATTTTTWTAATAATGGATGAAGTTGCAAACTAAAATTTAACCACTGAGTACTACTATAACGATTACAAGAACTGAGTGTGTGCCAGAATATGAAAAATGGTCGATCAATCAATCTATTTATTTATAAGTGTTTCAGGCAGAGCTTTCCTACCATCCCTCTGCATTGATGTATGAGGATAGCCTTGAACTACACTGTTCTGAGCAGCTGTTCATTGGGCTGAACCTCTGGCAACAGGAAAGGTTGGGGGAATGGCAGTTTCAGCAACTTCTTTTCCTTGGGCAGAGCCAAGTTGATATTTCCTTAGCTGCATTCCAATTTATATTAGCTGTCTGTTTGGGTTGTGAGGGCATCCAATGTAATACAATGTCACTTAATACATTAAAGACAAAAGATCAGTTATAAAAAGAGGGGGGTTAGATAATTTGTTAAAAGTTCAAAATATTAAGATATATTACTGATGTGTTACTTATCTCACACTTTGATTTAAGGATGGAAAATCATTTTCAGTTAACAAAGTCATGCAATGGTTCTATGAGACAGGCAGTGATTCACCACATTTTACATATGGGAAAGCTGAAGTCCTGTGAGCTTAAAAGGCCAAATGTAAGATGAGAATCAGAATGAAWGATCTTAAAGCTGCATCTTGGAGGTTTTAAGCTTCCAAGTAAATATTTGTCTAGTGTGCTTTCAGAAATATTTCAAATTCCAAGGGCAGGCTTTAGATTTAAGATTAAATCACTATTGGATCATTTTTATAAGTGGTTAGAAACTGTTCAGAGTGAACTCCAACTTTTCCACATCAATTTTCTATACCAACTACTTCCCTCCGTGATGCATCTCTTATCACAGCTGGACCTCTAACTTGTATATAGCCTGATCTGTAAGTGATACAAAAGAAATTTCATCACAACATGGGCTGGTGGTTCTGCAGAAGTTCATGAGCTGTGGTATTTTTGACATGGAAATTGTTTAGAAAGAAGCACCCCTKGTGGATCTGAAGTCTTCTTTCTGGTCAATGCACAGAATAGCTCAGGTGAGCCTCAGTGGTGACCATGTCCCTGACTGTGAAAGTTGTCATTGTTATGGTGTGCGGCTTTGCTCAATCATGACCAAAGCCAAAGGAAAATGGGAATAAGAAAACTATCACAGTACCTTCCCTTGCAGCCTTCTTACAAAATTTAACCCATTCAAACACGACAGCCATGAAGAACACTTCATTCTCACCCTTGTTCTCGTAGATGTCTGTGTTGTCTCACTGCCCATTTGCTGAATAATTTTTCCCTGTAACTATGAGACCTGCTCTCTGATTTCAGGCATATTTGATAGCAATGGTAACCTAAATTGCTACTCAAGTTGAAAACTGCACTGAGAGACAGACAGACYGACCAACCAACCCAAGCTGGTCCTCCTCTTCATGAAAAGGACTTTTATAGCCATTACAAAAGGGGGCCAACTAGAAAATTAATCCACTCATAGCTTTGAACCAGTCATACCACATTCTGCCATTTGCATGCAATCGGACAGGCACTGGACAGGACATATTGATGATACCAAGAACATGAGGGATAGGAAGAAGAAACCAAGAAAGGAGGAGAAATAGGACAGCAAAGTCTTTCATTAGTTATATTACTCACAGCACAACTTGTTAGAGCTAGCAGCCTTGACTATGTTCTGTTTAAATAATACAAAGGTTGAGTTCAAGGACTCWAGGGAAAAAACTATTTGAGCCTGTAAGCATAGTAGAAAACTACTCCATTATTATTCTATGGTTTTATGCATGTGAAATTTGTTCTTTCAGCATTTCCATTAAAAAGTACTCCTGTTAAATACTAAAACTATAGCTTGGTTTAAGTAACTTCACCTGAAAACTCCTGTAAATTTAATGCTATGGTTGGCAGTCCTTTCCTGACACTGTAAAATCTCATAGACAACGTATTTCCAAAAAAAAAAAAAAAAAAAAAAAAAAAAAAANGGCAAAAACAAGAATCACCTATGTTTAAAGTGTACAGAAGTGGTTAAAGATAATGTATTAACAAAGATTCCAAACTATAACATGTTCACTATAGCCACCTCTTTTTTTAACAAATAATTATTAATGAGTTATCTTGTTTATGCACCCTAAAAAGTAAAATAATAGTGGTTTGAACTACTGAAATAATAAAATTGTTGAAAGAATAGATATCATACACACAAAACCATGGGAAAAAAACACCACAAGTCCTTCTTCAAAGGACAGCTAATGAAGTGAAACTAGAGAAAAGATGTATATTCCACTTACTATTGGAGCCATAAGACCCCTTGTACTTCACTGTATGTATGGACTAAAGATCTTCACTCTCAAACTTCTGAATATTATCAGGCACCAAAACTGAACCTTGAAGCAACAATTTAACTGCAAAACCAGACCAAGTTATTTACCCTTGGACTACTTGCCAAAAGAAGTCAATGAATAAAGCTGCTTTGAGAGGACCTTACATACCCATTGAAAGTGGCCGCATTTTTCCAGCRATCAACTGTTTGTTACAGGTTTCCCAGTCTTAATGTTAAGGTTCATAATGTCTTTTCCTTAGGCCATATCCAAGCCTAAGGAATATCCAAAGTTCTATTTTACATACCCTCATAAAAAGGCTTTACGGTCAGGAGAGCGCTTACTTTCTAGTAAGGCAAAATTGCACATCAAAAAATACATACATATGTTTGCAAACTGATTAAGGAAAAGAATCTCACTATAACTTTTTAGCTGTGTTTCAGTTCAGTTTATATTTATCCAAAGAGGTAGACCTGAGGAGTACTTTGTCCATATTGCATACATACTAGGAGGCTTTAAAACTACCCATAGATTATCTATCACTTTTGAAAAAAAATAAAATTATCATTAGGATCCGTTAACAAAAAGACTAAGAGATAAGGAGGTTTCCAGACAAGCCAATAACAGACTGAAAAATTGAATACAAGAGCTCCGAATGCAGTAGCTAAAATTTTTTCACCCTTGAACTTTTTTCATCCTTGAACTTGATTCCCACTACACAAAGATACGAGAAAGAGAAGGACATTAGCTTATATTGCATGTATGAAGAATTTTAAAAATCTAGAGGCTGACTTAAGAGTGGAATTAAATTTACATTCATCTTGCTTGAAAATTCCCACCCATGCTGACTGAATATATATTTAGTTCTATAATAACTCTGTTTACTGAGAACATAATTTAAACAGGTTTCTAAGCATCTTACATTACACACAAAATCTCTAGCAAGGAAAGATTTTACTCCATTCCTCTAACGATCACTATATCTAAGATTCAAGATAAAACGTGCATCAATATATCAGAAAAAGGACAAAAAGCCTGTGGATAAATAAATGTGATTAAATGTTAATAGCTACATAAAGAACATAAAACAAGAATGAAGGCCTCCCCCTCTCACCCTCCTGAGGCCTGTTTGTTTGTTTTTAACCACACTTCCTTTTACAAAGGCTGGCATCTTMAATTTATTCTCTCTCTGTCTCTCTCCTTCCCTCCATCCCACACACACCCCACACGTACACACTGAAAGGGGCACTAGAGTACAAAAAGGTTGCTAACGCTTTTCATTTTCACCGCACATTACAACCATCACCTAACTCTGGGATAACAGAGCAGTAGTACAYGCCCACACAGATGCCCCAAATCTACTTTTCAGTTCACAAACCACATGAAGATAAGACCTTTCATGCAATGTAATTCTAGTAATTCTCTACACAGACTGTAGCCTGGGATAATGGTATACACTTGTGATACTGTTGTTTAAGTGACTTAGTTTTCCCAAGTATTTAAAAAATAGCAAGTGGTTTGTAGAATTACTGGATCAGAAGTCAGACAGTAAGGGCAACATTGCATGTGAGGTTCAGGCTGAGCAGGATTCAAYGCCTAACAGCGATCTCCTGACCTTACCCTGCTCCCGGTTTGGACATTTGGACAGCTGCCTATCTCCAACTCCTACTAACAGTAAGGTCAGGTGGTATCTTCTGAAAATCAGGCTGCTAACCTTTTCTACCTTCTAGTCTGATCCAAGAGGGCTTATTCACATCAGATCAGACTCTTACCTCACCCTGAGTTTTACCCTTAATGCTCACTTGAAGTGCTGCATACTCAAGTTGCTGTGTGACTATTTATCTTCTTATCTATAAGCCTTACATTTACAATCTCCTCATTCCCTGCACATAAATGTAAGCCAGCATAGCTCACATTCACCGAGATACAAGCTACTGCTCATTTGCTGTATATTGAAATGCTCACACAGATTAACTACAGCAGAATAAAGCACTGTGATTCAGCCCCATCTTTCTTTCTTAGTGGTAACATGTTCAGACCTTGCTGATTATAGACACCAAATGGAAAGCAAAAGGATAGGAAAAGGGTAGGCAATCTCCAGGCTCAACCACAGGAAAGTACTTCAATCCCCAACACCGCTAACAAACCTCTGACAACGCCAGCTCACAAAATCTGGGTTTCACTTTCTCTGGGTTTCAGTATAACAGTGACAGCAGTCCTAAGTCTTGGCCTTGTTTGACAACACACTGGAAGGGTTAGAAAAGTCTTCCATACGGCAGACTTGGAACATGCTTACACTAARTACTTGAGGCTCAGAAACTCACTTTCTAAACTGACAGAGGCAGCAAGACTTCTGAGCTTACAAGTTTGTCCGTGGGCAAGTCTCTCTACAGCCTGCTTTCCAGGAACCCTGGATGCTCAGCTCCACAATGACCCCAGCAAGTCCCTCACCTACTCACTGAGATAACAGGGTGCAGGGAGGACCACAGAACATCCTCTCAACTTGCTTGAAATGTGAACGTTTTTGCCAGTCTTCTGTACATCTTTAAAAGTGACATAACAAGATAACTGTAATCAAACTGGCACTTTCCCTCATGACAGGACCACTTGCATGTTCCTGGGAGTTCATGCAAAGCTACAGCAGGGTTTCCAAAGAACCGTGGACGTTCCTGGCACAGTAGCCGTGCCAAGGACAGGGTGCAGCCAGCATAAGGCGCAGGGGAGCCCAGCTCTTTCCTCGTTTGCTCCTTCTCTGTGGCCTGCTCCAACCCTGAGAACAAAACACATTCGACCAAGACACTGCATAGTCAGATAGGCCTTTATTGGGACATTAATGTGCATTTCAATTTCATTATTGTCAGAATTATTCCGCATCTGGGACTTGTATAATTTTTAGCCAAGTAATTGCCACGGTCATTCAAAGAGCTGAAGCCATGGAAGCAGGAGATCGTAATCAGCAGTGACGTGACTTGCACCACAGCTCACTCTAGGGCTGTTGTTTCAGTTTAATGGTACTGACACAGACGGAAAGTGGGAGAGGGAAGAAAAAGACAACAAAAAACAGCGGTAAAACTCTTTCTTGTTCCTGAAGTAACCACAACAGATTATAACCTATACTTCCACTTTCTTCTCAAGTCTAGAGTTAACTGCAGGAAAAATCAATAAATACAATGATACCCTAACGAGGGGCAGTAGTTCATGAAAGTAGTAAAATAAACTGCTGCATAAAATGATCCTTTGTACTGCGGAAAGCCAAACTGAAATATGCTGTGGCAGCTTTGTAATGTAGATGGGAATGGTTCCTATATATTTAGCCAAAAGCAAACGTAATTGAGATTTGACCCTTTCAACTCAGTATAGTACCATTTTTGAAAAGGTGATTTTATTAGAGTACTAAAATCACAGAAAACTCCTGGTGTTGCTTTCTTTTTCCTGCTTTTACAAAACATATCATGGTAGACTCTCTCAAGACTTGACAAGAACTTTTACTTAGACATCAATACAACTACATAAAGGAAATCAGAAGTATCATGGAGAAACCATGTGTAGAAATCGTGGCTTGAAAGATACTGCCACAGTGATTGTGGAAATACCAGATAAAAATTGTTCTCTGTTTTCCAAGGTACTGCATACGCACATTTTAGCTGTTCACCTACAGGTTTAGTTGTATAGTTCTTCGCTATGAAGAACAATTTAAATAATAATAATAATATTTTTTTCCTCAATGCTACACAGAGCAAGTTAAAAGTCTTCATAGCCAGTCCTCTGCTTTAACCAGGAAAATAAGATCTCAGAACCTGAAAGGGAATGGACTTCGATCTCGCTGTCAGAGATCTCTCTGTACTAACTCTGAGCAGAAAAGCAGATCTGCCCACATGCATAATGCCAAACTAAAAATCTTTGTAAGCAGAGAAAGTCTTATAACTCCTCCCCATTACAGTCATGTTTTTTCTAACCTGCGCCCACAATACAATTCTCACAGGAAGACCAGTTCAGCATAACTGATCACAAGTTACACTCCAAAAACGCCTCTTGAATTGTATCCCTGAATATATCCTTCCAGAACCTAGGCAGCTTCCCACAAGACTGCATATTTCCACAGCTTTTTATATCTACCTGCTTAGGATAGCAAGCTAAAGGTTGAAAGGCAGTATAAAATCTGGAGAGGAACAAGAGTAATGCCCCGAGGAAAGCAGGTGGGTACAACAGCTACTTTTGAAATCAGAAGCAGCCCAGGGCTGCAGTGAGACTCTCTTCTAGCACTTCTCCCAACCGTACCCTCTGGGCTCTGGCAATACTCTTCAACAGGCGTGAGCATTTTGGACCCTAGCAGCTTCGGCTAACACAAGGAAGAATGTAAATAAATTGCAATACAATTGAAAATGCCCTTGCTCTGAGTAGGTAGGTGCATTAAAAGCCACAATATAGGGCCAAAGACTAAAAGTGTAACACCACAAAAGCTGAAGATCAGTTTCATCAAATGCGCAGAGATTAATTAGCTGCATCAGGCTACAAGTATGACATGAAAGAGCAAGTGCTGTATGAGGAATGCACCGTACACCGCAGCTCGTATCAGCAACCCATGCTAGACGTTAACTGGAACAGCTGTCAGACAGCACACAGTTCTGCACAGCATTATATTCGGCCTAGTAGCACTTTGGTCCAGTCTGTCATTAAGCTCAGTTTATTCGTATCTGTCTGAGCCTAATACTGTCTGCTAGGTGGTGCTGTGGGATGGCTTTTCTAGAGGCAGAGAAAACATTTTTTCCCTTTCTCATTGCTCACTGAATTTTCTTCCTTCCTTATGAGAACAGCTGCAGCATTTTCTGTTTCTCGGTAGTACTAAACGTGCTGTGCCTAGTCGCTATTWGCTGTAAAGCCTATGCTGGCTCCCCAGAAGAGTCAGCAAAAATACTTGTGCCTAAAGTGTTCACCTGCACATGTCCATACCCATGCAGGATAGAAACAACCTCGGATGAAGGCAGGAGGTATTAATATCTACTCTGAAGATTTCCAAATCTGCATTCTCCTTCGGTTCTGGAAGCACAGGACATTCAAGCAAACTAATTATTATTGACCAAACAGGATTTAGAACAGACACACACTTGCAAATTAGCATGGCTTCAAAGGAGAGGGTAAATCTAAAATCCCYTGAAATTCCAACAGGGGAAATACAGACCTTTTTTTCTCCATCCAACTGCAACTTATTTCCTCAGGGAAAGGCAAAAGCTTTAGAGGACAACCCCCTGATAGGGAATAAAATCAGAAGGATGCCTTTTTAGGCTTCATTTTTTTTCCAGGTAAGAAGGAATAACTGGCAGAGCAGAATGCTATCACGGCTGTCATACCCACAGTATCCTAACCGCTGCAGACCAGGGTTGCACTACTCGGATGTGTCAAAACATGCTGAGCTAATGACCTGGAGGTAAATGCAAGGCCATGACCCTTATTTGTCCGTCTAGGGACATCCATCTGTTCCACATAACGTTGTGTCAGTTTAGCCAAAAGATGATGAATAATCCTAACCCATTCCTCTTAGCAAAAGGGATTWAAAAAAAAAAAAAGGAAAGCTAAACACAACCATCCCCTAAGTGAGTAAATGCAGTATTACTGCATCAGGTGATGATGTCAGGTACATCTTGCATTTGATTTGCAGATCTTGTCCAGCGGCCCATGAACATCAAATCCAAGAAGAGCGTGGCTGTAGGCAACCTAGACCGTAATGGGGTGTGTGTGTGTGTGTGTGGGGGGGGGAGACGACAGAAAGGAGATGYGATCTGCGCATAGAGCGCTGCAAACCACTGAGGGCTCCACCAAAGTTACGCTACCAGAGACGCAGAGGGGAAAAAACATGAGAAAGCAGGCAGAATTCTGTTCACTTTTTCTAAAGGAAAATAGAGACCAAACCACATAGGAGCGATCATTTTAGAAAAATCTCATACACTAATACCGGCTGGTGTCTCTTGTCTCGGCTGACTCTTTCCCTCTAGATTTTGCAAGTAAGCCTGTACTTCAGAAAGCTCTGCTAGGGAAGTGTTTGAACTGCAAGCTGGGGAGGAGTTGCCAGTCTCCTATAAAATCTGAACAACGATGTGTTTTGACAACCACACATYGAAATCTAAAGTACAGTGGACCAAAAATGGCTTCTGAAGAGGATGCTTTAGTATGCGATTACTAAAGAAGGAAGCAGCTACTTGATGCTGAAAATAAAACAATTGCCACAGTCTTTTAATGCAAAACTGGAACAGAGGAGACTGAATAATGTAAGGAAATATCTATAAAAATTCCACACTGGTTGAGTATTGGACAGTACTTATGTATCGAACAATATTTTTTCTATTGAACTCTATTTTTTAATAGAGTCTTCAAGAAGAAAAATAATAAACAGCAAGGGGCAATACATGAACCCCTTGCTGAGTTGGTACTATCAGAGAGGCCTGAAAGATGAACAGACAGTACACAACTGGCCTAGTTGAGATGCATTTCAGTGTATTGTGGAACCAGTTAAGGAACAAGCTGGTATACTGAAAATCATTTTGAAGTGGCTTTATTATTTAAACTGTCTAAACTAGAAGACTGGGGAAAAAAAAGGAAGAAAACATAGGAGAGAGCCTTTCTTTTGATCTTGATATTGATCTTACCAAAAAAATTCCAAACCAAAAAACACAATTAAACTCTACACATTTTACCAGACAGCTTCCTTCCTAAAGACTAAATCACAAAGCCGAAGAGACCAATGTAAAATCCAAGAGGTGACCTCCATGAGTCCCCAGGGCAACAATCTCCTGAGGTAACTKTAGGGACCCAAGCTAGTGGCAACTCAGAGGTTTCTTGGCATGCACTACACGCTTAATGTGAAGCTATCACATGGTTTCCATTTTTAACACAGCATATTTTTAAGTATTGTCCAAGTATCTTTAGCTAGTAACTGCTGCTTTAAAGAATAACTATATCTAAATAAAGGAATGACAAGCATTTGTGAGAGGTGCCAGAAAAAAAGATATGGTAACAATTAGTATTAGGTTCAACTTTCACCTATGCATCTGTCTTTAACGCATATAATCTGCCCCTCCACTCCCTCATGTTCTTCCCCTAGGGCTGTAAAATCCAAGAACAGTTTTGCAGATGAGGCACCAAGGTGTAAGTGAATTCAGAGACTGGTTCAAGAATGTACTTGGAGTCCAGATTCAACCTGGGTCTTCCAATGTAGAGGACTCCCTCGCTTGTTGCTGGGTCATTCTCCCAGTCTAAGCTATAAGCAAAACACTGATATACTAATGGCTGTGCAGACTAAACTGTCCCAAGTCTGGTTTACGTGATGCTGGAAAAACRTTAGAGACCAGCTTCTTTCCTGTAGGCAAAATTCTACAACCACGCATACACCAACAATGAGAATAGTGATTAATTTAACAGGAAAAACGAAGAAAATGTTATATTGACTAACACTGCTGCTGTCTGAAGGAATTTCCTAGCTCCAAAAAGCTAGGATGTTTAGAAAAAAAATAAGATTAAGCACCTGAGCTCTACAGAATACGGAGGATCCTGTAAGCTTCACATCTGCAGACACAGTGTACACAGTGGGTTCAATTCATACTTTTAAAGAAACAAGATCTTTGGACAGCCAAAAATTTGAATCAAGTGAAATTTCTACTGCTGTTTCCTCACAAACTGTAATTTCATTTCTGCAAAACACATGGTCTCCTAGAACAAGGATCAACCCCAACAGTGACATGGTTCTCAGAAATCTATAATAACAATTCAGTAATCATCAAAATAGTCGGGAGAGGAAGAAGCAACTTAGTAACAAAGGTCTAAGTCTCCAAAAGGTTTTTACAAACAGTGAGAAAAATGAAGTGATTAACAAGAGCACCTTACCCATATCTTATAAATAAATTATACCACACTAGTCACAGAATGAATTMTCTTGGGGTATTATGGTAAATATGTGAGATAAATCCAAAGCTCTGTTAATATAAGGAGAGATTACCTACATTCTTCAAACCTGAGGGAATATATCAAAATTGACTGTAACGCCCTCTAACAGTCATAAAAAGCCAGAGCATTAATATATACAAAAGAATGCAAAAGGATGACCACCTCCTTTCTTCCCCCAAATTTCAGGAGTCATCTCAGCACACACACCTTCACAGAACTACCAAAAGCTCTGTCTAAAACCCAGGGCACTTTATTAAGCTTCAGGAATTTGTTTCTTATATGAAGGAGAGAAGGAAAGGGGACTTATCTATAACAATTTGGCAATAAAACACCAGTGAGGTACCTGTACTTAGCACTTTCTGGAAACATACTCATTAAACACAGTCCATTTTCTCAWTTTTTATGTTGATTTATCTTGTGCACTTCTCTACTGCCACACATCATGCAGACATGAACCCCAATCCCCCYACTCACCATGATTAAAGGGCCTCCTCCTATGAAAGTGCATCTACTAATTGCACCTATGATGGACAGAGCAATCAGTGCTTACCTACYGGCTCGCTGAAATGAGCTATATGCGATTGTGGGGACATGAGGACAGGGTGTAAAAAGACACTTGCTACTGATATGTGCCAAGACTCTGATTTTCAAGTCCCCCCTCCCGCCCCCATTTTTTTCACATGAACCACAATCAATCATCCTGCAGTCTCACACAGCAGCAGCTCTAAAGTAGAGCCATATTAGATGATACTCTAGGTGATTTTAGACTGAAAATGCCTGATGATTTGCTTATGCACTTCTTTAATGTTCTTCTTCCAATATCAGTAGCTGTCAAGTTTGGCAGAACAAAGTATTAGTCTTGGAGAAAAGGRCTCAGGGGAATGAGGAAGGATTGCTAAGTGACTTCCTACCAGGACATCTATATTTCTACCTAGGCCACATGCAAGCTCGTGCACAGAGGCACTTGCTTGTGCAGTTCACACCCTCATTCTGCAACACTAGTGAAACTAGATAACGTCATATAGTTGGATAGYGACATTACTCGGTGGACCTGAGAAAAGGTGAATGACTATGATAATAAAAGATGGGGAAAATTTGATAAAGTACTGCACCGGGAAGTATGAGTTGGACTTTTGGCATATACTTATTTCAACTACTAAATGAGATAAAATAAACTGTACCACTTCACCTTCGTTGAAGATCCAAACTAACAGGTTGGCATTTGGTGGCATTTCAATAACTGACCATGTACCAAAGGAGTTGTTTCTYCTCCACTCTTCAAAGTTTTCCAACAGTCCACCTGCCCTCTGACAAGCATCATAGCTGCTATTAAAAAAGATGCATTTCTGCATCACCTAAGAATGACAGAGACCAGAAAACATGAAAACTTGAATATTGAAGCATTACACATCTGAGTTCATGWGATAATAGTTCAACTAGAGATTTAGTCATAACTGCATATTTTAACTTTAAAAATGTCCTTAAAATGCAGCTTATTAAACTCTTTACTTAGGACTAACACTATTTCTACCATATGAAATGATAATTTAGTTATCTCAAAAGGTTTGGCATAATGTCAGCAATGCATTTTATATTGGTCAGGTTGATTTCTGTGTTCAGATATGGGTAAATATCTCAGATAGGCACAATTTTTGCATTGCATGGTCTTCATTATGAATTTGGATTACAATCATCTGCTTTTTATCTTCAGAGGAACTTTCTTGTATTTCTTCACTCTTTTCTATTTGACCATGAATGGTGGCAAGTTTCCTCCTCTTATTATTCAGGCAATTGATTTTATAGCAAAAGACACTCCAAACTGGTGGCTTCAGGCATGCTGGACAGACATGTAGGCTCCATTTGTTTTACTTGCATGCTGCCACAATACAAACTTGCACCTCTACTTTCCCCTTTTACAAGAAGCCTAGACTGAACCTCTGATAGAAAATCCTAATAGCTAGGGYAGGTTGCAGAGCAACTTGCTCACAAATGTGAATGACAATGTATCCCTGACTGAACTTCTTCAAAGAGATCAACACAATTCTAAAAGCTAGCACTGATTTTGTTGTTTTTCCTTTTGTTTCACTAATTCCAACGCTAGCGTAACACTTGCTTTTTTCTTTCTTCATGCCTTTCTTGTATAGCACGTCTGTGTATCTATAAAAATGTACGGCATTTTCTGGATATACTTGAACATATTTCATTCATTACTACCAGGACATTGTCTCATACACATTTCAATAGACAAGTCTGAGTGAAAACTTGAGCCTGAACACTTGCCACACTGTTGGTGGTTAAATGTTATATTTTCTCATTCTCTACTTCAARTGAGTTGAAATCAGATCTCTCATGACGTGGGGAAGTTGTGTGTTTTCTAGTGTGGTCTTAATCACAARAGTTCACTCTGAACACTACTAGAAAAATGGGCATACATGCCTTCAAAATACTCAGTGAATGCAACAGATTGAGCTACAGAGACACGTATTGCTGCAGGACCGGACTACTGAAAATGGACATGTCTGATGGAACAACTTTGAACCCCACCTGTAGATATGGTAAAAAAGAGCAGCATAGCGCTTGTCTGCTATGTTGGATAGACCAAACTGAGCATATAATGYAGTCTGCACTGGCTGGCTTATCCTGTTCCAAGTTTATTGCAACATCCTGATCTTTATCTTCAAAGTACTAATTAAATACAATTCAAAATAAACTATGTTCATGCAACGGTGCAGCTACAGATTCTGACTGAGAGACCTAGGGAAGCTTTCCATTGGCTTCAATAAGCGTTGGCTCAAGCTCTTAAAAGGCAGGAAGTAGGAAAGTTAATTTCCTATAAACTCTGGGTTTTATTTCTCCCTCACATAACCATTTTTATAATAATAGCTAGATGCATCTCAGACTGAATTTAAGATCCAGTTCCTAAGCTGATACAAACATTCACCATTCTGCTCAAAACAGTTATGCCTATTTGCCACAGCTCAAGATCCTGAGCATGGTACGGTTAATGGCTGAGATCATGTTGCTTTGGGGGTTCTAGGTAAGACTCTCTGCTTTGCTCCCAACCCTCCTGGTAAGCAACGGAGCTTGAGAGCCTGAAAGGCTGGCACCTCACTGTTTTTTCTGTCTATGGCAAACATGGAAACAGAATGAAAATACTGATTTATCTGAGTTTCAGCTGGATGCAAGAGCTTCAGTGTCACGTTTACGGCTTGTGCATTAGCTGYATACAGTGTCATTTATCAGGGGCTGCAAAGGAGTTCATTAACTATTGAAGCAGCACATCAGCAGGGAGACAGCACATGAAAACAAATAAAGTAGGTCTCTGGGGTGTGTGATATATCCTGAATGCCTAACACTTTTAGCAGGCAAGCTTCTCTAGACCACCCTCCACATGCATTAAGAGAAAAGCAAAAGAGAATGCTATAGCATAATTGCTAAATACGTGCCATTTCATCTATMAGGCAACAGTAAGCCAGGAGAGGCCAGGATATGCACACTGATTTACAAAATAATTTATTAGAAAAATTAATGAGATGCAAATACATCACATTTCCAAAAACCTCATCAAGAGGTTTTACTGTCCAGTCCCTGGTGGTGATTTAACACGTTTTGAGCTTCGGTGAGGTCCAGATCCTATTTTTAAGCCTATTTATACCTTTTAATGCCCTTTCATCTCTAACTTTCTCCATGACTATAAATTACTTGTCGCTATATATTTGCAGATCCAGTTTAACATCCMTTTGCTTAAGTTTCGGTGAGAAATTTCTCGAGAAAAAGGAAAGCCCAAGCTCAAGTCATAAGCAGAGCAGAGAATACCACATGACTTCAGTTGAGCACATGTGTAAGCGATCTGTGGAAGAGAAACCAAATTAATCAAGTGCTTAAACTGAGTATTTATCTCTCCATACCTTAACTGTTTCACTCGTAAAAATAAGTTTAGTGCTGCGTGTGACTAAGAATATTGTTTCTCTCAAAATTCTTCTGAAATGCACTAAAAGCAGCGTTAATGTAGTAACATGTCACTAAAACTGTATAGGAAAAAAGTTCTACTGAATTGTTTTCTTTTGGAAACAATTTCTGTTTTGGAACAAACAAATTCTCATACTATAGCTATGTCCCATTCGAACCTCTTAAAAAAAAAAAAGAAAAAAAGTAGTCTGATGTGTCTTTTGCTTTGAGATTGTTTTTTTCTTCTTTTGGCTTCGATTATATTTAAATTATTGAAAAAGTCCTCACTTAATGGCAAAGGAAGCAAAAGATTCACACAGGGCACAGGGACAGCTTGCTAATTAAAATTCATATTTAACCTTGCAATACAGGACCCAGACAGAAGCAAAGTAGAAAAAAAATTAAAACAATATGCGAGATAGGAATCTTTAATCAACCTTGTTGCATCAGCCTAGCATTCCACCTAGTCTTCTGGGGTTACCCAGCACCACTTTGAAAATGGATTACTTTCCACCAAAAACAATGCCAAAAAGGGGCTTTAGTTCTCCTGAGGGAAATTAGAACAGCCTGGATCATCAWATGGGAAAAATAATCATTATCAGTAGCACTCAGAAAAGGTGGTGGGGGGTGTGTGTSGGGGTGAAACCAGACTGCAGTTTTAGAACACTTCATGCCATACACATGCATTTAAATATCAGTGCGAAGCAGCAAAAGCTTGTGGGTTTGTGATGCCAAAGAGCTTCTGCTTCCTCTAGTGGACAACGTACACAGCTGGTTTTGCTTAAGAGGGTTTGCTCAGAAATGTACCTTGTTGTAACTAGTCCTGCAGAGGGTAAGGTACTGAAATCAGGTAGAGTATTGTATACCCTCTATTAACAATTCAAAGTGAAAATAGACGCATGTGGAACCTGTACACGCTAACAGATAAAAAAAAAAACATCAAAAGGACTCAGTATCACTGAGTACACATATGTCTTTAACCTGGGATCCCTTGTTTTAGGTAAGAGAAATTTTCCAACGTGCCCTGCCATCACCATCACCCAGAGACTCTGCCAGGGAGTGACCCACCATGGAGCTCTGTGGTGCCAGCTGCCAGCATGAACACAAGGCTCAGACCCCTTTACAACCAGGCTAACTATAACTTGCGATCTAATGCAAAAACTTAATTCTAACCTCAGCAGCAGCAACATACAGCTGGCAGGAACCCTGAAAAAAATGTTGAAGTATCATTTCCCAGATGCTGTGAAGCTGAACCGAGATTTACATTAAGGCAGTTACAGCAAGATCCTTGATAAGTTAGTTTTTCCATTTTCTTTCTTTCTTTTTTTTTTTAAAGTAGCATTTTTGGGGAGGTGAGAAATTCTGAAAGTAATGTTAGCTAGAATTCATTGACTTTTTTTTTTTTTTTTTTTTTGGGGGGGGGCGTGAGGTAAAGCAAAGTATCTTGAATCAAAGTTCCAAGCTACCAAGGAACACCAAAGGAAAATTTGGTTGACATAGATATTTCCTATATGCATAACTTTCAGCCKATATAATATGATCAGATCCTTGGTCCTGCTATAGCCCTCTTTGTTACTATTACAGCAGTACACTRCTGACTTCAGATATGTATTAAAGATCCCTGGAAGCCAACAGAATGTAACCACACACCTACAATTAAGTACATACTTGAATGCTTCGTTCAACRGGGAGAGACTGCTGAATTGCTGCCTCTATAATTAATGATGAAATAGTAGTGATATACATTTAAATTGGGATTATGTGCTAAGTGTTTTATGCCAGCGATCTATGAGCCACTGATGACTGCAAATGGATCTACAGCCAGTTTGTGGAAAGGAAATCACATTGCCACAGTCTCTGGTAACTGGATACATCTTGCAAGGGACTGGCAGTGGCCCTACGAGGTTAAGATTTGCTGCTAGATGCACTTACCTTTAGACAGCACGGAGAGGAAGAGCATTGTTAACTTCTAGTTTCCAATTTAACACCTATATAACACCAAGTTGAAACAGGAGATTTTTTTCCCCCAGTAGTGAGTGTGAGTCATCTAAGATTAACCTTCTCCTCTCTTTTCAGTTTCTCACCCTGACACTTCAGGTGCATCTGATCAAGTAAAAGGATATTAGCACTACCACACCACTGSAATTTTAATCATCTCCCCAATAACTGAGTTTAGAGTGAATTTTGACAACATAGTGTTAAAATTAACAGCAGCTTTTGGTAATCCATTTATATAAGTATCTATGGATGACTAAAACCACAGTAAAATTAGCAAGAGTGAAGAACAAAATGGCAACAATYGAGACAGACTTTCCAGAAATCATTTATGTACCTTCTTTCTGGCTAATTTCACTTTCAATCCTCTCTCCTCTTCCCCTGTCTCCATGCAGAAGTATCACTAGSTGCCTAGAGTAAACTTGGAGGCAGGTGACAAAAGAATAGCTATGGCATGGCTGARTGTGACAAACCCTGAGGTCCTCTGCTGAATGTGTGCCCCTGACGTGGAAAAGCACACGCAGTAATATGTAAGTGAGCAATGGAGAAAGAGCCAGAAGCCATATACAAATAGAGCAGAGCAAGTAACAGTAAAGGGTCAGAACCATTATAAAATTTGACAGAAAAAATCTGCAGCAGAACAGATTCAATTGTCTCTGCTGCAGAGTCTGAGAAAACAAGAAACAAGGTGTCCAGCCACAGCTGCGGCAGCTAATGACTGTATTCCTTCTGTTTCCTCTTAAAGGGATTTGTCCTGATACTTAATTGGCAATTTTACTATTMCTTTTTGTTCAGCAGTGTTAACAGATTTTTCCCCTTCATGGCTGCAGAGAAAGAACTGGCATAGCAGGGCTGCAAATTAGATTGTAGGTATGTTGCAAATTCCACAGATTCAATTTTCACAGAAAGTCAAGCCCACCTTTAAGCGCATAAAGCAGCTGTCACACCGCGCACTCTGATAGCAAGCACGTCACACTTCGATTAAGTGTCGGCACACAGACGGGGACTTTGTTGGAAGAGAGCTCTCTTCCAACAAAGTCAAATAATAAYGAAAAAGTGACTTTGATGCTACCTGAAACCCAACTATTCAAAGCACATTGCCTGCATTCCTTAGCTGCAGGCATGGAGCCAGGATATGGAGATAATCATTTGGGCTGACTATGGGGGAGGGAGACAGGAGCTTAAGGAGAGTTRAAGTACTTTAGTCAAGAAAATCTAGCCGGAATTTAATGTGCAAGGTAGCAGTACAGCCACATTTCTCTCACTCTTTAGCCCACTCCCATTACAAGCACTCGAGAATTAAAATAATCATGGACATTATGGCAAGTTTTTTCCTCTTTTTTTGCTTGCCTCTCTCATCTGTTCCATAGAAAATGAGGGTCCATACCAAGAAAACCACTTTTCTCTCTTTCGGCATGTTTTTTCCAATTGTGGCTAACTTTCCGTGTTTCRAGAGGGCAAACTGCCCAGTGTAACACCCGGCCAACAGTGGAACACTTTACGTGGGGGAAAATCTTCTCCTAATCTTCTCCCAAACATGCACTGCTCATTTAACCATGCCCTGTATGCCTGAGATTTGATAATCATAGTTATCATCTTAGTTTTAATATCTACCAATATTGCTAGTCAATCCAGAATATATCAGTTCTTGTAAGATTGCAGCATCTGTTTTTTGACTTGATAACCTTCTGCAGCAGTGAAATTTGCACATTGTAGCAAAAATTCTGTAGTGGCTAAAAAAAGGCCCCTGGGACACTAAGCTCTTTTTCTGTTATGAAAGGTATTTTAAATGGGAAAGGAAAAGAAAGGAAAAAGCAACAGTATCTCTATGACTTTTTGTCACTACAGTATCCAGCAACAACTATCACGGCTCAGCCACTTCTGAAAAGTCTCTGGAAATTTCCTGGTATTTCTAACTACAGATTCAGCTCCGCTAATTATGGAAGAGCTTTCACAAGTTTTTAATATTAGCCAACATACACTTTTCTAGCTACTCTGTCATTCAAGTCTGTCCCAAGCAGATCTAAGTGACAAGAGCAGGAGCACTCCCTGTAGACTATAATGAAGACCCTTAGATTTGAGAGCAAACACATGGCAGAATACTATAATTGCAGCTTTACCCACCTACAACCCTTTGAGATTATAGCCCTGCCTAAAACCCTTTGGAGTATTAGCAGAATTCATGTTCTGCTTCCTTCTCCACCTCCAGGATAGATGTCCTTAAAAGTGGGTTGTGCACTATATAACTTCCTGCTCCATGGGGTCGGACAACTTGAGTAGCATATATTTTGATACAGGTATTCAGTTGTTGCCTCCCTGAATGMAGGGTTCAGCAAAGTACGCTCTGCAGACAGGCACCAGGCTTCGTCTTTTAAAGCCTTTTAGGCACAAACAGGAAGTCACTATAAACTTTTCTCGACCAAGGCTGAGCGTAATTGAGTACTATGTAAAAGATAAACTATAGAAAAGGATTTGCATTCATAGAACTGAAAGGGGGACAAAAAAGCGAGACAAAATACACAACAAATCCCACTTCCAAATAGCATCCTCGGAAGAACAGCTGCAAAAAATAAAAAAAAAAAGTAATCTTCGCCATCATCAACTGCAATGACAGTACAGACAATAATATAGGGCTACTCTTTGCTTTTGAAAACAAAGTATGTGCCAACTGCATAAAATACTATAAAAAAATAACAGTCCAGTGTGCCTAGGTTTCTGTGCAGAGTTGTGTAATCATTTATAGCCTAAGACAGAGCGTGTTTAAACCCTAAACAAGCATATAATACAAATAAAACACATTTAAAAACCACTGCAAACATATAAAACAAGAATATGGGAGCACATCTTACCTTTGATCCAATAAGCGTGTACAGCCACTGGACAGTTTCATTATGATTTATTACTCCGTTCATACCATCGACATACAGCATGATTTGGCCCAAAGCTATCGTAAAGAAAAACGATACAGAAAATATAATCAGATTTGGAGAATATGTCCTACAATGCTAATTAGTGGGGCAACTTACTGTTAGCAGCATTTTCCAGAGACATGGGGAGCTGACCTAACACAAGATTTTGGGCAAGATTCTGCTGGGTGATGTCCCTAGGTAACTGCAATAACAGTTCTGATTTCTTTGGGATGAAGTAAGTGTGGATTTCATCCAAGGGCAAGCAAAGGCGCTTGTTCTTTTCTGAAAGATGTTACACTGTATTTTCCCCAAGCTCTGCAAATAGCCTGCTGCATAGGGCTTGCTATCGCTAACTGTCCAAACGGTTCCAGCATCTACAACTTGTATATTCTGTGAGCCAATATTGTTACCTTTTGTTTCAGCACTATGTAATGCTTGGAATCAGTATATTTGGATTATGTTGACTGTTACACTGAATTTCAGTGATTTGAAATTAAAATAGAGCAATTAACACAAACAAGTATAGCAAATATTCACCAGTGCACAGTGGTCTCTGGCAAGTGACTAACTTTTGCACTTTAGTGAGAAAATAAAACATGAATAAAAACAACCCTTCATTTATTCTAAAACACTTAAAATAACATTTCAACACATGCTAACACAATACTCCATAACAACAATTTCCTACTTTGCAATCCTGCTAATATGAGACTTTCTGAAGACAACAGCTATCAAATCTTTTTTGACTGATAAAACAAGACATTTTTCATAAGGATTATGAAAAGTGGATTAGCAAAATTAATCTCGTATCTTCAAAACCTTTCCCCTGTTAGATCTTCCACTTTATAGCAGGAGATCAAAGCACAGCAGGATGAAAAAGACCTCACTGATGTAACACCTTTCAGCACGGCCTGTTGGCTTAACAGCTCCATTAGGTAATGCACAACCTGACAAGTCACAAGCACGTTGTTTCATTGGGGNGGGGGGGGGAAGAGGGCTGACCCACAGGGTGAGGAAAATTATGATGCTATTAATCTTCCAAACACGCTCCAAACCTTTGCTAACTTTTACGTAGGTTGTGCAAAGCGCAGCCGTGCTTTCTTCTCGAGGGGATCTTCGCAAAGAAGCGAACGTTAGGCAAGCGCTTACGTACGGCCCTACGGCCAGACACCTAGCTGCCCCCTGTAACCTCAGTTAAGTCTCCTCCTTTTCTCTTTGCTCTAGGTGGTCTCCTTAGAGTTAAAAAAAAAAAAAAAAAAAAAAAAAAAAAAAGTCGTTACCCTATATAGTCAATCAAGCCAGAAAGCGAGAGCAAGCGCTGTCTCGAGGAGATAACTAGTATCTCAGGTATCTCAGGCCGGCTGCACTGCCTTTCGCGTACGTCCACATCTGGCCCGCTACACAGGAAGCGATCATTCAGCACGCTCCTAAAGGCGCATGGCTCAGCTGAATCAAATTAGGCAGGAGGGACACAGGCCTGAGTGTTAAGGTAAAATTAGAGCTGCAGCCAGTCAGCAAGAAGAGATAAGAATTACCCTGAGTGCATAAAGGGCTTCTTTGTACCATCTCCTTACAAGTACAAGAAAGGGGAGAACGCTGCTCCCCATCAGTAATCAGAGAAAGTTTTTAATTCTTGTTTTTACTTCCTTTCACTACTAAAAAGATTTGGCCTTTGATCGGGATGAGATCAAGCCATGATAAAGTCACCAAGCCTTTCCTTCTTTCTTTCTTTTTTTCCCCTCTCCTGCAAATTCTTTGGTTGGGGGTGAAGGGATTTAATTTGAATTTGAAACAAATGCGAAACAAATTTTACTCTTGGCACATGCTTTCCAAATTAATATAGAAATCAAAGACAGCAAGAAGTCTGCTTTTAAAGGAAAAAACATGCGCACAATAGAAAATTTCTCTACTCCTTATGCTTAAGACCAGCTAGCCTGGATGCTTACATGAGATGGGGGCTGCATTACTCTTCATAACAACACGTAAAGGCAAAATAGTAGACCTTACAAAGAAAATACAACAAAATTCAGGAGATTCCTGGCAATTTTTCTCAGATATCACTAATCTTGTCCCCCTCTCCCAATCCTCTCCACTTTTTCTGTCATTATCAGATGCTATCCCAAGTATCTAATATTATCTACATCTTTACAGTAACATGATTATTCTTTTGGAACTCGGTGGAGAATTACTAACAAGTGAAAGAAACTACTGCTGCCATTCAAACTAGCAACCAATAACGAGAAGTTTCACAGGACTAAGAATTACAGAGAACATCATGAAATAGCTTAGGCAAAAGATATGTTTGCTGCAGAGCCACATTGTCCACATACAAGTCAGTAATTTTCTGCCACACATGGAGTTACCAGCTGCTGCCAGACCTTGGAATGGAGCTTCATATTCTTATTTCCTGTCTTCATGGTCAGAAAAATGAAAGCAAGACATTATGGGGTTGAGGGTAAATCAGCTTTTGTTAGAAGGAAGAATAAGCTATGGAGAATCTGTATGTACTTAATAGGTGCCCTCTGCAGGAAGCTGCTGCCTTATAAACTCTTAGCAAAGGAAAAGAATTGAATTTCACGAGAAGAGTGCAAGGAAAGCATTATTTTTTTATAACACGTGCAATGTCTGTGCTGAAGAAGAGGTACCATCTAGCAGCCACACAACACAGGATTGGAGTGGGCTCTCAGGCCCTCCTGGGGTACGTGTCTGACTGAGTGGGGCTCACCAGTGTTGTACCAAGATGGRGAAGGATGGCAGGTTAGCCACAGGGCACCCCACGCAGTTTTATGTTCTCTGCAGCTTTTCTCTGTAACTGTAGCCCATCTTTTAGCCCATGACTGTAATCTGCTAAAAATGTTAGAGTTACAGTGCAAACTCCATGTACCCACAAACATGTGCATGTCAGCATGAACACGCACACACAAACACCATGCAGATTCTCGTTAAAAAAGAAAAGCAGGATAATTTGCAATGCAATCTAGAGCAATCTGAGGTTGGTTCAGAAGGCCAATCTGGTTCAAAATCATTTAAGCAYCTATTTGTATGCGCCTTCAACCAAACTCCTTTTCTCACTGAAAAATAAGGAGGCTATTTAATCCATTTAATCCCATCTCTTGGCTAACTGGAATTCTTGTTGGAAGTATATCAACAACATACTTGCATTAGGAAAGCTTGCTATTGTGCAATAGGGGGCTGGCAGAAGGGGGTTAAATATGGAGCAGACTTAATCTGGAATTCCTTTGTTCCCAGTACCTTTGTCAAACCCTTAATCTTATGTGAAAGTAGCTTATGACTTTACCCATAGTTGTTTTCAAGTAGAATAYTGCTGGATTTCTTAGGAAAGGCTTAGGTTAGAAAAAGGCAGATCTGCCAGAAACTTCATAGATAGCTGTGGTTTTAAGAAAACTTCTAAAAACTTGCCTGTCTTGGCACTGACACATTGTTGGGCTTTTTTTTTTTTTTTTTTTTTTTTTTAATGTAGAATTAACAGGACAAAAAGAGGAAAAAAATACCATAAAATTTCATSATCTTGAACRTRATTTTAAGCAAAAGTCTTCTATTTCTCCCATCCAGAGCTTCAAACTTTTCAAAGCTAATTCCTGCCTACACACCTGCTTCTCTCATCTTCTCTATCCACTTCATATTTGTACCACAAAACTTAGAGAAAATAGCAGCACTAAATCAGCTGAAACATGATCTTCTTCAAGTTTTCTAAAAGTCAAACCCTATTCATCACATCAGAGTTACAGCAGTGACACGTATTGTGGTTACATTTGTTTAAATAAGAATAAACAAACAGGCACAATAAAGTGGGCCCAAGCCAGCCCCTGTCTCTCAGCAGATTTCAGCTCCCAGGAGAGCTTCCAGCCCAAATTCAGCAGGAGCTTCATATGCMGCAGTAGTGGTGCATGCTACAGGTTGTATAGTGATGGGTGAGCCTAAGTGCTATACAGAGCTGTAATGACCCTAATTTGGAAGAACTGCTGTTAAAAATCATCTTCGCCACTGCTGCTGCCTGCCAGACACGCTCTTACCTACCCTTGTTCCAGCTGGTGGCAAGTTCCATCTTCTCTGCTGCACATGCATTGATTTACTTTCAGTTAAAATACGCGTTGAAGTGTACTGAGAATCCTTTATATCACAGCCTTCTCCTAGGACCTCCTCTCCCTTTCCCTCTAATATCTTACCTATAAGTTATAAACGTTTTGCACATTTCATGAGTGTCAAATAAATAGAAACAACAGTATTTTGTCATTTACCACATAAACAGTTGGCCAGATTTTCACCTTATTTTTACCAGCGTAAAAATCTAGTCTCCTCATGATATGGCAAACACTTCTAGGAGAAAACACCTTTCTACCTCATTTAATGAGCTATGAAAGGTTTGTGTGATTGCCTCCACTCTACTTGGAATAGTCCACAAAAATTACTGGCTTATTTACACTATACAGGATGCCAAAAAGGCATACTCCTACAAAGACAACATCTTGATCAAGGAGAAAATTTCAGCATCTGTCTAGTCAAGGACAACATGAGGGAGCTAATACTGTTGTCTACTATTATATTATGAAGGTGTCTGGAGGTTCTAGATTTGCTTGTAACACATTTCACAGCCGGTGCTTGCACACTGTGCAATATCCCAGTTTAATATCCCAGGATATTAAATATATCCCAGGATATTTAATATCCCGGGATATTAAACTACACTAAAAAGTACACTGGAGCACAAATTACAAGCTCAACACRGATTTCAAGCCAATCAGTCAGTTCTGCCTGGTTAGCACACAATTTACCATCATTAATGGTTACTGAAGCGAACYAGCAGCATTCAGACAATATTATGAAATACTATTAAAAATTTAAAAAAAGAAAGTCCCCCAAAMCTTGCAAAGGCTCAGGCCTGAAAAAGTTAGCGTTACTATCACCAATTTACACTGCTTACTATAAAAGACCTTTTTTCTTTTATGGTGATGAGAAGCACAACTTTTTACCATCCAACTACTTGAAAATTAATAGAAACACACTAAGCGTCCCTGCTTCTGAGAGGTAAGTCAGATAAAACAGATGACCTGGTCTCTTCACCCCCTCTGAAAACAGTCTTATTAAGCAGCACTGTGCTAGTCCCAAAGAGTAATACTCATTCCACAAGGTGAGAACCGGCTACAATTTTTAGGACTTTTCTTTTGCATTGTTACCAGTGATACACTTTGTTTTAGTTTCAGCRCAAAATCTGCTATTTACACACCTAATTCCCATTTCTTTACTCCTGCCAAAGCTATCAGTAATATCATCCAGGAAGTCAGAAAATGATTTTATTTTTGGCCACCAGCACACAGATATTTTTTACCTCTCATCAAAGTTTCTTTAAACCCCAACTCTTTGCTTGACCCTTCCTCTTAGCTCCTGYTCATTTATTCCTTCCTTTAGCACAGACATCACGGTTGAAACATGRTAAGAAATTCATTTTTCAGAACTCTATTAATCAGTTATTTGACTTCTTCACAAAAGAGACAAGACTAAAGTTGTAAACCAAAACTGCCAAGACAGTTTTGCACAGATGGGARTATCTTGCGTTGTTAATGTAAAGCAGAAGGTTTTACCCCAGCTGACACTGCTTAAAGTCTAGCTTTCAGTCTTMCACAGTAAGGCTCAAAAGGATGTGGAAACTTCAGCCTGCTAGTTTCAGACCCAATGTATTACTCGAAGTTCAGATATTTTCACAGGTCTGCAGTTTACAGGTAGAGTTTATAGGCTTTTAAGCACAATCTTCATTTTTCCTTCCATTCTGACAGCAAAACATACAAACGTRTAACAAAATCCCTCTATTTTCAGGCTGCAAATGAGTGACAAAAGCACGAACCAGAATCCCCCCCCCACCCCGAGATTAGAGGCTCAGGTGACACTGCTTGCCAGAGGCCATCTCTGGGCAAAGCTGGACCAACGGGGCGGCCCGACCACGCGCTCCCCCAGCGCAGCCAGCACACCTGCGTGCGACACGCGCGGGCCTGGCGGCTGACATTGCTCGCTCCGATGGCATGCTGCAAACTGCCCTTAAAAGCATGTTTCATTTAAAAATCAGGGTCAAGCTCGCAAAGAAACTATTTATTTATTTATTTGGTTGCTTGGTTTTACTCTCTGCTTCAAAATGTGCCTTCATCATTATTTTAACTCCAAAGCGACGGCACGTGTATATTCGGAGACTTAAAATTTCAGTCGGCCCGTTAAAGCTCCCTGTTTCCAAGCTCCCGTCTGTCCAAGCGGCACAGGCTGGCAAGAGTTTCCCTCGCCCACCAAAACGCACAGGAAACACGGAGGGAGATTTACACTGCTGCCGCTCCCGGCGCAACGGCGAGCCCTTCGGCRCCACGTTGCTGTCGTTCCCTTCCAGCCACGTGTCCGTCCTTATCAGCACCCTCAGCCGCGGCGCTCGCCGGGGGCCCCCGGCAAAGCGCGGCCTCGCCGCAGAGCTCCGAGCAGGGCTCCCAGCGCCGCGGGGGCCGGGGCCCCCTGCACCAGGCCTCCAGAGTGTCCCCAAGCACGGGCGCCACCACGACGCAGGAGCCGGCTGCAGGGGACACAGGCAAGTGCTTTTCGGTCCCAAGAAATTGATTGTCGGTAGAAACCTCAGCCGTAAATCAGGCACAGGGCGCGCAGCTCATTTCCGAGCCTAATTATTCACTTAGCGAGCAGGTGGCGACTGCGGTTGGGGACAGGGGAGCAGCAGCTCCTCTTCCCTCGCCTCTTTTGGGGAAAGGTACCCRAGTAGTTAGCTGGTTTCCATTTTCACGTTCCTTTTGCCACCCTTTCTCCCCAGGATTTTAAAAAAGGGTGTGCAGCAAGTTCAAAGGACGCTTGGCAGCTTATTTAAGAAACCTAAGTACTTCCGCACAAGCTGGTCCTCTTTGCAGGAGAGGCAACACGCAGGGCAATAAGTAACAGAGTACTCTAATCTGGTTAAATATAGTAGAAGGTAAAAATATTGCCCCATTAAAAAGAAACCTGCAATTAAACCCCTTCTTAATGAATGAACAAGCCCATTCCTGCATTAGATCACTGCTCTGCAGGCACTGAAGTGGTAAATTCTCAYACAGCCTTTCTAACAAAATATCAAGCAAACATGTAACATCCTTAGGTCTAGGAATGCAGGTAATTTCAACTAAACRGAAGTTTACATGCATGGAAAACCAAAATATTCACATTTTGCACTGATTTGATGCAGACACAGACCAAAATCAAAAGCTTACATCAGACACTATCATTTCCCCCCCTAAAGTCTAGGAATACCAACTCATATTGCTAAGTTTTTTAGAAAAGACATAAACCAAATTTGATGGTTTGGATGATTTACAAATACATTTTAAAAAAGATTTTTAAAAAATCTTCATTTCTCTAGATCARGTGTGCTATTAAAAGTAAGCATAGCATCATTCATTAATGATGAATGCCACAGAAAAGGTCATAAAAAATTCATTTTGTGAGAAAAAAAAATTGACTAGATGCACATTAAAATATGACCATTCATTCTGGTTCCTTCATGMAGCAAAAGTCCTATGGAGAAAGAGAATGTGTTGCAATTCCAAAAAAAGATGATACTGTGAGGTTTTATAGAGGGCTGGATTATGGCAAGTGCTTCCTGATTGAATCAACCTAGGCTGTAACATTAAACAAGCATTCTTCCAGCACGTGTACAAAGATATGCCCATTTCATTAGGGTTTAATTTTCTGGTGGCTTTAAAATATTGTCTGTGAAGACATTAGTGCACAGAACCTCAATACTCAAGAATCAATAAGTGATGGCATGTTTCCAAGAGCGATTTTCTTGTGAGGTGAAGTATTCTGCAAAAGTATAGGGTAAGCACAGGACTCTACCTGTTCAAATACTTCAGCATTTACTCCAGTTAGCTTACATCTGAGAGACTAAGCTGTGGCTTTTTGCACTAAGTACTCTTTCCARTCCTGCTGCGTAAGAAGTCATTCGGTGCATGGTGGAAATTAAGCTCTGTTTTAAGCTAAAACAGTTCACRCATCAGTAAAATTCTGCAAATGGCAGACTCATCTTTAATTTCATGTTTTAAGCATTTTATAAAGAACTTAGGCTGAGGCATCCAAGCACTTTACAATACCACTAAAGTGTGGTCTGAACCACAGACATGCCAAGGCTGGAAAGGACCCCTGGAGGTTGCTCAGCTCCACAGCCCTACTCAAGGCATGGCCAGATACAGCAGATTGCTCAGGATCACATCCAGTTGGGTATGAGTATCTCCAAGGATGGAGGCTCCATAACCACGCTGGGCAACCTGCTCCTGTACAGTATTTTTTTTTCTTCTATTTAAATGGAATTTCCTGTATTTCTGTTTGTGCCCATCATCTCTTGTCTTTTCACTGGTCATCACTCAGCCTGGCTCCATCTTCTCTACTCTCTCCAGTCACGTATTTACTCCCTTCCATTAGATTTAAATTGAATTAAATCAAACTGAATTTAAATTCAAGAGTAATCCATAGCCTAGAGATAAGTAAACTGAGCTAGAAGCCAGAAAACAATGTTTTTTTTCTTAAATTTAAGGTTAAGCTAGGAAAATTCAGCTGAACTCCTAAGCAAGCATGCCATAGTTAAACAAGCAGTGACCCTAAGTAACATAGTTCAGTAGGTAAGATGCAAAGAAAATGACCTTAGCAATTCTATTTGGCAGCCAATTGAGTAATTTAGTCTGGCAATGTGCTAGAAGTGATGGATTTCAAGGCCTTCCCCTCCCCATTAATCATCATGAATGCAGGCCTTCTGTCTGTGTAAATAACACTAATCCTGACTTTGAAGGTATAAAGAGAGAAACACAAATCAACCTTTCCAGAATGGAAAAAAATAATTTTTGCAGCTCCCTTTCTTGAACTCCTCAGAAGCCTATTTGCCCTGCACAAAGAGAGGCCCTGCAGGTGCTAGCTGTCTTTTATCAATCATTATCAATTTCGCACAGCACAGCGGTCTGGAATTCCTGCAGCCCCTCCAAATGCCAAAAAGCTAAGCCTGGAAAACAGAGGCAGCATTCAAAGCGAAAAACRTAACAGTCAGGTATGGGTTCGGAAAACAAAATGCAATCACGATTCAGTTATAGCAATAATTGCTTATTTTGASTGTCAGACACTGACCTGGGGTGCAGAAAATCCCAAGGAAACACATGAAACCATTTTCTTTCCCTATTATATGCAAGTAGCAACTTAATTGACTACAGTCAGGTATTTTTGCAATGATTACCAAAACAGAAAAAGCACAGTGTCACAGGGTTTCTGTCCTATGTGAAAAGTAAAGAAAACGAAGGGGTAAAACCGCTAGACTGTTCAACGAATGGACTAGCAYATATGGAAGTAAAAAGGCATTCACATACTGAACATTTTTAGTTCTCAACAGCACTTCTTGTTAGGACAACAGTAAACCTTGTAGAATGCAACCTGTCRCTTCTGAAGTGAAGATGATTTGTCCTTCATTGACTTTCTATTTTTCACATTTCCTAAAATTTTCATTTTCCACATTTCCAAGTGTTTACATTTTCCTAAACAAAAAGAAAGAATCACTGGAAGCTGAAAGAAGGAACATAGAAGACTGTGCACTACTAGCTAATAACAGAAATAAAAGGAAAAAGAGAGGCTCCTGGGCATGTTGAAATCTTGAACATTGCTYTACCCAAACAGTACATACTAAAGTTTAAAATATGATCGGTGATGTCACGTTGTCATATAGCAACATACTGTTGCCGTCACAAGCACTAATATTTCCCCAGATAGCAGTATTTTGTTTTTTTTAATATTATTTTTTTTTAGTTCAACTTCTTTCTCAGAGGTGCTACTCCGAGCAGTTAAAAATGGGCCAGTTTAGCACCCTGAAATAAGAATATTTCAATTGGATAATAAAGCGAAATACACTTCAAATAACTAGAACTTTGGCAGGGAGGCTTATATAGAGTCAAAATGATTTCAATGGGCGCATAAACTTATTTCTGTAAAGATCAAAAGCTGGTCTCCTAAAATCAAACACTACACCATTCTCTCCAATAGCCATGGGCCTTAAAAACAATATATGCTATATTCTTGAAGAACAGAGGCACACCAAAGGAAAGATGAGTGAAGAAACAAGAATCACTGACTACAGTAATCCTACTGCTGGTATTTCACAGCACTTCTCACAGAGGGTTTTGCAGGAAGCAATGTTAGCAAGCATGCTGCCAAAAGTTACACTTAGGTAGCTTTCCAGTTTTCAGTCAAATTCAAACACTGTTTATTCTAACTGGTGATGAAAAATGTGTTTGGGGAATACCACGGAAGAGCTATGCAGAGAACAAAAAAAGCATTTCTCCAGCTATATTCTTTCTGTATTTAAGTCTCACTTTGTTTCTTTATATGGCAGTGCATTTTTCAAAACACATTGTCACATAAAGAAAGTAAGGGACTGTGCGTCAAAAGTTTCACAACAGAAGAAGGGTTATTTTAAGAAACAGTACACAACACCTTAAGTAGAAGTAATTTTTAGCTTTTCTCAAACAGTTGTGCTAAAATGACATGAGCTACAAAATACTAATTGAGTCAGAAAGTTCCTATGAACAGATGCATCTGCTTTCTTCATCTCCATAGAGAGAAATGCATGAAGTAAACAGACAGCACAGAAATATTAAGGTCATTCTGGGGACACCTGAGTAGTATTTGAAACATTAGTGACAAAAAGGTAGAGATGATTTGCTTTACATAATTGTCATTTTCAACATACATTAAAGATTCCCTCGATGCTTATGTCACTTGGAAGCCAACAGAACTAAATTAAAGTAATTCTTCAACAAAGTAGGGCAAAGAAGTGTGCCTGTTTAGATGCTCCAGTCACTGCTATTAAGCCATAGTAAATTCATACTCTGGGGTTTCAAAGCGAACAAAAGGCTAGAAGTCAGGCTTTCTTACATTGTCCTAAGGACCTCATTACAGAGTGTGGGCTACAAAAGATTCAAATTAAATGGCATGAAAATAAAGCCTGGTTGAATCAAGAGCTCTACATTTTTGTCTACTGAGGGATGTAAAATGATTTTAGGAAAAAGCGCACCTCATTTTTTTATTCATTGATTTGCCTTAAAAAACAGTAAAGAGTAGATCCTAATTTGGCTACACCACTTCTTTTCTTCACAATGGCACTGCGACAGATAGCAAAACTGAATTCCTGATGTATGTATACTTTCAAGGTATTTATCATTCTTACGCTGTGCTTGTCGCTAACATTTTGTACAGACTCCACCTTGCAGTAATGTGCGTGCCATTAAAGAATACACTTTCATCTCCCGGCTTCATGCTTGTTAGGGCAAATCAATGAAAGGCTCTGTTCTTTAAGCACCGGCTAAACAAAGCCAAAGTCAGCACTAGAAAGCAAACTGATATAACACTTCATTAAATGTGCTTTTTATTCTTTTTTGCTTCAATCGTGTCTGCTGCTATGTGAAATTTAGGGTCGAGGCTCATTTCCAATCTCACAGTAAAGAATGTGCTCGAGTCACAAGTTCGTACTGCACATTTGAAGYGGACTTCTCGTGAGAAAAAGGTGCAGGAAAGAGACATCATTATAAAATCTCTTTTCAGCAGAGAGACTGCACTCTTCCAAAATATTGATTGAAAATGTTGCTTTGTGTCTCTACTCATTCATCTCAGATAATGAGCAAAGATTCCTCCCAAATTAACTGTAATTCTCTTCTAATCCCTCCATTCTTGTCTCCTTCACTGCCCTGACACTGAGAATTCCTCTCAATACTGAATCCCACCTTCTTACAGGGACTCTTAAAGCTATTGTTCTAAAGGAGAAATGTAGCCAAATCATTTTCAGCAATGTCATGTTCGGACTCCTCTTCTCCTCTCTAACTGAATTTAGACAAGTTAATATCCAAGTGGAATGCATACCAACTACATATCTTGTTGGAAGTTTTTTTTTTCCTTCTCAGAATTCACAGGCAAAGAGTCACTTTACAAAGATGTAATAAATCCTAAATTTCAAGTGATCATCAAAAAAGTYGTTTACAAAATCTCTACATTTTACTTTATTTTCTTATTAGATAAAAAGTTAATAAAATATATTCAAAATGAAAGAAAAATATTTGGGGCTACAACCTTCATCGGCTCTAAAAATGTGACRGGTATCATGGGTGACTAGTTTTCGTCCATCTGGAGGCAGGTGGGAGCCAATAGTGCACTAACTAAACAGAAAGATGAGGGTGGCGCATTTATCAAAGTTTGAAAGTCTAAATTTTGTGTTCCTCACAAGCTATGTAAATAAGAAACACAGTTGAAAAATCAATTTTACCTCCAAAAAAATTCTTTGGTGATTTTATTCTATGATTCTGATGATATGCTTCTGTGGCCACAATAGTATTGACTGTCAGCTGCATGAACAAAAACATGTTTCTGAGACTATATTATGGTTAATGCTCTACTTTCTGAAGTGACACAGAACTGGGATCCCTGGATAATACTAACCCTGAAGAGTAATGGTAAAGAGGCAGTTTGAAGACAGTAGAGTTTAACAGCTTTTGCTATTAAACATTTCACAACACTGTGTTTCAGTAAATAAAGTGGACTGAACCCAAAATCCCTGTGCATAACCAGCGTAGAATACTGCATCTTCGGCATAGTTAATCCACAAGATAAATGGATCATAGGTAATTAACAGTTTCTGAAGGTATTTACTTAAAAATTAAAAGAACACTGGGCATAAAGAATCAAGCACTCAAATTTTAAGAAATGACAGAATTAAAATCACTGTGAAAACCTTCATTCAGCCTACCTCACACACAAACTTAACTTTGTCAAAAGCAAGTTCAAGAAACACAATTTTTTTAGGTTTGAGCACTACCTCATTCAAAATAAGGGCTGGAAAATATTGTCTAAAAAGCACATTCCCAATGAGTGATCCTAGTAATTTCTTAGTGCAAACCTAATCTGAAAACAGAATATTTCATTTCCTGCAGGGTTTTCTACAACACACACAATCTACAGGCGCTTCAGAGATCTGAACACATTTTCCATATAGCACACCTATGACATAGAAATCATTCTAGTCTATAAAATTGAGCTTCCACTAGCTTCAGATGCTGCATTTGAGACACCTGATGATCTGATTTTTTGAGGATGTGTTTTGTTATTGCAGTACCTGGATATCTCAGTTGATAAGAATGGCAGACCTTCAGACACAATCTGTCTCTCCATGTGGAGACTCCTTAAAATTAATCATAAGGCCATCCTTTTCCTTCCTACACTTTAAGGACTCATTTGCCTTCTCACTGCTGCAGCAAAAGAGACAGGGGTCACTACAAGCAAGAGTTTCCCTTCCAGACTGGCCTCTACTCTTCCTTGACAAAAGTGCACCTATATGGTGGGAAAAAAGATTGTTTTGTAAACAATAAAATGAAGCAGCTGAACTAAGAGTGACTGGCAACCTTAGGCTGTTAACAGGGCTGTTAATTTTGGCTCACAGTAGTAACTGGGAATTATTTTTCATTAATCTCATCCCTTCTGGTTTCTCAGGGCAAAAAGGTGTAGTCCTTCAGAGTTTGTAAAGTATAAATAATGAAAAACTAAAGAATTAAATACCTGAGTTGCTCTGTTTTTATCAGTGAAGAAAATAGAGTGGAAATGAAACATTGTGTTCCAMAGCCTGATCCAAAGAAATTTATGTTAACATAAAGTAAAAATGAAACAGAAGAGCCCAAAAGCCAGTAATTCACATTTTGCGGTCAAATAGCAGAAAAAATAAATGTAAACAGTAGTTATCAGTTAAATAAGGACAGCTGCTTGCTACTGCGTAAGAAAAATCTCAAAGAGCTTTACAAAATCAACACTACTGTAATAGAGTTGATTTAAATTTTTAAAAAAGTATATATATATATATTTCACAATCCATTGCATAATAAATGTTACTGAATGGTTTTACATCTTCCCGCGAGTATGCTGAGATGCCAAAATATTGCTCTCTGTGAACTTCCGAGAGCTCAATTTTTGCATGTTCACTTGTGAGAGAGCTTCTAAGTCAGTTACATAAATTAAGTGCCTAAAACACATCCAACCCAAATGACTTTACAAAAAGAAATAAAGCATGAAGTGCTGAAGGAAAGAATGAGCATTGCTGGTGCAATCATTAAAAAATAAAATCTATTCTTTCCCATCTTCCGTAATCTCGTTTTGACTTTGACATAGAGAAAGGCTCACAGCCAGGATTGTTATCCAAATTACATAAATCTCTAGAGAAACTCTCCAGGCTCTGTAACTCTGTCCTTACAAAACCTTCCTATTTCTTCCTAATKCTGCTTTTCTGCTGGAAAAGACTAGTAGATAACTATCAATTCCTATCAAATGTTCCTATAGAAGAATGAGTGCTCCTCCTTGCAATRTATTTATGGGATGAGGCTCAGAAAAGGAAATTAGTTCCCAAATTTGAAATGAGCGCAGTGACTACAGCAACACAGTACTCCATATGGCTGCTGCTGCCTCAGAAAGAGAGGCAATTCCCATATACCCATCCCGAATTCCTGAGCCGGGTCAGAGGTAGGGAACTGCATTTACCGCCGTGCAACCTATTTCAGGCAGCTGGGGTAGCTCACAAAGTAAACATGTTAACACTTTGGGGAGGTCACTTTGAGGAATGGGAGCATTAGTAAGGCAATCAATTCGAGGATTTTTTCCTCTTCTGGGTTGACCACAAGTGTAAAGCTCTTTTGCCTTGGTTTCCTTCCTTTTCCACCATATCGAACGCAACGCAAAGAAGAATTTTTGCAGGTGTTCTGAACTGAAATTTTCAGAAGGTGAGAGAGGGATTTTTCTGGAGCTCTTAGAGTGTCTTCTTTTTTCAGGGTTATTTCAAGCATGATATTTTATTTAGGCGTTGCCAAAATAAATACTTCAGAGTTTTCTCATTAGTCAAAGGGATTTAAGAACATGCTTAAAGGAAATGAGCCAGCTAGCAAAACAAGCAAAACCTTTCCATGCACTTCACATACTCCATGAAAAGCGGCCAGTCGGTGGAAATGGCACCTGTAAAGCTAACTGTTCAACTGAGGTGTGTTTGCCTTCTCCTTAAAAATCCTTATTCAAAAATTCCACACGGCAAAGTGTAGAGCCTCTATGTCTTTCCCTCTTCTGAACACTAAAAAATGAAATTCAAAGGGAAGGGGGAAAAAGTGTAAACTTGTGAGATTCAACAGTCACCTTTCATTTCTTCAAGAGTTTAATTACACAATGTTTCATAGAGTTAGAAAGTAAAATTTAAAATTTAAAACAGAGACACAGTGAGGTACTAGAGTCCCATAGGGATGTCCAAGGGTCACATTCTCTGTATGCTACAACTGCCCCCACCAGAACTTTTGATGACTACAAAGTTGAAATCAGATACAACTACATTTACCTCTTCTGTCTTCTTTCATTGTGTTTTTTCTTAAACCTATACTATCAACTTTTAACAAGCTGCCTGTATACAACATACAGACTACATATTCCTCATCCAAGTAACATTAAGAATATTAAGTTTGCATAAGTAAGAACTCAAAAGCTACCTATGTTTTAGTCTTGGTGTTAAGGGCTATCATAGTGCTTTACCCTTGTTTTTTCTTGCCTTTTTTTTTTTTTTTAAACAACTGTGTCTTTCCTTGCATGACCAATCACAAGTATTGTAGAGTTAGAGATGCCAGTCAAAATCTATGTGCAGAATTTTGCCTTCTAGTTAGGAAAATATTTTCCTTTAGTTTTCCAAACCCATCTTCATTAGCACATGCAACTTTGCTTAAGCATATAAAATTCAGATAGTTAAAAGACTAGGAAAACCCAAACTGGAGATTAAATCCATTACCGTGGTGCAGATCTCTTCCTCTAAGTCATTGCTACAGTCCAGCAACTGTTTCTTCTCCCTTCATCTTGCAGTAATGTGTATTTACTTGCATGTGTGTATGCATGCGTTGTTTAAAGAAACAAACAGTATTTACAGATATACATGTGCATGCRTGAAATATCTATTCCTACTTACATATACATATCGACAGATCTTCCCCTCTCAAATTTGTAGTCTTACATCATCATAATAAAACCATAGCCACTTTATGATAAATGCCTTCAAGCAAGCATGAACGGTTTAATGAAGGACTGCAGCTTTTTTGTATAACCTTTCAAATCATGTTTTCAAAGCCTATACCTTCACAGGGGTTTCACAAAGCTATTTTTACAACAAAATGCATGCTAAAAACAACAGATGACATTGCCTCATTTAGGGACCAAGACAGCATGATATGTTTGGACAGAAAAGTTCAGCTTTCACAACACCTTCACCACTCAATTCTTATTCTAATATCATTCCAGTTCTGCTGAGGAAGATTCCAGAAAGCTCAACATATTACTATTTCTCAATCTAGCATTTCACCATCAATTTATAAATTCTCCCTTTTCTCCCCTCCTGAGTTAAATTTTTAATCTAACTGTTTTTAAGAGCAACTTTACACAGTGTTTAGTGAAAGAACGATGGTTCTACTGCTTCCATTTTCAGATTTTCAATGTATAGCATTTTTAGCCTGAATTTTTAAGAGCAAAAAGTCAATCCAAAGTCATGATGGATGTTTTCACTTAGAAAATAAGTAATAGAGAAACTTCCACAAGTTTCGGAAACAAAGTGAAGGAATCTGAAAACATACAAGCACCATCTGTGATTTTTCAACATTAAATAAGCCCACATGATGCAATTTATAATAAAAGTAATCTCAAAAGCAAGAAGCATACACTGTTCACAATGATTTGATAAGAAGCTGAAGGAATGATACGAATACTTTAAGAGCAGGAACAACAATGAACAACAAAGACATGGTGGAAACCTGAATTTTGCCAATGATAGCCATATGCATCCAGAGAGAGGAAAGAGCTTAGACAAAAGGAAGCCACTTTAGGAGCACGTATAGGCCACTGGCTAATGCAAATATCTGATTAATGGATTAATCATTACAAGAGTACCAGTTAGCAGAAACCTGCAGCAATGCACATCATCTCCCTATTCCTGACTTTGACTTACAGAATAACTATAAAAAGCCATAAAAGCACAGAATCACAGTCAAAAAGCAATGTCACAGGTGTAAACAGTATAAGTCTACTGCCTCCTGGTAAGTTAAAGTACCTTCCCTTTATGTTTTGTTTTCAACAGAGAGAATTATAGTAGCAGTTTTATGCAGGCAGCCCACTCACTTAAATTATATCAGTCTCTCTATTACATCAGAAAACAGATTTTCTCCTGAAGAGGGACAGGCCTTTCCTCTGGACAATTTCCAGTAATTATTAGCTTATGAACAATTCTTCTGACTTTCATACGTTTCAAGGAAGCAGGTTCTTCCATAGAAAATCACTGCACAGCACTAACTTTTCCTCTCATGCAAGACGAGACAGGAGCTTTGTTAATCAAGGCCACAAACTGATGAGCACGGCAGAAGAAACAGTGGTTACAAAGCCTGGGACACTTTCCAGAGCACACACAAATAATTTTCACTGAAAATACTGCCAAAAAGCACACTGTCACACAATCAGAAGCCTCGTAAGGATGCCCCAAAGTTTAGTGATCACGGCAATAATGAAACCCCTCACTTAGTGATCTTAATTTCAGAAAACAGCTTTACAAAGCCCAGACCTCTTCTACTTGTTGGTTTAGCTAATGGAAGTGACAACACTCACTAATTAACATTGATTTTTCCCTTAGGCATTCTAGATGTTGTCATACCACCTGAATCATTTATTAAACCCTCAAAATGAGATATCAGGTGATGGTCACTTATTGAAGCCTCATTGAAACAGGATTTATTAATGCTTGACTTAATAAATGCTTGAAAGCAAGATTTCATATGTATGACTTAGCTCACTGGAAGTAGGAGGCCCAGCAAAATTGAGTGTGACACAATTTTCATTTTGAGATGCTCTGGGGTTTTACTTTTAAGTGCAATAAAAAAACAAAAAGGTACAGAGTACGGAGTCARTTGCCTTTTGTACAAGTCATCTTCTGCTTGAGAAAAAAAAGATTGCTAAGTAAAAACTTCAGTGCAGCTCTGAAGAGATTTAAAACACAGTCATTCTGGCATAGGGAACATTTTCCTTCATGTCTATTACCCACATGGCCTTGRAGAAATATTCCACTCCTCTCCAAGCAGCACAGTGCCAGCTGCATCATGCTGTGAAAAAACCGCACTAAAAAAAATACTGATGGACAGCCTCTCCACACCCTTCATAATCCACAGAAGAGAACACAAATGCTCATTTTTATGAGGCAAACCGAACACGGGTAGAACCTGCCTGAAGGGGCAGGATGGGCTAGGCTAAGCATGGTAGCCAGAAGAGCAGGAAAAGAATTACAACTAGAAATCCTAAAATAAAAATGCAATCAAAGAAAGGGTGTTAATTTTATCTTCACTTAAGCACTGAGATTCAAAYACTATTACTCCTGAATAAATTACATAGAAAAGAGTTAAATGGTAAGTAAAATGGAACTTCATTGTAATCTATATCTCACAATATATACTAATAACTTCTGGACTGTTGCATTTTAATTTTATACATAAAAGCAATCCTATAACCACCTTAATTTTGTTTCATATCTAAGTACTTTAAAAAAATGTATATGAATTCCTGGGGGTATCCATCCAACTCTAGTTATCTCTCTGACACAGACCAATAAAAATATTATGCCTATTACGCATTGTACCACTATTTCAAAAACACTTACAGGTTCTTTTGGCATGCTTTARCAGAATTCCACACTTGGTTCCCAGGACTTGTTTCTTTAGGTATCAGCTGGCCTTAGGTACCTGAGTGATTATCAAGCTAGTCTGATAAAATAAACATATAAAAACTGGGGTTTCCTTGAGAAGTCTGTCTTTATTAGCTACCCAGAGGTCCTGAGGAATCCAGCTTCTCCACTTAGCCAAGTTAGGTCCCTAATGTTGAATAACACAAATACCTCATCTTTCTTCCTTTCCCCATAAAAGAGAAGAAAAACATAACTTTGGATAGATTTTCTCCCACCTTGCCTTTCTCCACTCAGTCTTTAACAGAACCAGTGGCATCTTCTGACAAATAATTTGAGCAACATCACAATAATGCATACACCTGCGTGCATGAGCACTTGCCCAAGACAGCAAACAGCCAGTGCTTGCACCCCATGCTAAAAAAAGCCAAGCAGGTTCATACAAGGCTGAAAGGGTGGCAGTTCCTGTTGGAGATTTATTCAAGCAGTAGCATCCACTTCCCATCCACCTCCATCTCTCCTGGAGCAATAAGTATGTCTTTAATTAACAAGCAAATACAGCTCTCCAGGTCATTTCCCAGGTCTCTCCACTTCAGTCCTCCTGTTCTTCCCATTGCTGCCTCYTCCTCCTCTCCTGAGAGCAGCAAGGACTCGGGTGCTTCTGTCCTCAAGTACCATAATTCAAYCCTGGTCATAACTCCAACCACTCTCCAAAGAGAAGGCTAAGTCATTTCTATGGGGCTTCACAAAAATGTCTTGAATACATAATTTTATCCACAAACTTCAAAAGATCATTTATAAAGACAGTAAATATCATAGCATTTTACAGATGATAAAACTGAAACACCTGGAGTAGAAACTGCCTTGCATAAGATCATCCTATAGGTCTGTAACAGCAAGGGTATGGTAAAAACAAAAACAAACAAAAAAAAAAAAAANAAAAAAAAAAAAAAAAAAAAAAAAAAAGAAAAAAAAGAAAGAAAGAAAGAAAAGGAAAAAAAAGGTGTTTCAGTCTGGTCACCAAAGCAAGAATTTCACACACACTTTGCAACAGAGTAAGTCAATGTCAGTGCTGGAAGCAGCAGTTCAGCCCTCCTCAGGGATGCGCCTTACCTTATGCTGTTTCAGCAAATCATGTATGTCCATGATAGACTGGGTTAAAAACCGAAAAAGGTCAAAATGATCCACCAAAAATAAGTAATCAGTTAATTTTAACCCAGAACAATTTCACATTCTGGATGAATGGCAAGGATGGTGCAGATATGGGAAAAAATAGCCATAGTACTGAAGGACTGCCAATTTACTGCACTACTTTAGGACAGGAAAATGATGTTTTCCCTAAATACCTCCAACTAGAATAGAGGCAGCAGAAGCCATCTCCTTCACTGGCACACATACATAACCGTGTAGTGGTGCAAAGTGAAACCAACCGAAAGCTTAAAGCTGGTTACAATGAGAGCAATATTCTGTAAAAATAAAGCTGCTTCACAGTTTTGGTTTACTGGATGCTTTTCCACTAGCAGTAATGACAACGTAAAGATGATTTGAAACATCAAGGGGAAGAAATTTAAAAAATGAAAGTTTCTTTGACTCTGAAAGATCTCTGAATTTCATTTGATTCAAAAAAAAAGACAAAAAGTAAACCACTTTCAAAAATGTAGTATGCAATGTTCTTCATTAGCTGCTGGTTCAAAATACTTTCTAGCTATTTGAGCATATGCAATGTGGTTCAGATGCAATGTGGTTCGTGTTGAGAATGAAACAGTTGGAGGGAAGAGCAGAAATGCCAAAAATAATCACTATATTTAGAGAAACCACAGCCCTATGTATTCTACATGAAGTATATATTAAGATATGTACTAGCATTTTATAATGTGCAGTAACACGTTTGCGGTTCTTACAGCATAGTCCAGTAAGCAACACTTTTAAAAGATTTTTTTTTTCTCTTTAAGATTACAAATAAACACAAAGGAATATTACTGAAAAATGAGAGTTTCAGCTAAAGCAACACTGCATTACTCTGACTATTTTTAATGGAAGCTTCCAAATTTTTCAGAGCATATACAAAAAAGCTCCTATGTTTTAAGGCAGTGATCATGATGCCTTTGAAATGAAAAACAGGCAATGAATGTCAATGCAAGCAAAACATCTTTCAGTGCTGCAGGAAAAGCAACAAAGATTACTTTTCCAATTATTAACATAGTTTTTCTGTATTACTGTGTTTTTGTTTGCTGGACTATTGCAACATAACAGGCAAATAACTATGTAAAAGTTTCTTAGTTGTTTAAGAGTTCTTGACCTAATTTGTGTGTGTCTCACACATGTCAAGAGCAACTACTATACATGTCAGCAGTGTAACAAAGAAAAAAAAAAAACCCAAAACAAACCAAAACAAAAAACCACAATCAAGCCCATCAGGTCTTAATCCTACATGAAGTAAAAGCTTCACAAAGTCCTGCTTGCAAGAAACATTCCTATCTGCAACACTTCGAACTGTGTACACCATTTCGTGATGTTTATGCTTTATGTGCATACACAGCAGCAGTTTCAAGGTACATCCAAGTCCAGAAGGAACAGTATTTCTGTCACCATCATCTGTTAAGGACCAGCTCCCGTAACTCCAGAGCAATCTATTTATTTTTTTAATCTACAACCTCAGGTTTGGAGTGATATCATTAACTGATGATCTTTTCTTTTCTAAGCTTATTGCTCTTCCAACTATAGAGTAAAACTTGAACATATCATATCTATTACAGGCAGAAATCACTAAGAAAATACAAAGAATCAAAATTTTTTTAATATCTCATTATTTTTAAAACTAATTTCACAACTTCAAAGCATTGGGGGTTTACCATGTCCTAAGTCTTGCAAGTCTTCTGATGAGAAGACATACTGAATGTATTCTTGAACATCTCAGCAATGCACTGATATCCGAGCAAACAGAGTTTAAAAGTTTTAAAAGTCTACTTTTTTTTCTCTTAAAGGCATAAAGGATTCATCTTGTAGAAGTGTTAAAAAGAAAAAAAGAAAACTAGAATGAAGAAAAAAACAAAATCTTTAATTATAAATAAAAGTTTCCAGAGAACTAACTTTCTCCCAGTTCATTCATACATTTAATTCAGAAGCCAACACTGTTGCCGTCATGGCCCTCATAGGACTGGGGGAGAAATCACATGCCCTGCCAGAGATCATGCAGCAATTGTCAGCATGTCGAGGGAAATGATCCTCCCCCTGTACTTGACCCTGGTGAGGCTGCATYTGGAGTGCTGTGTCCAGTTCTGGGATCCCCAGTACAAGAGAGACATGCAGCTACTGGTGTGAGTCCAGCAAAGGGCTACTAAGACGACTCCTCACATGAGGAAAGGCATAGAGCTGGATCTGGTCAGCCTAGAAAAGACAAGGCAGACAGGGGATCTTATCAATATGTGTAARTATCTAAAAGGAGAGTGTAAAGTAGATGGGGCCAGACTCTTTTCAGTGGAGCCCAGCAATAGGGCGAGAGTCAATGGGCACAAACTGAAATGCAGGAAGTTCTGTATGAACGTGAGAAAAAACTTCTTTACTCTGCAGGTGACAGAGCACTGGAACATGTTGCCCAGAGGGGTTGCGGAGTCTCCTTCCTTGGAGATATTCCAAATTTGCTTGAATGCAATCCTGGGCAATGCGCTCTAGGTGACCCTGCTTCAGCAGGGGGGTTGAACTAGATGGTCTCCAGAGGTTCCTTCCAACCTCAACCATTCTGCAATTCTGTGATTAAGGCTCTGAAGTAGTGCTCAAATATGAATTGTTCATCTTGGATTCACTATGACTTTTTGCATGGCTCTCCTTTACTCCAAAGCACAAAGGACAGAGCAGCTGAACCACTCCTCTGATTCCCTGACAATTATTACTCCAGTATGGAGGAAGAGTATGTAAATCAAGAATAGAATATGTACCATCTTATTCATACTGACACATAAAGAAATTACAACTTCTTTAGGATAAGWAATTGTTAGTTCTTCTTCAAGTGGCTTCTGCATGGATAGCGCTGTGTGTTTCAAATGAGCAGTATCCTCACAGGATAACAGGAATAAAATGTTTTAACTTTATCAAATTAATTTGTTTTCTTGACCACAGTAAATTGCCTTCTTTKCTTAGAAGATGGTCTTGCTTGAGGCAAGTATGTGATGCTGACAGCCATTCCTGGAATGAGTCTTTACATTTCAGGACAGAAGAAAAYTATCTTATTGCCATAACCTTTGTAAAGGGATGCTTCTCCTGAAAACATCCATCTAGTGACAACTGCAGCCAAACAGCAGTCCAAATACTGAAGTTGTACCAAAGTAATGCATTCAGATACACCTCCAGAACAAGTGTGTCACATTCCATCTACAGGTTGGTTCACATCAAATTCTGAAAATGGATTAGGATAGGGCTGCTTAAAACTACTGCATCGCTATGTTCAAATGAACTATCATATAAAAAGTGCAGGCCATGACTACTTGAGATTTGCTTTAGACAAAAAAGATGTTAGAAAGGATTTTCTCAGTGTGATATGAGAAGTGCTCTGAGASAGGATTCTGTAAACACTTGTAGTGCTGCCTTGAAGTTTCTGGCAGAAGTAGTATTCTTTATCTATGAAACTGCACTTCAAGAGGCTTGAATTGCTTTGGATCAAACACAGTTGAACAGGAGGACTGAAACTGAAATGCCTATCAGAAAAAACTTTGAAGCACTCATCTATTTTACGTGACACTAAGAAAATGCTGCTTTGTCCCCAATCATGTTGGCCTACATGATCTTTCCTAACAATATTTTCATGATTTAAGTCTTGTACAGTTGCCCACTGAGCAGTCCCTGTCCATGGTACTCAGTTAACCAAGATCCTGGTCAGCACATGCACTGCCTTGGGCCCTAGGAGGCACATCTCACCACCAGCCATTCGACCAGGCTTGGGAAGAAAGACATGTGCAATCATTCCATCAGTCAGGAATTGTCCTGCTAGCGTGGACTGATGAATAGGATTCTAGTTTTTGCTCCTTCAAAGATAACAGACACTGGCTGTGTTATCAACAAGATCGATAAGTATGTAACAAATCTGTAGGCTTCCCAAAGCCTGTAAATACGAAGTTTAGCTGCACAAGTATCCTGTCTGACTCTTCTTCCTCACTTCATCCTCTCCTTCCATTCAGTGCAATGAAAGGCATGAAGGACTAATACTTTTCGTGAAGCCATGGGCTCTGACAGAAAGCCCAATGAGGATCAGACAGTCATGAAGAGAGATGAAGTCACTGGATTAAATAAGAGAAATAACGGCAAGACTAAAAGCTATTTGGCTGGAGGGAACATAGGAATTAGGACAGATACGAGAGATGTTGAAGGAAAAAAAATGGACAAGAAATAAGACACTAAAATTGTGGCTACATATTTGACAGCCCTACTGCAGTACACATTCTTTTTCTTCTGTCTCAGGCCAAACTCAGGGTTTTTGCTGGCACAGGGTTTGTGTCTCACCACAGAGAACTGGACTGGGAAATTCAACAGTACTAAAAAATAAAAACACTCCTGCAAAAGCCCACCTTTTTCCCTGCTGAGCAATTTTTCAGATGAACACATTCCTCTGTCAGGTTCATTATAGCATCACACAAACACAGCTGTGGTGCCAGAATCCCAGAAACAGCATAGAGGTGGGAACAAGCAATGGGAAGGAAAGATGTTTAAGTCTTCTGAACAAATTAATGTAAATGAATTGATGATGTAAAAGTATTGATAAACTGATGAAGGGGAACAGAAGTTGATATGGGGAGGGGAAAACAGTTCACATATAGACAGATCAGAGAGCTAAAACTAGGACAGGCTGAKCAAGAGTTTAAATGGGGTAAGACAYATTAAGAGAGAAGGAAAGGCAGAAACAGAAAGTGTGCTATCAATCTGAAAATACAGTCCAAGGAGTCCCCAAGACAGCACCGAGGCTTACTAAATTTTTCTGAATTCAGAATACATCCACTCTCTGTGCCTCATTTCCTTATCTGCAATGCAAAGATAATGCCTCCTTTTCAGCTCTTGAGAACAGCATAGCATTTGTGAAGTTCTTGGATAACATTAGCTGCAAACCACTGAAAAAAATCCATGAGGAGAACAAATATTTTATAATAGAGTTTACATAGCATGAAGTAAACCCGAAAGCCTTGGGAAACACTGATGATAAGACAGCCTATTTAAAAGGCATTTATTAAGTGCACAGGTGTGACAGCATTCACTGACTGAAGCAGKGCAGCTATGCAAAAAGCCATACTCGTGTGTGATCACAGGCTGTATCAGCTTGCACACAAAGGGGGCATATGTGCATGCAAAGCAAGGTATACAGGTATTTATTAATTTTCAAGAGTATATTCATCAACTTTAAAATGTTCTTAGTGTATTTGTTGCTAAGTATCTTAAGGAACACWGCTGTTGTAAACCTTTATCAAAAGCATAAATATAAGAATATTCTTAGTGATCAATAAATCAGGTTAAGAAATGCTACTATCCATGCTTCCCTTACAAATATTATCTTGAATCCTAGAAGCAAGCTTGTAGTAACTCAATACTGATTTTTGAGAAGTTGGAAATCACGCATCAGTTTCTGCCTTAAAYGCAAAAATGTCTGGCCCATCACAGCGCACAGGTGAAAAACAAGCACCTGTTCCCTGACACAGTTCTCTGCACACAGCAGCAGGCTGCTGTGATACAGAGCCCCAGAGTAAAAGTCTGCCAACAGTGACCCATGTCACTTCAGCCACTTGAAGCTTGTCAGAGGTCAAGCGCTGTGCAACCCCACGGTACCTAAAGCCGACGTGGGGTCTAGCTTTCAAAAYGATGGAGCTCTTTCTGAAGAGGTATGGAGTATGCACTTAGGAAGTCAGGGTTGGAAGGGGAACAGAAGGCAGGAGACACAGGGAGAGAGGAAGCCAAGACCCTTGTTCGGAGAGGTGATAATGCGTAGTAGGAGGTTAAGTARGAAGAAACAGAATATGGCCCAAAATTGGCAGAAGTCTTTACTGTCCCACCAGCCATTTAAATAAACCACTTAAAACATGCTATAGGTACACTTGTTTCTGCTGAGCAGTACTTTAGTGATTCAAGTCAAAGTACAGTAACAGCAGAGTCATCTGATGGCACTTCTAGCAAACAGTACAAGTTTCTCTGTTTCAGSGAATGGGAAAAAAAAGTCAAAAGAAAAATAGCAAACTCCAAAGGAAAGTCTGCCCACTTCGAGCTTTCATTTGAACTAAACCTTTGGATCTTCCCCTATATAGCAATCTTTCCTGAGTTAGCAAGTTAACACTGCTTGCCTTCCCAGCACCAGGGAGACCTTTCTCTATGGAGTCTCTCTCACTAAGCCATGTACCATTTTCCTTCCTTTGATGTGTCCTTTCAAGGAACCTGAGGGCAAACCCTAAACTCTTCTTTTCTACTTATGTTCTGTATATTTCATCCAGGCATCGTCTAGATTACTGTGCAAGTTTATCATCAAATCATTATCCTCCACCTTTAACTTACTTGCCACTTTTTGGAAACATCAATCTCTGGGACTGAAACATTCCAGCCTTGGTCTTATGTTCAGAGGCTGCTCGTCTTCCCTGCTCCCATGCACCCTAAATATTCCCTCCCACTCTCTTTTTAAAATCATTTTGGTCATCTCCAGAACCATTTGAACAAACAAACAAACTACTCTTAAGTTGGTAGAGGAAAGAATACTTGTTTTCTTGCTGTTAACAAATTAAAAAAGGTAAAGGAAAAAATAAATCATTTTGTATGGCACCCACCTGAAGTAAAAGTCTCTTCACTAAAATGCCTGGGAAGAAATTTCAAACAAAAATTACTGAAAATCCATCTAAACAGCTGACATACTACRCTTCCAGCAGCTAATGAAACTCAGCGCTCTCCATTGTATCACTAGGGGGCAGAAGATCTGTACGTTCTCCTTCCCTGGCTTTAAATCARATAGTTTAGCAAGAAAATTTAAATGGAGAACATTGTAAATGCCTCACAAACTCAAAACCTGAAAAATTCCTTCTTGCCTGGAAATATGATGACAAAGAAACCGTGTTAAAATTACAAACTTCATAGTTCAAGGTGGTCTTTAATTCCTACTTTGTGTACAACTCTGATGAAGACTAAATCTGTGCTTTCCCCAAGGGTGCAACTGCTGCAGCAGACAGGGACCGACAACACCACAATACTTTTCCACATCTTGCTTCAACAGAAAAGATGTRGTTCTTGTCATCTTTCCCATGCTGGCATGGCTTTGCTGAGTGTCAAGGGTTTGCTGTCATCCCCGCCCAGGCACTCATTGACAACTTTCATGTATATGTGGGCAGTGTGGGGATACTCCTGTGCTCTGCTCTCCAACACCACCATCAGTACCCCAACCCATGCATATGAAAGTACGGAGCGCTAAGACAGTAAATTGCTACTCATCCTTCATAAAGAAGCCGCCAGAAGTTTCCATCTTTTCTCATTCAACCCTTGTAAACACTCGGCTCTTAGCTAATTCTGCCTTCCCAAACTGCAGCAGGCAGAGTATGTCTTCTCCTCTCCTCTAACTATAGTCCTTAGATCCATGGAGAATTATTAATATTTTTTTAATATTTTGATTGCAAACAGAGGTTCCAAGAATGCCACTGCCTCATGCTAATGATAAGGAACCTTTAAAGAGTTTACAATCCACTGTTCCAGTTTTCTCATTGCACTTCGGAGAACATGACCTACAGAAATGCATACACATGCACTTTTACAATAAATACAGACAGACAGTGCTCAGATGTAACTAAAAGTAATTCAAACATATCTGGAAACGGAAATAAACTCCAAAGACATTCAAAGAATCTCATTTGTGACCTGTCATTATGCCATACAACACTCATTTTCATGGAATAACAGTCAGCAGTTACTAATGATCAAGCATTTTAAATACACATTTGACTTTTTCCCCCTTTAAAGGCCTTAATGTCCTCAGCTTCTATGTTTCAGGACAGAGTACTTTATGTGGCACCCTAGTAATCACCATTACAAATACCTGTGGAAGCATCTAATCTTGAAATGAGGATAAACAAATGTTATTTTCCCCACTGTACTATACAATATATTGTACGTATATATTTATTCTAAATAGTTCATAATGAAATCACAAATGGCAGAGGACTATGTGCAATCCTGCAGATAAGCRCCAGCTAATGAATGTCTTTATTTCATGCACATTTTCTCCTTTTCTCATAAATCAGTCTTTTCATATTTCAGGTTTAAAAATTACTACAAAAAAGGAAGGAATACTCTGTAATACAATCCCACCAGTTGGAATTAGTACATTGTTTTCCTTCATAAAGTTCAAGTAGTTAAATCATATAACATCCAAAATGGCTTTAAAGGCTCCTGGGACTACTTTCCAAGCACTTACTCTTTGCTCAGTAGTTAAGGATGTGCATTTTTCATGGTTCAATTCCTCATTTTACACAGGGTCTTCATAGCCTGAAGTGTCACATTTCATGGGAATTTCACAAAGCATAAAAAGAAATCACACAAACACTGAAGATTCATTTTCAYGTAGACAGAAAGCAACCCAAAGCCTTCCAGCCTCTGTCAGCTTTAAAAACAAGGGAAATCCATAATTTTATGGTGGTGTTATTCCTGAATTCCATGTAGACTATGAGAACCCTATATCCTCCTTGTGAACAGTCACAACATGAAAGGCCATTTCATATAGCACAGAAAGCAAGGACCAGCTCRGTTTATTTGTAGATGTGTAAATTACTATATAGTGGTTAAACTTTTGAACTCAGGTTTGATTCAGTGCCAATTCCCATCCCAGACCGGGAGGATTTGTACCGTATGCAGTGTGTTAGGACCATCTGGCTCTATTTCCAGACGGATCACAGATCAGAATCGCATCCAGGGAGAGGAGAAGGGAGGAAAGAGAGGAGAAGGATTGCTCCACCAGCTAAAGGAACACTTAAGACTGTGCTTGGTAGGAAGCTCTCAGTCAGGAAGCAATAAAGGCAAAAATCGATCCTAATAAATATCGTTTTAAAATAATCAGATGTGAAATGAAGAAAGGTTATATTTGCTAAAAGTATAGTTTAAAAAGGAAGAAGGATGTTTTCCCTCTTTTTAAACTGTATGATTTCCAAGGCCAASCTCTCTGACTACCCTTGAACAAGTAAACAAATGCATTTAGTCCTGAGATCCTGAGGAGAGTTTTACAGAGATGAAAGAGAATTCAGCTACTGAGCCAGGAAGGCCCACTGTTTACATTACTGATCATGGAGGTGGTAAAACATGCAAACTGGCAAAACGAAGAGCATTGTCATCACACCATCATTTCTAATCTACAAAGTTCACGAACCAGGATTCAAACTCCGCACATTTTTACCCCATAGCTTTGCAAGACACAAAAAGAGGAACACCTCGAACACCCTGAGGTTTCAGCAAACATGTAGCAGGCACAGATCTGATTTTTATGAGTCTGCTCCCTTTGATATGAACTACAACAACTGGCACCTGCAAAGCATGCCAGTGGAAAGCATGCTGCTTTTACAGATGGCAACAGCCCAGCTGCAGCCCAGCACTGCTGCACCGCTGCTCAGCAGTGCTGCTGATTAACAGGTCTCATTAGCACAAGCACGCTACCGCGCTATGCTGCCTTTTAGGAATCTAAGCATCTCTCTCCACCCAGAGTTGCTATGGATATATCAGCTTCCAGGGAATCAGTTAGCTGTTAAAATGGTTTTATGGTCAAATACTCACAGGACAAGAGTGTAACTCTGGTATCTTTTTTATTAGAGTCAGTAGAAAGATCAAAGATTTGAATTTACAGAAGTCCCTCTTGGAGGCAATATTCTTGATTGCTTTTGGCACTTGCTTTAAGGCATAGATCTATGGCTATTTTGAGATCAGCTGGTAAGTTTACATAATTTTTAAAGGATTGCTCATGAGAGGTCAAATTGAGTGCTTAGAGATGCATATAAGCCCTCCACAGATGCATACAGATACCTGCACATCGAAGGCCAAGGGAAAAGCATTAGAAAACTTTTGATATTTGACTCCAGGAAAAGAAATAAAGGTAAGCCTAATCACATACTGTCTGTTCCTAYCTACTTGTGGCTCTTGCCATAGAGTCTGAAGTTGCTAGAATACCTTTCTTCAGCTGGAATACTTTACACAGCCCTCCAACACACACTGAAACAGGAACAATGCAAAGGTATGCCTGTTATATAGTATTAATTCCATTTTCACTAATAAACTTACATTACTACCATCTGTTTCTCTGCTGCAATACCAGTTTAGCAAGATGTGTTCATTTGGGATAGGCATAAGCTCTTACTGATTTTGTTTCTCTTCTTTTGGTGTTTATACAAACCATGCTCATGCTRCAATGCATCATTTACATTCACTGCAGATGCCCCAGCTCCCCCATCCTAAACTCTATATAATACTTAACCTTCAATGCAAAAGGCCAAAGTCACATAATCTGTCAGGATGAGGGAGGAGAATTCAAGAGCACTGGAATTATCCTGGTCCCAGCAATAATGAGGGATCTGTTAGGTAAACACAGCCAGTCGATTCTTGGAAATGCACCAATCCCCGCATTACAGAGAGCCAACTATAAACCCCGAGTATTTCAAGCAGTAGTTGGCTTGATGCAGAAATGCCATCAGTTTCCTGATAACTTCATGCTTGGCTTYTAGAACAAGAGGGTTATAATCAACAGCTTCTACCATCTGCTTGCAAAACTTCACCCGCACTTTCTGCTTCCTCTAACTTCTGGATATCTTTGAGCACTCAGTGTCCCCGTGACAGATAGGAACCAGACCATACAGGACTGAGTTGTTTCAGGAATTTAATCAGCTTTCCTAGAATGTGCAGCACAGCCGTTCATTCTAAAGTTGGCACACAGGTGAAATCACATGCCGCCAGTTTTATAAATAGGCCTAATTGCTGGAGGCTGTAGTGACATGCCTGTGATTGAGGTCCTCGTCTGTCACTTTAGCTACCTGACTCGCTATCTGGACATCTGTGTCCAAGTCTGACAAACTCCGGAGCAGTCTGTACATTTAAACACCACAAACAACTAACAGATCACTAACTTCATATTCAAATAGCAAAATCACTCTGCTTTATAACCAGTATCTTTTAATATTGAGCAATTTCTCTTCACCTTTTCAACTTTGTTTAGCTAAGCTTGTATTGAATAGTTAAAAATACCACAAGCATGGATTTAGAATTTCTTTGCTGCAGGAGTAACTCTCACTAAATCTGAAYGCTGTATCTAAAGGCAGGATTCCCTCAAAGATGCTTTGGGATAATCACTGCCTGACGACCCAATTTTCTCCTCAGCCTTAGATCTTTGACATTTTTTGCTGTAACACGGTCAAGGCCTCTCCCTGTTTGGATACCTAGCTTGCGCTTTCAGACCACAGGAATGAACCTTCCAGCTTTCGTCTAATTCTGGACAACACTAAACACYGATCTGAATCCACAGACAGACAATTAGGGATTCAAGTAAGCAAATAAGCTCTGCAAAAAGACTAGACGATCTTTTGACAGCCTTCTCTCTGCGGACCAGTGGCCCGAACCCCAGTGGGCAGAGTTGCCCACAGACTGGTGCCAGCGGGCTCACCCCTGAGTACTCCCTGCCTCACTTACCCAGTACGTTTTTATAACACTTAACCTTGGGCCTGCACACATTGTTCTCCTTTCTTACCTTCCCAACAGCACTGGCTAAATTAAAAAAAAAAAWGAARATTGCCATAATTTTATTAATTCTTTAGCTTATGCTTAGTCATTACATTTCAGATGTTGCTTTTTCATTCCAGGGCAGAAACAGAAGAGAGGTGTGTTCAAAATGATATCCAAAGTGCCTTCAAAATATCATCTATATTAATCCTCAACAACTGTGACCATTCTCCTCTGTCTTCGAACTCATTTCCATCTGTTTATGAATGTTGATGCAACACCCACCACATTGCCATCTTTTCACTGGTACAGAAAYGTTTAACTACAGTCACTAGTGCACTACACTTCCTTACAGAGATTCTCAAAAGGGAGGGGGGAAAAGAAAGAAGAATAGTATTCCTGTTTCTGTGAAATTCAGCCACCCACCCACACAAAACTCACTATTTCTTTACATCTCCATAAAAACTTGAAGGAACATTACAGAGTAAATTTAAGCCAAAGAACTAATAAGTAAGGAGGAGCAAAAGCTGTGCTCCAAGTAATGTTTCAACAGAGTAACTTGAAAGAGAAGCTCTGACTACTGTAGTTTCGGGGCCTACAGATTATACAATGAGAAAAGAGAACATYTGGGGAAAGGTTCTGTGAAATAATACCACTTTACACGACCTAGCAGAAATAGTCACTCTGTAGCACTTGACAATGAACTGTCTTGGTTGCTCTGTATTATTCCAACTAAAAGGCACACTGTTACCTTCTATTCACTTAACCATTAAAGTAACTAAAACTTTTGTGACTCATACTTCTTTTTTTTTTTTTTTTTTTTTTTTTGGCAGTTCATTCTGCCTTGAACCAAGTCAAAACTATTAAGCAGCAATTCGCTGTCAGGAAGCATTTGAGTGGAATGTTACAGGCCTTCAGAAAAAAGGAAAGCAGCACTCTCAAGAAATAACTAACACCTGTAACATTTCTGTATATGTGTAATTACACCCTTTGTGCACCTCTAGGTACAAAGATGTTTCTTGACAGTGTGCAGGCAAACAATTTCACAGAAAATACTCAGAACCTATGTACAAGTGTAGCACTGTGTTGGTGAGCCCTAGGAGAACGAGCAATGTCCTGCATAAGATTGCCGTTCAGCATCAACACTGCAATCCGTGTTAGGACCATGAGAGGCAAACAGTAAATTAAAYGAAAGTCGCCAGAGGAATTCAGCTGGAGTATGGAACGAAGGAGAAATCGCATCACTTTTTTGTTCAGGTTAAGTCTGGTGAAAATAAGGAGGGTATTTCCCATGCCAAAAGGGACTGCAGACAAGGACACCACAGTTGTAAGGCTGAAAASCTGCAGAAAAGTGCTCCTTTATCTCTGTGTTATCTCTGTAACTTAACACAGAGTTCAGAGCTTACAGGACCATCTCAGTGTTAATTGTGATGCACCTCTGGTAATATTTACATACCTACACACACCCAGCACTGTCTGCTTAGCAAAATTCAGCACTGCAATAACACACACAACTGGCAAAAAAAATCAGCCACTTACTATAGTCTTCTAAAAACAACATACCAGAGAAATAGTCTTACATGATGTATTTTATGTTCCTTTTCAGCAGCCTCCTCAATGTATTTGGATAAGACTGGCTACACTGTACTTCCAAACCTCTCTCTATCTCATGGCACATGCAGACCTATYCAGAAAGCGCACACTGGTTCCTGGAACTGAAAACCAGCTGACAAAAACTTGGAGCTGAAACAAGCTTTGAACTTCCTGAATGACAATCAAGACATAAATTTCATTTCTAAAATAGAACCCAAGTCACACAGAAAAACATTGAAAATTGTACTGCTGTAATAGATGCTAGGATACACTATGCAGAGGGAATTTTTAGCTTCATGAACCAGTAAAACATAATTCAAAAAAACTGAACACCACCACACTTTAGATAGTACCAAGCCCTAAAAGTCTTCTTGTAACAAAGTTCTTAGCTTTATGGCATACTTATGCATGGGATTTTTTAGTTTTAGTTTTTTTTAAAGGAACAGCAAACACTTGCTAATACTAGTGCAACAGCCTAGGTTGTAATTTCCTCAGTGCAATGCCATGGACATTAGCACCAAGACCCTGCTGTATCAGTCACTGAATTCAGTGGAAACTCAACAACTTCAGCAGACATGGATTCAAGCTCTTAAGCACAGCACAGCTACAGAAGCCACACACCAAGAAACAGACCAGAGCAGTCCTCCCTGAATTCTGGCTGCACTGGGGTCATCTCCAGTAACATACACATGAAGCGCTTTATTCCTGTTGAAAAGCAATCTATGGGAAGGGAAGTTTCAATTCTTCTTAATCCACTCCGGAACGCCAAATAAGCTCTCAGTGAACTGAAGCTGAAGATACACACAATACTGTGCTAAGATCGTTCAGATGTGACTGACTTCTCTGACGTTAGTAGATCATTCTGTCAACTCTTAGGCTCTGTGCCCTGGATCTGATCTGATCCTGGTAAAGATGAACTGCAGGGCTATCCTCTGTTTGCATTATGAGGCTACCTGGACACTCAGGTACTGTAAATACCTGTTAGGTTTCTCTGTTTTGAATTAGCAATATTTGGCTACACAGTCAGCTGAAGGGGGAAGACATCATCCAGYTGAGGGAGATCAATGCTGAGCTCACAAAGGAGTGAAACACTGGACTGAAGGATAAGCTGGTCAATGCAGCATCTTTAATTTGATTCCAGTTCAAACTTTTTGAGAACATTTATGACTGTCTCCTAGAAATCATTTTCCCCCCTATCTTTAGAGAGAGAATCTTTTTTCTTTAATATTTTTGTATACTTGTCTAGTTTTATTGTGGTACACAGTCTTTTATTCCTGAGTGTATGTAAGCTATCAGCCACCACTGCTCAGGTACTGGCAGAGAACGAGTTTTGTGACAGTAGTTTGGTTTCTTACACATCCTAATAAGCTGGTATTTGTACAGATCTAATCTTCAAGTTCTTTACACGAAGTAAGTTACACTTACTACTCAAATCCTCAAACCTTAGAATTAGGTTATCTAAAAAAATCCTTTTCTCTCTTTTTCTTTTTACTCCTCAATTTGTAGATTGAGTTTTGGCAGCTAAATATATCAAATTGACATTTTTAAAGATAGTTATATATGGATAAAATTCAGATGAGCCATCTACCACAACTATGTACTTGTTTGTACTTGTTACYATCTCTGCTTACTGTGAGATCATGCAGCAATAAAGATTTCTCAGTGTGACTCTTCTCCTCTTACTCGTAGTTCTTCAAAACACTAAAGCAGGTCTCTCAGTTTCCAGCTTGGGTTTCCTCGTTAGATGAAAACTGCAGGCAGTCATCCTACTCCGTGATGAGTGCTAGCCCCCACCCCACTCCTTAAATTTCCCACAAAACATTCAAGAATCTGGAGCAATCTGAGAAACATGTTACAGATGCTTGACGTGACAGTCATARCAGACCTGAGAAAGAGATTCAGAGCAATCAAAACAGCTTTTGGAATTTTTTTTACCTCTTAAAATGTAGTTCTGATAGTTCTGGTCTGCCTCTGCTCCCACCTTGATCAAGCATGTTAGACCTTCAGCCACCACAAACTCATGAACCAAGTCCTTGTCATCCTGCCACAAAAGAGAAAGCTGCATTACAATTTTGAAAGACAAGGCAACAGAGTACACCATAACGTAAAACCAAACGCAGGCCCGTAACATTGTCTTTGTGTTTTCAGATGATTTAAGCAAGTTCTTCTGAAAGACRTCATAGAAGACATTTTAAAATCAGAATGAAATGCATCTATGCAAGGCAGGAAAAACACTCACCTTTACCTTTTACCTTTAAGTCAACTATGGAAGATTAACGTTAGTAAAACGTCTGACTTTGATTGTCATTATTTTTCTTTATAAAAGCCTGCAGACTGTCTATCCAATACTGTAATTTCATCAAAAGCTTACTTCCTTTCCAAACTATTTCCTATATTTAAGAGAATCTTTTTTCTGTTTTTTAAATAATACAAATTCAATTACTAGCATTTTCCCTTAATGTAAAAATACCAGTCAATTTCAGCAGGCATTTAAGAAGTCAACATGCATTAACGTTACCTTAGAACAGCCCTGTCTAGCTCCACTTAACATAAAATTTACAGCACTTAAAATTGAGTTGGCCTTGCACAGAAGTGACCTACCTCTCGTTTACGATACAGATGCAATTTCAAATTACACAAGCTATGTACAATTGGTATTGCTACTTCCATGTAACTTTAACAAGCTACATAAAGCAGAGGCTTAAGCATCTTTTTAAAAAATATAAGCACAAATACAACAGAATCTGGAAAAGAAAAAGTATCACTGACACATTGATGTTTAGTAAAAGCACTAACAACTCAGAGCTCTTGCTGTTATTCTCATTAACGAAGCAGCAAGAAGGACCAAGACTAATAATTTGATGTGAGTTAAACTCTTAAAGTAACCCACTTTTTGATCACGAGTCCTTTACTCAGGGTAACCAGGTGACACCATATCACATACCAAGAAGCACAGGGCATCGGTCAGAGCTACATGCAGACTGCTGTGAGCAGAGAACGGAGAGCACAGTGTCTGAAGCCTCCCTTCTCACTTTACACAAGGCTTATGTAGACAAACAGAGAACTACTAAAAACTTGATTAAACAGCACTTAATGAATTAGCTACATAAACTAAGCATGCAACCAATCTAAAATATTAATGGTACMGATCTACTCTGCAGACAAAATCATCATGCTTGCTGAATCCCTTCATCTGATCATTTTAAAATGACAGTTCATATGTATTTTTCATGCACAGAAGCATATTAGAAATTTCAGCTTTCCAATATTGCAATTCTGAGCAGCCAAGATCTAGATAGTAGATAAACAGCTTTGTAAATAGCCAAATTTCTGAATTTGCCACATACRCTAACTTATAAAACTGCCAAGATAGCTAAAATAAGTCTCTTTAACTTGACAATTCACTGGTGGTGAATTTCTTTCATTCTTAGAAATGTATTTCTTTCATTAGTTATGTCATATAATTTTTAAAGGGTGGTGAAATAGGATACTTGAAAATTGCATGGTTATCTGGCAATTTATGGGACATTAGGAAATTATGGGAGGAATATTTTTAAAATTGTAGGAGAAAGTGAAGCAAAAATAAAATTTGTTAAATTTAAATATATTTTATACATTCATATACATGTATGCAAATTTATCACACAATACAATTACTTATCCTTTATGTAAAAAGGAAGCATACAAACATTCCCCACAACTTTCCAAAACACGTGATAAAAATCCAAAACCTGCAAGATAAAATTCACTGCTATACAGGCTCGCACTCAAAATTTTATTTATTTCCTACTCTTGCTGTTTTCTTTTTTTGCGGGTGTCGCGTTTTTCTTCATACAGAGAGAAGGTCTGTTGTGCCTTTGGCCAAGCCACCAGCCTGAAGAGCCGCCAACCCACAAAGCATGTCCTCGCGYACAGGAGGTGCATTGGGAAGGGGCACGCGCACCTCCGGCAACCCTGTCCTGAGCAACAGCCTCTGCAGAGCCCTTCGCAGCTGCCGTCATTGAGATGGCCGAGCTCTAAACCTCCGGCTGTTTCCCTCAAGTTAATCTATGTGGCCATCGTTGCCGAAATTCCTCAGACAAACTTCTAGCACAACATTTTACAACCACCCCCAAGCTCCAACAAGAAAAGGATCCCTGATAAAATGCCTTCTGCTGATCAAAGCCACATCTCAGTTTTGGCCTCCTCAAACTTGAGGAACTTGACCTAAAACCTAGCACCTACAAATAAACACATAACTAAATGTGCGTGCATGTAAGCCAGCTCACCCTGAATGACAAGCTACGTTCAGCTCCCCCAGTACGGTGGAGATTCACCTGCAGCACACCTCTGAGAAGCAGCAGCAGACCCAGGGGACCCCAGAGGAGATTCCTCCTTGACCATACACAAGAGCCACGCAACTGTTGCCTCCCATGCAGCCCTTCACGTAAGCCATTTTTACTCAAAGGAATTTGAGTGAGCTCTCGCTCTTCGAGATTTTTGAAACTTGCTTCTCCTAAAACGCTAAAAAGAGGAACAAATCCTGGGAGTTTGTCAGGTAAGCTTAAAGTAAAGTTTATTCACAGTTCGGATAAACTAAGTCTACACACTAGAGGAGCTTGCATGCCATTCCCAGTGTCTAGGAAGTGAGTTAATTTGTATGCCCAGGTCAACAGATTCAAGCTTTGTGCTACTAAACTAAACAGAAAAGGTGCCAGGTTTCTTCTACCCAGAGCGGGCAGTGCAGGAACAGGGGCAAGGGAGGGAAAGTACAGAAGGATGCAGATGTGAAAGAATTTAGCAAAAAGTAGTAACACACTACAGAGTCAAAAAGCTGTGGGAAAACAAGCTATTTTTTCCAGAAATATGACAAACAACTATTTTATTGGACCACAGGTGAGTCTCTATTTAGAGAGAAACAAGAAATCTAACAATATGAACCACTGTGTGGGATATAACTGTAATGACTGTTTCAGTTGGAACGGCTCTCTAGCTCAGAGCATATTTATTAATACATTCGCAAAAATCTTGATCTTGCATCAACTTCTGAAAAGCAGGCTTGCAAAATCCTTAAGTTGAGAAAGAAACCTATTCTGGTTTCACTCAAAATCAAACAACAAGACTGGAAAACCAGACAAAAAGAATAACAACTGTGGTCTATGGATTCTGAGATTTGTTGGTAGACCTAATATGGTCATTTTGGAAAAACAAAGAACATTTAAACAATACAAAAAAATTATTCCTAGGCAAGAGAAGTTAACAGTAGTCTAGCTTCAGTAAACTTCAGCTCAGGCCCAAGGAAGGAAGGAAAATTTTCAACAGCACATAGTGATTGAGGGCTGTTGACATTCAGTGAAAGATAAAAACAAAAATATCCTTTATAACTCCAAGGTATTGTAAATATTTATCGGTGAATGCATATTAGAATATCTCCTGGGGAAAATTTAGCAACGTAAAACAGATCTTCAGCGTGATGTATTTTGTGAATTAAATGCTTTTTTATTATTATATTTTAAAAACAAGCCTTCTGGAACTTTCTCAAAGCAGCTGAAGGATTAAACTGCTACAGGATAGAGTCATCCTTAACTGAAATGAGATATATTGCCGCAGAACTGCATAGGAAATGAAGGGGCAGAGGGACTATAACCAGACTACTTCTGAAAAGCAATGAATAAACAAATCAAACCTGAATTAAAAAAGGCTTTTAAGGTACTTCTCCTGTCCCAAATAAACGAGAGAAAGAAGGTGTAATGAAGCAGAGCACAAACACATCACGCGCTAGACATAAATCTGAGCTCAGTGCATTATCTACTCCATCGTGTATACGCGGGGCGAGGGGAGAAGTCAACATCTGGAATGTGCAAAGGAAGATGAAAGGACTCCAGGCCCATATACTCCAAATCAAGAGGAGACTGTTTACATCCATTTTGTTCCAGGGTAATCTTTTCAGACCCATTAACTCACTGACTTGCCAAGTGAGGCGACCTCAAGAGTCAAGGCTATTCTGTGGCACAGGCACGGGGCTCGCGTTTCCAGCAGGAGCACGTTCACTGCGCCGGATGGAGAGCAAGTGGGACAACACYGCACACAAGTAGCCACCCTGTGCGGGTGATAACGCTTAGAGCGAGGGAGGGAAAGGTTGCCATCGGGTATGGAAGTGGACTCCTCCACTAATATCACAAAGATTTATGACACCTTAATCAGCCGGCACTAAAGCACTGATGAGAAAAGCAGCAAAACATGGTTAAAACTCCTTAAGGTTCCCCCTAAACTCCTGCAACCGTAAAGATCGCACACTGACACAAAAACTAGCTACTTAAGGGCATTATGAAAAGATACCAGTGGCCTTGTCAGCTAGCTGTATTTAACCATCCRTTCATAGACTTAGAATAGATAACATCTTCTCCTTTGCTTTGGCATTTCAGCAGCAAGAAAAGAAAACAAAATAAAGCATATGTGTATGTTTTAGTGCAATGAGTAATAAAAATACATGAAAATATTGAAACTGGTGAGTTTAAAGTTTGCTTATCAGGCCAGTAGCTGAAAAATCATACAATTCATGCTTTTACATGCATAACTCAGTCTAGCTATTAAAAAAAAAAAAAAAAAAAAAAAAAAGACAAACTCTGATTAAGCTGTTTACAGTATGTGCATACACCAAAAATGCACTAGGAAAACCTTTGCTGTCCTACTAGTTGTGTCCCCACACTCCATTTCACGCACTCACTCACATGGGCTTGTGGCATATTATCTGGGGATGAAGACTGAAGGTTTTTTTTTTTCAAGGAAGAGCACTTTCCTATAATGCATCTTATCTGAAGTGCAGCTTACACGTGTGAAGATAAATTGTTTACAAACTGTTGAACGTTAATCTTTCTGAAGCCTGCTATTTCTGTGGCCCATATGTTTGAAAACTTCTCCCAAAGCACAATTATTTTTCTGTCACCTGAAAGCTTTTCTCTTTCTAAGAAGAATCAAGGCCACGGAACACAGTTTCTCAAGGGGAGAGGCTTTTTCTGTTTCTAATAATTTCTTAATAATTTTTTTTCATAGCTTTAACTAGCACTAGTGAAAGCTATATTCCAAGTATTAAACTATTTGGGGAAACTGGATCAGTAACTCCGTTGTCCCATTTGGATATCCATATTCATATTTCTCTTTTATGTGGCTAACAGCTGTGTAATGTAYTGTCTTTCATAAAGAATCATAACAAGAAGCTTGTCTATGATATATTCAAAAAGAACCTCATTTTTATTTTTTGTTCCTTTTGTCCTAAAAGCTCTACCACTGTTTTTGGTTGCTTGAGCACTGTCATTTTTAATCTTACTCTATACATCTTTCACCTATTTCTGTTACAAAGTTACATGTTTCATATTTTATAATGTTCTTGAGTTTAATTCAGGAATCATAGGGTTTCCAGCCTGTTTTCTCCACATGAGACATTATTTAATAAGCAAGCAATCACATTTCTTACCAACCAAGCTTTCCAAATGCAAAAGTTACAATTATCTAGTCCTAAAAGWGACAACAGTATGGGCAGCAAGGATACTAGTCATATCCACGTGGATCTTCTTGCTAAGCACAAATAGCAGGGAGAAAAAAAATAATTTTGACTATTGGCCTACTGCGGGGAGGGGGGGAACTCCATCCACGCTCCATCATGATTCACGAACCATAATGACTGACGTGCTTCAGATCACAGTAAGAGCTTCACTCTCTGGCCTGCCTCTCCATAACAGCCCTATTAAGAGCCTGAAACTTCGATTTGATTTCTTGGTCCAGCTGTGATTTTGTCTTTAGACCAAAAGTCGTAACTTCACAAAAATATTGTGTATGCATGTCTTGATGTCATGATAAATTCATGTGACCATTTGGCAAAGGATAACATTAACCTTGCCAGTTCACCATACAGGACAGCGTGAGAGGAGAAATTTCAACTCTACCTGACTGACAGCTGAAGGSTAGCCTCCTCTGAGGTTTAAATCTTTTGAGATAAGACAGTGGAGGTGTACCAGTAGGGCAAAARGGGCTCATTCAGATGCTAAGTGGCTCCAGAAGTCCAAATTTACTACTTTTTAAGAGGGGCAGCTAGGAAATCTTTATTTACAGCTATGTCCCATCAACAGTATATAAAAGTCTCTACATTCACGTATAAGATGCAATCTCTCTTTGAAAACGCCTTCTTTCTCAGATTCCCCCTATGAGGAGTATATGCTGAAAGAGAAATCCTAGATGATTCTGCTCATACGAAAAAAATAAAATAGCGAGTAAAAATATATATATATGGATTACTAAAATGCCAGCCACTCACAGAAACTCCCCCTCAAAATGTAATTGATGGGCACCCTTTTCAGAAGTGAAAAGACATTCTCCCTCCCCTATTCTTTTTCTCCTGCAAAGTYAAGATAGGATCACAAAGTTCAGCTGGGTTTAGGAGGATTAAGGGCTAGGGATTAGGCTTTATTCATTTAGGGATGTAAATTAGCTGCAGAGGGACAGCAGCTGACTGGGGAGGAAAGAGGCAGGTCAAAGAGCAAAGCATGTGCAACTCCAGGCTTTTGCAGCTATAAACCTCAAACGATGATGCATCTTGCCGCATTTTACACTCAYTTTGGAGAGCACCATTGCCCAATATACTTAAAAAGGCCCCTTTCGTTAGCAAGCAAATGAAGGAAGAATGATAAAATTCAGGTTTCCAGTTTTTAACATTACCAATTATGGTCCAAGTCCTCTAGTCTGCTTTACTTGCCTCTTTGTATTTCTAGTAGTGCAAAGGGAATAGAAAACAACTGACCTGTCTTAAGCATTCCTCCATTTCTAGCTAAAATACACAAAATCACTGTAGCTGGCTCCTAACCCAACTGCCCTTAGCAGTACATGGGAGCATATGGTGGTGACCACGCTGTACTTCCATTATCTGAGAGACACGATGCCCATAGGTTGCCTATGTATTTTAAAACATCTATACAGTGCTCTGCCCCAGCAGCAATGGAAAAGCAACAGCCAGTTCCCCTCTTGGTCCTCTTTCAGCCACCCAGCTAGCCATGGGACCCCCCCAAGTCTGTTTGATACATACCACAATAACGTCTCCACAAGAATTAGTATTTATAACTGTTGCTACCTGCCTTCAGTGTGCATCACATCTGCTAGTTACCAGTAAAATAATTACTCCCATTGAAGAGACTACAGCGATGTAGTAATAGAAGAGTTATGCTGTGCTGTATTGGAAAAAAATCCCAGACCATTTCTGGAGTCCAGCTTTTTTATTGGCTAGGCAACAGGTTGCATTTTATAGATCAAGACTGGCAAGCAATGTTTGCAGTTAGAAAAAATCTCATTTTGGCTTGAAAACTGAACAAACATGGTCAGGAAGTGATTGAAGCAGCATGGACCGCCAAGATATAATTTATAGTTACTTTCCCACACTTCAAACTATAGTTTTCTTCTTTGGATTCAAATTAAATACTGGATTGCAAATCCAGAAGTGCCTGGTACTACCTGGTTCAATTGTCAGTGTTTATTCCAGTGCATTTCAAGAGCTATATCATCTACAGAAAACAAATTGGAAAGAAAATCATCCTAAYCACATACATTTATATATGTACAAGTATTCGTAGTCCTATGAGCCCCTCTAGAATCTACTGCTGTTTCAGCCTGAGTTTATTTAAGTAGCTACCAAACTGAATTYTGTGCATGGAGCTGATAGCCAGTGATTAAAGCAGCATTAAATATTAATCTTAAATATTATAATAATAATCTTAAATATTAWTTTAATATTTTTAAATATTAATCAATTAAAACTCTGCTTTGCTTTACGTCAGAGCACTAATTGTAGAACATGAACCAAATGCAGCACTTGGGCAGCAAGGAGGAGAGTTTCTACAGTTGCAAAGCACTGGTCTCTTGAAGTATTTTCACTCTGATGCTGGGGAACTGTTCTCAGAAAATACTCTAAGATAAGGACCTTAGGCAGCTTCAGTAGTCTTCCTCTCCCCACACWCCTAGCACTTCTAGAACCCCAGCTAGAAGAAGAGTCCCTAGAGTAAGGAAGTGCCATGGACCGAGATGTAACAAAACCACAATCAGTAGGAGGTAACTGAGGCAGTGGCAGAAGCATTTTGGTGGTGGTGAACTTGACAGACATGAAGTAGCCAGCTTATCCCCCAGCAGAAGCTCCTTCTACTTGCCATCTCTGCTGGTTGCCAACGCCCTTCAGCCACCCCACTGCTCTCATGTGCTGTCCTGCACTTCTGCACCTCTGCCCTTCCAGTTCTTTGCTACACTTCCCTCACTGACACCACACTTCCCCTATTTGCTTCTCTCCTCCAGGCTTCACACCTTCCCAACTCACATGTACACAATCTGTGTAGAAGTAAGAGCATAATGTGACATACAGAAATCACTACTTTTATATTGTTCCCCCTTTTCCTATTCTTCCATCTATTTGCATAGAACATTTTACAATAGCATGAACCAAGATCACTCCCCTCCCACTTTCCTTTCCCTAGAGTAATTTTGGAGGTTAAGTAACCTGTCTCTAGAGTAATTTTAGAGGTTAAGTAACCTGCAATGCAAAGTTTGGCTTCTACTGATGATCACAAAAAAATTCATGCTCAAGTGTCAATTCTCTTGCACCTCATTGCAATGAGCTGGTTGCTTAAGTATCAAACACCATTTTTTTTTCAGTCTTTTAAGCACCTACAGAGCACATCTGATGCCAGCTAATGATATACTGGGCCATTCAAGCATAAAGAGATCAATTTTATTTCTTTCCAATTTTAAAATACTTGAAATACAGACCAAACTACTCCTAACTATGCATTTCCATCTTGGTTTACACAAGAGGGTCCTGAAATCTTCCAAGAAGTAAAATGTTTGCTATACAGCCATTAATCCCCTAAAATCTCCCTTCTTAAACACTCTCACTCTAGAAAATAAATATTCTGCTGTTTAACAAGAACAGAAAAGTTCACAGTTTGTATTCCACTACAAAAATACCAGCAAAACAAATACAGCATTTGTTGGTGCTGCCTCTTAGCAGAGCAGAGAAGTTACAATAGCACTTGCTATTTTGCACCTCCTCTACATTGGGGAACATCTCAAACGSTATGCACTTTTACAGTTTCTTTCAGGTAAGCTGGTAATTTAAATAGGTGAAAAACAACACGGGCAAAATTAGTCTTAACAGTTAATGCAACTTTCCAAAACAAATCACATGAAAATTAAACAAAAAACTCAATACCCTAAAACAGCTGTGCAGTTGTTTTATTACAGATAGGATTACTTCAAACTTTGGGATATTGGGAAGTATTCTAATGGAAGAGGTTGAGAGATCACTGGATTTGTTCATCTGTCTGAATTTTWAAAAATATACAAAACTTGAAACAAGAAATTTTGAATACCTTTTCAGTAATGCCAAGACTTCTCGAAGAATGATACCTTAGAAACAACAGATATTCAGATATCTAAGGTATCTAGTGTCACCCATGTAGCTATTTCAGTATCATATTAAAAAAAAGCCTTGAGTCAAGTCATGGATAAGAATCAAAACCTGCTTTATTAGATTTGTTGAGATTTCTCAGAGTCAAATCAGTATTTATTTGATGTTTCAGGCATATTTAGATGATCAAGTTCCAGCCAATAACAATAGAAAGGAAGTAAGCAGGAATACAACAAATATTTCATACATTTATGAAAAAGACTTAAAACTTTAAATCTTTGTTAGTTATCTCTTAAATTTATCCTTTTATCATGGAAGCCTAATAGAAAAGAGTCATTATTCTAAGAAGTTACACTTCACTAGAAAAGATTTCTTTTTAAAAAGGGGGGGGGAAATGAGACCTGGAACTTTCTTTCAATTGTATCATATTCATAATTGTATTGCTTTCCAAAAGGTCCAGTAGGCCATATATTAATTCATTTCTTTTTCTTTTTTAGATACGCCTCACTTGTGTATGAATCAAGAATTGGCCCACTAAGATTTTGGACTTCTCTTCATCAAGAGTTTTCTTTCTTTTAGATACATTAAAAAAAAAAAAATCCCCCAAAGGAGGGGAAAAGAACCCCACAACCTATCACCTTTCAAGTTCAAACTTAAACTTAAGGAGTCCCTGCAGAAGACAGATATTGGCACTTACACATACAGAAGAAAACAGAAGTTGCACTAGAACCCTCTAAGAGGAAAACGGAAAAAAATTAAAAAATGTCTGYGGGTGTAACTGAGATCCTCAAAGAATTACTCATCATAAATTGATTTAAAAGAAAATAAAAAGTGAATGCTTATCAGCAAAGTCCCCCCCCCCATATCTCCTTTCTTTTTAGCAGATATTTTAAGACCAAGTTCTTCACTTACCAGAACCAAATTATTGGGAGCTTGATCTCTAGCACATTCTCCAAGAAAATCTTTTTCTCTTTATTCTGAATGTGATGTTTGCCTTCTTCAGTTCCTGATTTTGGTTATTAAYTTCTCCTCTTTAATATGACTTGCACATTTCTGGTATCAGATGAGGAAACTTGCCAGCAGGAAATTATCTTACTGCRACACTAAAACATTTGCTCTTGGTTCTTTCAGTGCACTTAGCCTTGGAGTTGCAGAATACCACACTGAGCTGAGAAAGATCCTGGAGCTACTGTCCAGCCTCTACTACCGAAAAGGTTGAACTATCCATTTCGGTTATCTAACTCGCATTCCTTTCTTAGGACTGAGAATTCAACTATACTACAACTCTTAAAACAGATTCAAGAAAAAAAAATGAGAAGAAACTCTATTACCATTTCAGTAAATTGAGCCATTCAGAAATAAAAATAAATCATACTTCAATAGCAGATTAACCTATGCAGTTACTAGCTAGAAAAGCTTTGGTGGCCTCCTCCATGAAGATGAAATACTTTGTTTTTGACCTCTGAGTAGCTCACTTGAGTGCAAAAAGAACACAAAAAGTACTGTCATGGCTGTCCCCGTTTGTTCAGCACAGTTCATTTACACGTATACATACCACTGTCAGGTAAAGTCATGACAACATCGAAACTAACGAGCTTTAGGCTACTAACTTGATTGGGTTGCACAGAATTGCATCCCTTGCATCTTGAGCAGATAGAAGACACACCAATACATTGTGTTTCCTCCCCCAGCCCCCTTTTTCATAGGGGAATTTAAAACCACTAGAAAATGCCTCATTCAAGAAGTCGCCTACAGCAGACTTTATTCAGGGACATTCTTTCACGGCAGCTAAACACAGATTAAACATATTTGCATTGTATTACATACCTGAGGAACTTGGAATAGAGATGGATTAAGGTTTCCGGTTTCAGTTTAGCGATTCACACAAATTAAAGAATGACAACTGCTGGCTTCCCAGGCTTGTAGACYATTCGTGTCATGGAAAAAGTCCATGTTTTGCAATAGTACTAAGGATAGTTTAAATTCTAGCCCCTTACATTGTCTAGGAATAAAGACAACACTGTATTTGTCTGTAAACTTGGGAAAGTGAATTTGCTAATATTTAATGCGACATATATTTTATCGTTAATCTTTGAACAGGAACAAAACGTATTCTCTCTAAAATAAGATTAAGATAGATACGTAAACTGTCATGTGAAACTAAGGTAAATTAGCTTCGGGAAGGAAACCAAAGTTTGTCTCTTCTTTGTGGCTTAACCTAGGAGCCTTCCAAAAGGGCTCTGATTAGGGTGAGCTGGTAGCCTGAGCGACAAGCGGTGGCAGCAGCCTCTATGTCAAGTCTTGCACAGCTTCCAGCCTCAAGGAGCCATCAGTCATCCTCGCCAGGGCAAAAGGAGCAGCCTCCTTCCTCCTCGCCCTGGGGAGACGGACTGCAGCGTGCCTCCTGCCCTCCCCAGGAYCGACGGTGACACCTGAGCAGCTCCAGTGGGTGATGTTTCATTTCACTCCCTGATAAGACTGCCGCTATCCAAACACCTTCTAGTTAATGATTTCAGGGCCCCTAGATAGTTGGCGTTTGCAGCATTTTACACAAAGCTCAACTGTTAAATGATTAATGATTTTTTTCTTCTTTTTCTTTCCTTTTTTTTTTTAAACAATAGAAGAAAATCCTGTAAGAGAATTTTGAAACTATGTKGCCTGCTATTCTGACCACAGTACAACCCCTGGACCAAGGCTCMTCAGGGAAGACAGCAGACCTCCCACATTTTTTGAACGACATTTAGTAAGGAAAAAAATCCTAAAAGAAAACTGCCTTTTTATCTTAAAAAAAAATACCCTTTAGTTCAGYTTTTCAGAAAACCTAATACACTGACAGATTAAAAATGTTTTCCACAACTTTAAGAAGCCATGAAGACTTACATAGGATTAAAAATTTCAGTTTGGTTGAAACATGTTTTATAATTTTCTTCTTTTTCTTACCTGGACATATGCTCACCTAGTTCATTTATATTTTTATATGATGCAATCAGCATAATTTAAATGATGCTTTGTACCTACAGGACACTTTTTTGTTCATAAGTTCTATAACATGCCTGCTTTATGTTATGTCTAGTTGCATCAGAGGTTTTGTAAAATAAACTTTTTTAATGTAATGTAAAATGCGTAGTACATATTTACACATACTTTCACCCATTCTTTCCTGCCTTTAAGACTCTTAAAGACTGAATAAAGTAACTTAAGGAGTTGTATTTTTTTCCTCTTTTACAATATCATGATAACATAAAAGAAAAAGGGGTTAGATCACAATTTTATAAGCGCATTAGGCTGGACTCTGTTCCTGAATGCCTTTGGGAGTTTTAGCGCTCATACCTAAAAATTCATGAATCCCTGATAAGCTCAAGAACACTATAACTAACACAACAGGGAACCAACTCAAGAGGAGCTAAACTGTAGGTCCAAGGTATCGTCCATTATATTTGGGTTTTTTAAATTACCTTATGGTCAATTTTTTAATATACTTTCATGATCTGAACATTACTTCCCTTATTCCATAAATGCATTTGTGGAAAAGTGTATCGGTAAATCAGAAGGACACTGCAGTACAATTCAGCAAAACATCGCCACTAYGGATATATCAATCTTTCAGAACAAATAACAACAGCAGGAATGACATTACTGTCAAAAAAAATGCTTTGCACACCCTTATCGTTTTGCCAAAACCAGCTCACCATAAGAAACGAAAGAGAAATTCCAAGTTTGTACTTGCCAAATGAATCTTTCATTTAAATTTTGAAACAAAGGCATTGCATTTGCCAAACCTTGCTAAGCTTCACTGAGACCTTGCGTGAAAAAACAAAAGATCTGACTATTTGGAATCAGTTTTGATGTAAAACTTGGTCTCGCTCCCACTTAATACAAACAAGAGACTGCACATTACCTTGAAGTTCTTCAAATTAAAAATGATACAGACATAGAGCTGTGCCAAATTAACTCTGCTATGATGAAATGATTATAAAAGCATGGTGTTATGAAATGGTTTGGCACTTTAAGACATGATGAATTCTCTGCAACCTTCTGAAAACTGTTAAAATGAACATTACATGAAAATAAAAAGGCTAGTCTTGAAGTCAATATTTAATTTCCAAAACATTACACTCTTCAAGAACTTAAAATACTAAATACAATGAGGTATAAAGTTAAATAGATATTCACGTGGAAGTACACTCTTTTTAACAAAATTTAACACAATGGTAGATAAATAGATTTCTAATGCTAACATACTCTAATGTTATACACTAATTAGGTAAGACCATTTGGGCAACAGTGTTTGGCCTATATTACCTCAACTTGTACTTTTCTTCACTGATTTTCATAGCTCATCTTTACAAAAAGATGAAAAATTCTACTTATGTTCTTTTCTCACTTTTGGTTTGGTTCCTTTTAAACCAAACTAAAACTATTTTTGGCGAATGCTTTTAACAACATGGTAACTAGTGTTAATGACAACAACAGTTTAAAAAAAAACTTTTAGTTTTCTTTTTCCAATTTGATAATATASTACATCAAATATCTGAGCATATGACATGAATACTCTCCAGCTTGAGACACATTCCCTCTTAATTCTTCCACTAATGTATAACCAGTCCTTGCTTTCTCATAGCATATAATTTTTTTTCTAAGGGTATGTTCATTCAATATATGGCCATAATTCTCTACTAGAAGTTACTACTTTAAGTGGTAATAGATAACTCTCAAATTCCTCCCCAGGTTAGGTATATTAGAAAGCAGAAAACTCAAATTCTTCAAGGAAAATTATGTTCTGAAACTATCAGACTAGCTTAACTTAAAAGCTACGTCCGTTTCTGATGACTTTCCAACAGTCTAGATTTGAACTGAATTCTTACTTTACAATTAGGTAGATAATGYCTCTCTCCAAGCAAATCTGGTCATCCATTTGTAACAAGTAAAATGTGAAGAGAATTGGCAAAGAATGAAATTACAGCTGGAAATAACTAGGATAAAATGGTGTGTGTGCAAATTTTATGACTAGATTAGGATAAAATCTTAGTTACATTGTCCTGGCTCCCTATACAATCAAGGTTCATGCATCAATATTTGTTTTTGCACATCTCTYCTCTCTTCCTTCTCATTACTTTTCAACCCATCGCAGCAAATTTATTCGACAGGTAAGTATTTAAATAACATCTACTCCCATGAAAACTGCTGATCAGGTAGAAGACAGAGACCTTAACAGTGCATTCACTGAAAGTACTGAGCACTATCTGCTCAGAAAACACTTACTAGACTTCAAAAAACCTACCTGGGAACACTTACAAATATCTGAACTGCAAAAAAGCTTTACTTTGAGTTGCGGGAAGGGTGGGAAGAGAGGCTTAATACTTATTGTTACATATGCATGGGGGCTCAAATTATGCTATAGAATATGTAAATTCATAGAACTGCAAATGAATACTTGAAACAGTTGCGGTTAACAGAAAGAGAGGACATCAGGGACAACTGTTGGAAACTTGTCTAATTTCCTCTGAGCACACAGTCCACTCATTTTGCAAGCTCACAGGGACACCCAGCTTGTATCTTCATGACTCTAAAGAGTCTTCCCTGGGAATACCTTGAAGAAGCAATGGTTTTGCCAACCTGTGACCACAAGACAACCAGACTGTTTTGGARTTGGAACTCCTTTCCAATCCAAAGATTTCAGAACTCAAGGAGCTTTGTTCTGACCCAGAAAGATATCTTCACTTACCAAAATTCTCTAGGAAATGGGATCCCTTCCCCAACTAATCCTATTGCTCAGAAAATCTTCATTCTGGCATTGCAGGCTTCAAGGCCTGCAAAAAGTATTGTATATTGAGGAAATCTGCAATTCTGCAGAATTATTGAAATATTGTTGTTGTTCTTAGAATAAATGCTTATTTCAAAATAAAACAAAATGCTGAACTAAGAGTTTGAAACTCTTGCATCTGTTTCAAACACCGACACCTGCTGAATAAAGTTACAGGCTGTCATCCTCCGCACACATCCATTAGTAAAGGGGAAAGTGGCTTTTTTCTTTGTTTTTTTATTGATTTCACTGATAGTTACTGACAGAAGTGGAATGTTTTCATCCAGAATTCAGTTTTAGGATCAGACTTGCAGTATGCTTAGTTCTCTTTGTTTTTTTATTGATTTCACTGATAGTTACTGACAGAAGTGGAATGTTTTCATCCAGAATTCAGTTTTAGGATCAGACTTGCAGTATGCTTAGTTCTCATCCACTTCCTCTTTTCCTCTTCTCTGGCCTGTTCTCTCCAATCTGATTCATTCCAGTCGTGCATCTTTACCAAGTCCTTCCCCTTATCCAGGAAAAGGAATCTGAAATCCAAGCATTTCAACCCACTCTCTCTCATATTTGCCCACGGCACTTCTCTATCATATCTGCTCCTTCTTCGAAGGATCCAAAGTCCTGCTGATTCCAGGTCTCCTCCATAACAAACATAACTGAATCCATGTCTTCCCTTAAACTGGTCAGTCACAGCACTGAAGTATCTTTCTGGGCTAATCAGCAAATTGGGGCCTCTTGTTTCTAACCTAAATCTAAATTCCAGCATCTTTGGAGTTCTCCCACTATATTTTGGTTCCTCGTTCAATCTGTCCTATGTCTTCTCACATCCTTTTTTAAGCTTTAGTATGGCTTAAACCTAATCTATTTGTCAACAATATTTCTGTGGACAGGATTAGCCCAGTGTAAGGCCATCATCCCAAATGATGGTTTTCTAGTTCCACTTTATGCATCCTCCTTCCAATCTTCCCAATAAAAACTACCTATCTCATTGTCCAAGGAATAGCCTAAGTTTCCATGCAAGACTCCCAGTTTTATTTCCTCCCTTCCTGGCAGGTTCCAGCCATTAATTCTGCCATTCCTCCGCAACCAGTCCTGCCTTGTTAAGACTGAAGGAACAGAGGAAGGCTGGTAGATCACAAAGAGAAGAGAAACAAAGAAGCAATTGGCTAATTGTACTTCAAAAATGAGGTCCTAAAAGTTTCTCTTTTGCCAAAACCTGTAAGTCATTCCCTATACAGAAAAAGAAATTCAAGTCATGTTCAAGTCTCACAACGGAGAGCCACTGATAACATAATCACTTACTTGAAATATTTGTTTCAAAGAAAAAAGTGCCCGTCTCAGCTCCCGTCCATTGGAATTGTAGAGTTTTTCTGAAAAAAAGATAACAGTGAGAAGGTCAGCACTAACAGAACTGTCAACATTGCTAAAAAGGGGCACAGATTTCAAAAGGGTTAGCGGGAAGACTCAGTGCCAACTTTCCATTAGGCAGAAGGCTGTCAAAGCAAGCAAGTTTCTTGTTCATATATAGAGTATTCACTCATTAAACATCACAAGTAAAACCAGAGTTTAGCTGTGCATAATTACAGATAACATCTCCCAAGAGAGTTCACTATAGTTTCAAAAAACATTGGCAAGAAACAATACTTTAAGGTCATTTTAAAAATAGCTAGAAATACTCTTCTTTTGCCATTAAGGTAAATTTAGGGATTATTAAGAGTGCCAGATTAATATCAAAAGACTCAGCTGAGAGCACTCTCTGCTTTCGTTATCGCAGCTAGAGCCACTGAATTTCATCCTTGCCTGCCTTCCCTCTCGACATTCTTTTCCAGTGCTCTCATCTTTCTATTGTTAATCCCTTTCTACAACTGCAATGAACATTAATACCAAAAATAGCTGGACAGTCTGTTCTAAGCATAATTTAAAACAGTGTTTTATCCTCATGAAAACTTATCTTGATCTTTTTCTAATAAAAGCTAAAGCGTTCTTTTCATCATCCAGTATGGAAATACACTACCTTGTTTATATTCCTATTACACGGGCTCATAGAAAACAATTAAAAGCAGACAACAGTAACTCATCTGCTATCTTTCCATATCCTACCATAATCTTTGTGCCTTTGGAAGATTTTTGTACTGTATGTTTTAAGCTATTTATTGTGTATGAGGAAGTGATTTGTGACACTGTGTGTGAATAGAGCAGAATGTAACTAAAGGTCTACTACACAGATCTGTATGGCAGAGAAAGGTTTTATTCAACAGCGGCCATACAGACGCCTGAATTTTCCTGTGTTGAATATTACTGCTTTAACATATTATGCAGGCAATTACTAAGAAAAAACAAATCTTTGTGATCAGCTGCCATGACACACACTGCTTCATCCCAGATCATCAGAGGACCTATCCCGCAACGGGCAGCAGTAGCGGCCTGCAGTAGCTCAAGATCAAGGTTAGCTTGCCTCTGGAGCAGGAATATAAGAAAATGAAACATCAACTCCTATGTTTTCTTTCTTACTTTCCCTTGCCTATTTCTATTCTAATCACTAATTACACTGCAAAATGACATTAAGTTTTATTTCCCTTTTTCTCAGTAAGTTACAAAAAGGCATATCATTTGAGAATTTGATGCATTTATAACTCAGTAATCATTTTTCACTTCAAACAAAGAAGGCAGGTTTTAATTTAAGACAAATGTTTCTTATTCTCAACAGTTGCCTTCAAGTGAGGAGAAAAAAAAAAGTAAAGCTTCAGCAAAACTTACACTTTTTTGTAAATCTCATAAGTAATTTTGTTCATCCCTAATTGCTTTTGGTTTCAAAGGCAGAATGTGTAGAATTGGCAAAACTATTATTGTTATAAGTTGTCTCCTTCCTTGTACTGTTTACAGAGTCCTGACAAAATATTGGAGGAAAGGATTTCATTTCAAGCCATAAACTTAGAGGCATGCTTTAATTACTCTAGCTTAAAAACACACTGGCATGTGAAACTACATTTCTTGGCAGAATAAAGAGGAATTTTGTCAGGAAAGCTTAAACAATAATAAAGGTCTTTTAAGACCTGGTTTGTCAACTTTACATGCCATATTACACAAATTATTCTTCTTTGAAAGATACCTCCATCTGGCATTTGTTATTATTAATTTCCCTCTATTCATAATTCACCAGCATCCTATGAGCAGAGTCTCTCTAAACAGGGCAGTACATTATAATCTTAATTAAGAGAGGCACCATTTCTTAAAGTGCTGGCAACTTTGTGCATAAATATCAACATTTTAACAAATGCCATCTGTTGGGTTTTTCCTTCAATGGGAACGCTTACCAGCCCAGCCTGAGGGAGAAATACTAACGAAGCGCTGTTATGATACTATAATGGCAGTTACTGTCATCGGGGCATGCAGATTTCTGGTACATCTCAAAAAAACAAAGTTGAACCGCCTCCCCCCCAGCCTTGTTCTTTTTAGGGTGTAACATCAAATTTGGCCACTAGGATGGTCAAGTGCTACAGCAGTGCTACAGTGTTCAAATGCAGCAAAAGAGAGAAGTTCCTAACTGCAGTTCCAAAAAAAGATCTATCACTGAAGAATCAATAGCTACTAGATGTATGAAGTTTTTTAATGGTAGCAGCAACCAGACAGAAGCATGCATTGTAAACATTTGAACTGGTCTGATACAACTTTTGAGGAGCAACGATTAGGATACGTCATCTCATTCCTGATATTTCTTGCCAAAGCACAGCAATCTATATAAAGGTAAGTTCACAGTTCCCCCTCACGTTGAGTTCATCTTGTTCAATCAACTCAAGAATACAAGTTTCTAACCATTTCAACTTACATTTTTGTGTGCAGGCAACATACTGTCTACCCTTTTCTTACAGTGGTGGCAACCATCAGAAACGATCACAGACCACTATCCAAGGAAGTAAGTGAACAGTCACACTTCAGATTTATGCTACATTAGAAAACATTTTGGTTTAGTTTACTTCAAACCAGAGTAAAAAACCCCCAGCATGGGAAAGCCTACATAAGTCAAAGTACACTACAGATCATTTTATAAAAGTTTGTATCTTTATTGAATTTCTGTGGGGTGTTTTGCAGAAAACTGAATGCATCTGTGCTGAGAGACACTTGGGAAGCYGTTCTGCAGCCTTATAGCATTCCCATTATGTGAACACCACGGGGACCTCGGTGCTTGCTCCAAAAGGCCTAGATGGGAACTAAGACCAAGACCAAATAAATCCACAGAAACCAGAAGACAGTAACAACCAGGAAGCTGTCTTTCTATGGCAGAAAAGTACAGAGATGATTGTAATTCCCGCAGGGGCACCCCTGACAAAGGCTCTTTTATCCGAAACGAGCTACGCTCAGGGTTTTGAAGCAAGAGTCCCAGCTGCCCCAACTGCTACTATCACTAGAACCAAAAAACCTGAAGATGCTCCTGGGACAGAGGAGAAAAAAAAAAAAAAAAAAAAAAGCTGACTTTATGTCAAGTGTACTGCACCATGCAGGAACCAAAACACTACCAAAAGTGATAGCTGTTTTGCTTTTCTACAAAAAGCATAGCTCCTGATCACATTGGTCAGGTTAGAAAAGTTCCTTAAAAAGATACAGGGTAGCCAAAAACACAACATTTGGTTGGCAGAATTAAGGAGTTTGGATGTAAGCTTGAATATTTATGTTAGTATGACATCAGGCCAGAAACTGAACCTTTGAACTTCAAGTAAAACACTAGCTGTTACACTTTTCATTGAAGCTTCAGGATTGTCTCATCTTTTTGTTAAAAACAAATGAACACACACTACCGCAAAAAAGCACTCGTGACCTTCCACAGATCAAGTATAGTTTGGAGGCGCATTACATAACTTCCATAATGGATCAAGATTAAAGAAGATAGAAAGTCAGCATTTTAGAAATCTGACTGTGTCTACCTAACTAACTCTCCTTAAAAAAAAGAGGAAAAGGGCACGTCTGCAGCTATGAGAAAGGTTTAATTGCAGACTTACATATGATAGAAAATTCTCCTGGTGGTTTCCTCTGATGTTAACACTAGAGGGCACTGCTTATTTCTTTATTTTAAAAAGGAAAGGGCACTCTGTCCCTCCATGGCACCTTCCCAGTGATTGAGCAATAGCGTTCAGGATGCTAAGCCGGTACTTCAGGGACCTTGAAACTCAGCTTTTTACTTGTAGCCTCTAGGAAATTCTGAGAAATTAAAAAAAATCAGCATTGCCAGGCTCAAACATTCAAAATCAGAGTCAACTCTTCTGAAACAAAGCAGATAGAAAACCAGGGGCTAGTATGAGCTTAATTTTCCATTTTTGTTGCAACCAAAAGCCACATTTGTTAAATTATACCCACATTTGTTAAATTCTCCTTTGCATCATAGGGCCTAGATATACTTCCTTAAAAACTCATGAGATTTTTAGCTCACCGCTTGTCTGCACATCATGTCTCTAGGCAGAACATCGAATACTATATCAGACTTGTGATATAAACTCACATATGTGAGAGGTACAAAGCTAAATGAATTTACTTTCTTCCATTAATAGCACTTTGGGAATGCAAATGCCTACACTAAAAGAAAATCATTATTTACTACTCTGCTTCTGTAAAAATAACTCTCCTAGAGAGAAAAGAAAACCCACCCACAGCAGATAAAGAGTGATTTCTCCAGATGAATCTAAAGAGACTAGTAGTCGCTAAGTAGGTGAGGCAATTTGGTTTGCAATTGGCATATTTTCTGGAAGGGAGAGAGAGAAAAGCCTTTTAGAGATTTTTATTTCATCAGCCTGCAGATAGTTTTCAAAGGGYACTATGTATTTTCAAAAAATGACCTTCAGATGATCATGTTCCACTGGGTATTCATCTCTTGACTGTAGAGAAATTGGGAGTATTTTAAGCAAATAATAATTTGCCTCTTTATTCTTAATAAAATCAYTGATGTTTCTTCTACTGTCTATGGGAAAATGAAATGTTTTCAATCTACAAGAAAAAAAAAACTTGAATTGGCTGAATATTGCTTGGTGCAGTCCCATGTGTAACACCTGACCTCTGACCGACAGGCTACCATTCTCCTCCCTTCCTCTTCCATCACACCCATTGAATTAGTCCCTGGGATATAGTAATTTATGTAGCATCAGCCTTTTGAGCTATTGGCAAAGGCTAGTGAACATCTGGGCTGAGCACAAATGGGAGTTGCTCTGCTTCACTTGCTGCTGCCTGAATGACCTCCACATTTCCCATCCATGCCTCTTTTCTTCAAACTATAATGTCAAGATGAAGCTCCTTTCCTTATAAAAACATAAAAGGGAGATTAACTCTATATTTGATTACATTAGCAGGATAGCTGGTGCAGATCTAATTAAAAGACCTCTTAAATATTTCCTGTCATTCATTTYTAAATTCAATGCATGAGACAGAAGTAGCCACATTCTCTGGCTTCCACYAACCACTAGAAATCAGGCTCATGCTTGGAAACTAAGGTCTTACTTCTTGCCTTTGTAAAAATAATAATAAAAAAAAAATTAACTACTCCTTAAACAGAAGTAATGAAACTGTCCTTCAAAATTCAAATCACCTGTTCTCAAGTTTCCACCAGCACTGAAGTAAAAATCAAAAAGTAAAAAATAAATTTAAAAATTTTTAATAATTGAAAACTCCAATCTTCTTGTGTATGATGAATACCACGCTTCCAACTTCACTACTATGCTCCTTTAATTTTAACTGGGTCTTACTCTACCTGAATCAATGGAGTTACACAACTCTTAAAACTGGGCAAGAACTAGATTAGCAGAGCAGTAAGTCAGGCTCCAGTCCTGAAGATGTGTGTCACAGAATAATCTAAGACACCTCACAGGACTCTATAGTGGGCCCATGAGTACACACAAGGCTGCAGATCTATAAAATTACTGTATATAAAACTAATTAGTGCAACGTGCCATTCCTTCACTGTATAGCAAACAAATTAAAGCGGTGCTTTAAGAAAAGACTTGGACCTATGCCAAAAAGAGGCTCTCTCTAGTTTTGATTTTGTCCACAAAAGCTGGTAATAAATCTGTTGGCAAGACAATACGCTTTCCTTTTACTCCCAGACCCCCTAGAAAATACACAAGAGAGGGGATTCATTCATAGGCACATTGCCCACTATTACATTAACATAATAGCTTCTTCTGCAGAGATTACTTAGTTTTGCATATTACAGACCTTCAGATTTTTTTTTCTAAATGTGATTTTATTTTCTCTGTATAAATACATTTTTATGCATTCATTAGCACAACGTTTATCACCTGTAAACTTGAACTATATATTCCCCTACTAATCCAGGGATAAATGACTAGCATTGAGCGAGAAGAAGTAGTTTTTAACAATCAAGTACAATCTGATGAAAAGTAACAGGCWAAGCGCAAACTATGCTAAGCCTGGCAGCTGAACTCCAAACTCCCGCCAGTGTCAGCGCCRCACGGCTCCCGCGGATTTCCAGGCTGCCTTGCAAGGAGCACGCTGCAAGCTCYCAGGGAGAAGATAACCTATTGCAAGCTCATTTGCATTCAGACATAAAACAGCCACTGAGTTAATTTATCCAGGTTCCCTCCTTCCGTAGAGGAGATGGGGATCCTTTGTGGCCAGAAGATCTCCTGATGCCTGCAGATGAGAAGGGCTTCCCATGAGCCTGCTTCCTTATTCCCTCTCTAACGGATCCCCAGGTGCAGAGTGGGAGGACAGAAAGGCACAGAGCAGCCTCAGACACCCCTCTCCTCCCCATACCTAGAGCCACACGGCCAGGAGCTCAGGGAAGAGGCTCCAAAGACAGCCACCTCCAGAGAGGAGGCATCTGCAAGCCCTGGGGAGCCTGCGGGTTTGGACTCAAAAGCAGCGACAGCTCCACAGTGGGAACAGCCGTGGGAATGAAAATTACCCAATATTGCTGTACACTTACCCTTAAAAAGTTTCCTGCCTTGCAGAGGAGAAGTGTGCGTTCCTTCTGCTGCAAGAAGCAAATGGTCAAAAAAGTGTGCTGGATTTCTGCAAGGAGAAACTCCTTCCTTCCAGAGGAAGGAAATTGCATTTTTGGGAGACAAACTTGAGCTAACCTTCTTTGGATGCTCCTCTGAAGCACCAAAAATGCCAATTTATACCTCAAGTGAATTAGTATAAAACTGTCACAGTATGAGAACAMTGATATATTTTAAATTCAACTGCAAATGTATCCCTTCCTCCCAAAGCCAGTGTCCTCCAAACTAACTATGCCTTGTTTCCAGCTCCTATATAGCCACAGGATATGACAATGGATCCAATAATTGGGGGGGGGGNAAGGAGCAACAATAAGAAAACTCCAAAGGACTGAGGAGTAAAATGATAATCTCGAGGATGAGGAAAAAGAGACAGAGTAATAAGCAGGAGAAATAACATCAAAAATAGCACAGAAGACCAGAAAAGAGAGTCAGTAAGTGGGAGAACAGCCAGTAAGGGTAACCTGATGAAGATGGAGATTTAATTTTTTTTTCAATATAAAAACAATAGTGCTTGAAAAAAACTGTAATGCTTAAATGTTCATCTAAAGAGAAGTAAAATTTAGGAATTAGGAAGCACAGGAAAACCTGAATGGGAAATTGAATCACTCATGTAAAACCCACAAGAGAAATCTTCCATCCAGGATAGGCTCTTCACCCTGCAAATGCAGCCTCTCCCATCTATCCTCTAAGTTTTATTCAATATTCTAGATTCATTACCACCATACAGAAAAACTACAGCAAAAGTAGTAATCCAGCAAGATTTAAAAGCATATATAGCTGGTAGACAGGACTTTTCGGTTGTGTTAATCTTCCCTTATGCAAGCCTGACAGAATTAAATTGATCCCTCCTCTCAACCATTTCTATCAAAATTCAGCTTATTCTACTTTGCTTCAGGCAAACTGTAAATGTGTCGTGGATAAACCACTAACAAGAGTTTGCTCCTCGCAAAGCTCTAAAATGCTGTTCCTTGCCTCTTGTGCACTAATCCACATGAATGTGGAACCAAGAAGAACATTTATCATACTACCCCTACACACTAAGGCAAATAAATGCCAATGATTTACACTAAAGAGAGATGCTAAAACACAGTAAGTGTTTATACAGTTAAGCGCAACAGGAAACCTTAGTTCTCATCTGCTGCATCCTGTGGGTTAAAGATATAAACCATCCACTACCACTATGGGAAAAAGGACACAAACAGCAAACGAGCCCAATGCAAGATGCGCCTAACAGCAGGTTTTACATGTAAATTCTGAAGTAAGAACTAGAACAGGACAGAAAAACTTYGAATCAACAGTGAATCACACTAGCTGCACAGGAGACAGCAGCAACAACCCCAAGTTGAAAGCTATGGACAAGCGGAGAGAGCAAGCCAATTCTGATTCGTTTTGTTTCAGTTCTCTGCAGCCCTTCCTCCCATTTCTAAATTACTTCTCACACTCATATAGTCCTTCTGGTCTTGCAAGCTAGAATATAGAGTTTTCCTTTAGGGTCATATTTCTTAYTAGTAGGTATCAGGCAGGATAAATTTGAACATATGTGGGGCAAGCCTTTCATTCAAAATAAGGGCAACAAAGTACACTGTATAAATCCATRAATAAAGTGAAGAACTAGAACATATTGCTCAATTTGGCCTTCCTTCCTTCCCTCCTTGAAAGAAAAAGCAGTATTAGAAAGGCATACTTGAAAGTTACAGCCTTGCCAACATATTAACAAAATTAAAATCCCCTGCTTCTTCAGCATATTCATTCCAGCCATGGAGCAGACACTGTGATGTATTTCCCTGCAATGATTTATTTGTACAGTCCCTCCTCCCTTGAATGCAGAAGGCACTAACCTGCTCTTCAGTTCTGAAGCGCAGGAAACAGCATTTCAGCTCAATAACTTCAAAGGAGCACATTTTTACGTGTCAAAAAAAATGCTGTGACTGTACTTTCGAAAAAAGTCAAAGGGCTACAGAAAGGAAAAGGCTATGTAACAAGGTCAAATATTACAGCACCATACTATAGAAAGTGGTGATGGAAAAGACTTACGAGGTCATCTTGTTCATCCCCCTACTAATGCAAAATTGTTCCCTAGAGAGTAATACAGTAGGAAAGTAGTAGTTTTACTAAAATATAGGTTACATAATTCAAGAGAATGGAGCCAGGGAAAATTGCTAGAAAAGAAAATAATACAGAAGAACTTATTGTTTTCTTTAGAGATTACTCTTAACCAATCTGAGGCTAAAAAATAATTATCTAAAAATACGTAAGTCATGGCAAATCTTTAATGTTTGTTTCAGGTTTACAACTAGCAYTCTGAACTGCTGCACTGTATACTTGTGTTTGAACAACAATATATCTCAGTGCCTCTTGGGTTACAAGCACTTGGTAATATTGTGCTAGGTGTTATCTGAATTTTCTGTTTTTATTCCACTTTAAACATTATGCCCACATGCTGCCCTGCATACTCAATAAGCATTACCAAGCCAAAAGCAACCTATCAAAAAAAAAAAATTATTAGGCACACCTGCTATGCCTGAAATTATGAATGTCTTATCTGTGTTGACAGCTTGGCAAGAAGCAAAACATCTGAGCGCAAGGAGACCATTGATTTGTGCCAAGAACATGAACGAGCTCCTGAGCTTCAAGTCCAGACCAAATTTGACAGTTGCATAAGACATGCCAAATGATGTCTCTGGGACCAGGGCGTTCCAGTGGCCCCAGTCCCTCCTCAGGCAGYRCCTCCAGTTATATAGCAGGCTACARACCTCAGAGGCTGCTGCCTCCTAAGCAGCYGCAAGTGTTCAACTCTCTCACGGACTCTGCAAAATTTTAAATGCCAAGTATGGCCCACCTACCTGATAACAAGGCAGCAGGCAGAAGAGATAACACCAGCAACAACCACTATGGTAAGGATGCAGCTTCTCAGTAGATTGCTGCTGACGGTTGCAACAGCACTGAATGTCTTTAAATGCCGAAGTTTGCATTACACATACGTATGTGCAACGCCTCCCCGTCTCACAGCCATTCTGCTGGGGGAATGCACTCCGACTCAATTTTTTTAGACATTCAGAGCTGCCAAGACCAAGTATTCACCACAAAGCCCTCACATACAAGTTACACTAAGTGCCCTGAGAGCCACAGCAAATATTAAGGATTAATATTCATCTGTATTCCAGTATCACCCAGAATCCTGCCATAAAATCATAAAAATTCACTGTGGAAAGGTTCTGGAGAGGTCATCTACCTCCCAATGGAGCTTTCTCTATACATTTTTTTTCCCAAATAATTTAAAAATAGAACAAGCAAAAAAGCTTCAATGGCAAATTGACAGCATCTGCAAGACATTATTCCAATGTTTCACTCAATTTACTATTGATAATATTGTTTTCTAAAAACTGATTTATTTGCTTTTATTTTACCCATTTTCCTATATACAATCTTAGTCTTATATATATTTAAAAACTCTTGTAATGTCTCCATATAACAATCTGTTCTTTAAGCTARAGAACTTTACCCATAGCTGAGCTTTCCTAAACCTCTGATGGTGGTTCTTGTTCCTGTGGAAATCTCTCCACCATCCCAGACACAACGCCCAAACCCAGACACAGAAATTCAGCTTAGACTTTACCRATTTGGAGTGGGGAAGGGAAAGAACACTCCAACAGACCAGGGCTTTATTTTGCTAAGTGTCACACAATCACATACCAAAGGACAAAACCTTCTCTAATAGTCCCATAGTCCCCTACCAGGCATAGAAGGGGGAAAGAGGGGAAGGGGGGAAAAAGGAAAAAGAGAAAAAGAAAGAGAAGAAGAAGAGAAGTTAATTAACCAGTTTGCTTCAAATAACTTGACCTATCTTTCCCATGTGTCCTGATGTGTTTTAGGGTTCTTGTCAATAGGATAGTTTTAACACAGATACTTCAAACCTGTTTGCCTTCAATATTCACTTCATTATTTAAAATCATTGAACATCCTTAAGATATTCAAATCAAATAGAGAAAGAGAAAAACACTGGGGTTATGAGAAAGGTTGTGTGAAAATCCAAATCCTAAAAGAGGATGTATGCTTGAAGGATATACTTAAATTACTGAAAATTAATTTAACAGAACCTGATTTGCAACATAAAAGGAATAAAGAAATATCAGATATGCAAAAGGACAAAGAGTTTAGCACAAATACATTAAGCAGATGTCAAAATACYTCAGGGTCAGCAAGTTTCCCACCACTCTGCAATTGCTGGGACACATGAAAACCACACCACTTTCACAACTGAAAGAGGAGGAGGGGAAGAGGTAACAACAACAAACTAAAACAGGATCACTACGTTTTTAAAAATGAAGCAAGAGTGGATCCCTCCGGCTCCAGCTACCCCAGTATGTGAATCTCCTTGGATGGGGCCATCTGGCCCAGCCCACGGCCTGGCCTGGGCGCCCGCAGCTTTCCGCAGGGTGGCTCTGCTCCGAGCATTCGCCAGCGCTGCTGTGGCACGCCGTGGATGCAGGTGGCTGGCACATCTCACATTTCACTTTTGGAGCATCTCCTCCATTTTCACAAGAGAAAAATATCCCAGATTGTCCAGCAACAAGATATGTGATACTTGTATTCTTTCATGCATATATCCAAGTACAGTGTTGTGAAGCCTACATCGTCTGAGCAACCGCTTCACCATCATCAACTATAATAAACTAAATACTTTATAATAAATATTTTTYCAAGTTACATTTGGAAATCACTGGATTTGAATAAGTGAATTAGCCACACAGCTCCTATACATCTATGTGAGAAATGCTTATACATAAAATAGGTTTATACTTAACCTCTTGTATAGAACTGAGTTTCATTCCCTCTCTTCTGTTTCTCCTCCCCCCCTCCAAAAAAAAAAAAAAAAAAAAAAAAAAAAGAAAACAACACCTGGAATAGTCCAATAGGCTGTACAACTTGTGCGTTTAGGCACAACAGCATAACCTGATGCTGAAAGCTACAGAAGTCCAATGCTGGGGCATGCTTTGGGGACTTACATCTCCCCCTTCTGCTCTGGCTACAGACTGTTTTTTTTATGACTGCAGCCAAAAAAAGCAGTGCAACACAYACAGAGGTTGAACCTTGCCAGCAGCAGGAGCCACAAAAGGGCCAGTAAGGGGTCAGGCGTCACCCATCACACAGCCCAGTCTGCTCGAGACCCGCTCTGACAGTCCATGTAATCCTCCGCCTGAACCCCTGCCCGATCCCTGCACCCTGAGCAACACTAACAGCAATTGATCCCTTCGGTCATACACCTTACGAGGGTCCAATGTCTTCTTTTATACCAGCAGTAACATAATGTTGAGCTCATCTGCAGCTTGCCTTTTCTTTTTTTTCTTTTTTTTTTTTTTTTTTTTTTTTTTTGTGAAAATAGGGAAAGAAATCAATGAAGCAGGAGAAAGTAATTTTCTGTAATTTTCTTAAGATCAGCGTGTCTGACTGCAGTAATTAATCCAAGAACACTGGATCACACAAAGCTTCAGGATGCCATTCTTAAAAGAAAGAAAAAAAATCAATAATATATACTTTCATAGTACTAAAGAAGTAGTATTACAGTCCTGAAAATAAAAAACCCTCTGATTATTATACAGAAAGCCTCTTATAAAATGGCACGTACACATTTTCAGGTGTTCTCCGAATTTAATATTGTATAATTGTATTTGCTCAAGTTGGTGCATACAGCTACAACCTAGAAAAAAATGGAGGAATAAATGTCCTCCAATTTCTCCAAAAAATTACAAATACATACCTCTCAGAATTTCTACGTCACTTGTACATTTTCAAAATTACATTGACAATTACTCTGTGCCATAACGACAAAACTAGAAAATATTCAAATACTTCTGCATATTGCCAAGCTATTGTAACACATAAGCAAGGAAGAGATAACCACCGACACTGGCTCCTCTTACCAGGCCAACAGGAGTTCTGGAAATCATTATATTGATTATGCTAACCTCAGTGCTAGTATTGAATGATATTTTTGAATATTAGCATTAGCTTATAGAGCTATTCTAATTAATCACGTGTTTCTGCAATGAGTCTAAAAAAATATTGTGAAGTGTATTTATGTTTTTATGTTTTTAAATTCAAAATGCATCCTTAATATGAACCTGTGTCTCCTTTTAAACATAAATACTGAGTTGCTCCCACTGGTAGCAGAGGCAATGCTTACTATTCAGTGAGAATAAAAGCTTCTGGAATGACATCTAAATAGAAAAACTCCACTCGTTTCGAGACCGAGTCTGCCTGGGAATAGGTGGGAATGCTTGACGTAGGCACATACGTTACGTCACATTCTCCTTCYCTAACCGGGGCCCTGAATGACCGGTCGCAAGAGAAGAACAACGGCGCAGGAGCTCCTGCAAACCACCGCAACCCAGCGGCAACACAACTTCGCTTAAATTCTGAAGGACTGAATCAAGCTGAAGCTAAGCGACATCTCTGCAAACTAGAATGACCACGGCAGCTTAGAAAAAGATTTCTAAAACACCCAGCTCTGGCAGCAGATTYGCCTTTCCGAAACAAAAGCTGCCTAACCCGTCTGCAAGAAGTGGTGTGCTGCCCGCTACAGGAACCAGCTCTCGCCGTCTGCCTCGCACTATGCAGAAACTGAGGTGGGACAGACGGACACTGGACCGCTCCTCGCTTCACTTGGACTAATTTCCTGCCTAAGGGGTCCTCCTCCCCCCACAACGATTTTTCTAACAAATACAAAATAAGTGAGAAGTCTTTCAAGCTATTGGCTTCCTTTCCATACAGTTCAGGATAGCTCCTAGGCAAAGTCTGAAATAGGTATGAAATATGATGTTTGTTGCTCAATAGCTAAACAAAGCAAGCAATCTTGTTTAGTACCGGGAAGCCCATAGGTCTACATTTGTTAAAAATAATAATGAAAAGCTATTTCTGAAGCATCTTAAAATAATTTTTCTTTTAATCTCCACAGAGAATATGCTGTCCTAGCAGTGGCTCTCCAAATACCATCTATCATTCATTTATACTTTCAAACATTCCTAAAGTGCATTTTCTATTTACTGCATTTGGCCTGAACTTGTTTAACATATGTTAGTGTTATTTATCTGAAGTCATTTATCACAGCTGTAAAACATCTGACACACGATGGAGGTTTTCCAGTATATCATGCCTCTCACTTAATTCCATCACTGATTAATTTCTGCTTCCATATAGTTTGACCAAAGCCACAGGAAAGAGCTCATCTGTATCGATTTTTCTCTGATCGCTCTTATAAATTTTCATCGCTGTATGGGAATGGTACGAACTCAGTCACTGTAAAAGAGTTCTACTTACCTAATTAATCAGGAGAATATCAAATATATATACATACGTTCACCCTTTTTTTTTTAAGAAGGATTCACGTAATAATAAAACTGCAACTTAATTGCTACATTGATCAGAAATTACAATTCATGCTATAAATACAGTCAACTACTATGCAAAAGGTTCTTTTTTAAAAAAATGCAAAATATAAGGTCCTTTAACACTGCTTCCTTCCTCCCTTTTCTTCTTTCCATGAAGGGCACAGTAGGACTCCTGATGGCAGAGCCCCCGGCACAGTCCTCAGCAGTTTGGTGCAACGTATTGGTCTCACACAACCTCTAAAACAACTTCAGAGACCTACAGCACAATCCAGCAAAAGAGGTCTAAATTTTGCATTGCACCCTCAGGAAAGCAGTCAGGATTGCTCATTAGAAGAATGAGAACATCCTTCTGTTAATGCTCTTGAAAGCAAAGACATTCATCTCTTTCATTCCAATATGCATTTGGTCCATGCTTTACTGGTTCCCCCCCTTTCTGAAAGTATTTGCTCCAGGACTGGCTTCAGCACTGCCCAAGCTCAGTCTTTCCAGCTGCTGAACAGACCTAACAAGCAGCACCTGACTTCTGCAGATGTTTTCAGTTTCAAGGCCATTAGAAACTTTACAGGCCTTCTCTCAAGCCTTTCCTCCAGCAATGGGATTTCTAATAGAAATTTAAAATTAATTTAATAGTTCAATAAAACTTTTTCCTCTTTTTAAATTTCCCATTTGTCATCACTATTACTTGCTGATCTCTATTTCAAAGCCTCCAAAATGCCAAACAAAACCATAATCAAATGTAGGGCTGACTGATTAGACATTTGATTCCAAGGCTTTCTGACTTCTCTCCCACTTTTTTCTTTAAATACGTATATCTTGTATACATACACACACATATACACACACACATCTATACAGATACACCTACACTCACTCATTTGTCCTGATCATCAGTTGTATTCCATATTGCACATAGGTCATAAGAAATACAAAAGTTTTTACTTTCAGAGTAACTCAATCCAGAGTTACATCAGTTTCACAAAAAACTCACACAGGTTATAAACACTTGAAATCTGTAAGTAACTCTCCAGGAATACCAGATACCAGACTCTCTTTTTATTAAAAAAAAAAATCTTCCTGCTTTTTCACTTTCATTCCCAGCTACAGCCATTCTCACTGTCAAAGACTGCAAATGTGATCATTGGGGCTGGCTTCAATGTTCATCAAGAACAAGATACACAGCCACTAACACAAAAGTTATGCATACATCAACTGTGTTCCTCAATCTTTCTTCAAAAATTGCTGCATAGATCTGCAGAATAACTGAGGTTGGAAGACAACACCTTCGGAGATCAGCTAGCGCAACTCCCTGTTCAAAGCAAGTCCAAACAAACCAAGTTGCTCAGTCTTGTCAAGCTCTGATTACCTCCAACGATGGAAACTCCACCACCTCTTTGGGCACATCTACCAGTGTTCAAATAACTTACAGTGAAAGGCTTTTTCCTAGCATCTCATGAGAATTTCCCATGTTCCAACTTGTTCCCAGTGCCGCATGTCCCTCCACTGAGCATTTCCGAGAAGAGTCTGGATCTCTACACCCTTCCCAGCAAGTAGCCATAGTCAGCAGTTCCATCCCCCCAAGCCTTCTCCTTTTAACACTGAACAAACCCAGTTCCCTCAGTCTCTCCTGGAGCCATGCGCTCCAGCCCCTAGCAGTCTTGGTGGATGTCCAACACTGGGCTCCTTCCAGTAAATTTATCTCCTTTTTGTGCCATGGAAAGCCCAGAACTGGGGACAGAACGCCAGRTACAAGGGAAGGATCACTTCCCTGGACCTTCTTGGTAATCCCTTGCTAATACAGCTTGGTACAGATTTGATCCTCTTCGCTGCAAGAATGCACTGCTGACTCAAGTTCAGCTTGTCCCTCAGGACATTCAGGTCTTTTTCTGCAGAGCTGCTTTCTAGCTAGTCAGCTCCCAGCCCATACTTTTGTATGGCATTATTGCCTTCCCTTCTGTTGAACTTTCTGTGGTTTCTGACACCCACTTCTCCAGCCCACCTGGACAGAGGCACCTTTTAAGAGGTTAGGGGTACAAACTGAAACACAGGAAGTTCCATCTGAACTTGAGGAGAAACTTCTTTAATGTGAGGATGACAGAGCACTGGAACAGATTGCCCAGAGAGGTTGTGCAGTCTCCTTCTCCAGAAATACTAAAAACTCGCCTGGATGCAATCCTGTGCAATGTGCTTTAGGTGACTCTGCTTGAGCAAGGGGGCTGGACTGGATGATCTCCACAGGTTCTTTCCAACCTCAACCATTCTGTGATTCTATGATAGCAGGTTTGCCCCTCCATTATGTGAACACCCCCATCTCACCCCAATATGAAGTCACCAGCAAATCAGTTAAGAGTACATCTCACCTTATTATCTACATCATTAATGAAGATTTTAAATAATATTAGCTACATTATTAGACCCTGACAGTCTAACTAGTTACTACTGTGGAATACCAAAGGATGTAATTGATTCTGAATTACTCACTTCCAATGATAGACTCTTCTACCTATCTGCTGACACAGTTGCATAATTTCTCCTGGAAAGCCATTGTATAAAGAGAGCAACTTAATGCCAAGCAAAATTCAGAGTGCAGAACTCATAGTCCTGTTACTCAGACATGAATAATTTCCAATTTCCTGTTGTAGGGTAAAAGCTTACAGCTACAGGCAAGCAATATATTTAGTGACCAAACTAAATGATTTACTGCTAGTTAGTAAGGCCATGAAATTACAGCTCCTACATCAGCTACAACAATACACAAAATACACAACCTTAGTTACTTATCGCAGTCACATATGAATACAATCATTCTTGAACCACAGAACTATCTTAAAAAAAACATGTAAGGAGTAGTTGGCCCAGTAAACACTGAACAACCATTCAAGGTCCACCTCGCAAGAGCACTCATGGAGTTGTGTCCATCTTTCATGACTTCACTGAAGAAAATCAGTGATTGATAGACTTTGAAGTAGACAGATTTATTCATGACAATAGTGTGCATGAAGGTACAACTTCTTTTCCTTAGTTAACACGTAATTTTCTGTTTGTCTGAAATGAAGCTTACATGGTTCTGCTGTAACTAGTTGTTTATTTTTCAGCATTCCCTAAAGTCTGCTTTGTTCATTTAAAGCACATCAAAGATGATACTCTCTGTTTCTTAGAGAAGCACAAGCAAAGAGGGAGGAGAACAAAGTCGACTAGTACACACTTCATGAGTTCTTCATTCTTTTGTAATGTTATTGTGTTTCATAATTTATTTTAGCTGACTCTACAGCTGCCTTACCTTCTACTCCAAACTACATCCTTTGGGGGCAATTCAGTGATGATTCATGTTACGTACATCAATGGTATACAAGAAAGCTTAGTGGAAATACTATAGGAGAGGCAGGTCTTTACCCAACTGTACAGAATTGCCAATGCCCACAGCCTGAAAACTGGGCATTCAAACAGCTGTGCTGAGTATAGACCCGGGAAGCATTTCCCCAGTAACAGCTATAGCTTCTAGCACTTTTTTTTTGGCTTTGTCTTACAGTCTGGGTTGTGATCAGTGGCGTGAAGTCCAGCTGGAGGCCAGTCACTAACAGTATACCCCAGGTGTTCATACTGGGACCATACTGCTTAACATCTTTTTAAATGACCTGGATAATAGGATAGAGTGCACCTTCGGAAAGTTTGTAAATGCTACAGAACTGGGAGAAGTGGTTGATACACTAGACCATTCAGTGGGACTTCAGTGAGCTGGAGAAATGGGCTGACAAGGATTTCATGAAGTTCAATAAAGGGAAATGCAAAGTCATGCACCCAGGAAGGAATAAAGCCTGTGCTTTCCAGGCTGGGGGTCAACCAGCTGGAAAGTAACCTGGCAAAAAAGGATCTGAGGGTCGAGTGACATAATGAACACGGGCCAGCAGTATGCTGTTGTGGCAAAGAGGTCCACAGCACTCTGGGCTGCATTAGGAAGAGCGTTGCCAGCAGGCTGAGGGAAGAGATCCTCACGCTCTACTCAGTAGCGGTGAGGCCACATCCGAAGTGCTGGGTCCAGTTCTGGACTCCCTGTACAAAAGAGACATGGACATATGGAAAGAGTCGAATGACAAGCCACGAAGATGGTTAAGGGACTGAAGCATCTCTCATACAAGAGKCTGTCAGAACTGCGACTGTTTAGTCGGAGGAAGGGAAGGCTCAGGGGATCTTACCAACGTGTATACATACATGATGGGAGGGTGTAAAGATAACAGGGGCAGGCTCTTCAGCAGTGCCCAGCAACAGGATAAGAGGCAAGGGACAAATTGCAATACAGGAAATTCCATTTAAGCATAAGAAGAAACATTTTTACTGTGGGGGTAGTCAAACACTAGAACAGACTGCCTAGAGTAGGCGTAGAGTCTCTGTCCTTGGAGATATTTAAAACCAAACTGGACAAGATCAAGAACAACCTGCTCCAGCTGCTCCTGCTTTAAACAAAGGCGAGATGATCTCCAGAGGTCCCTTCCAACCTCAACTATTCTGCGATTCTGCAAACACACTTCAAAAAACGCTGCATAGTTTCTCATCCACTTGACAGAGATGAAGCATACACATTCTACTTTGCATATAATCACCTACTTAATGCAAAATTTTAAGTCCTAGTCACAGTTTGCAATGTATAGTTCATAAATTTACTTAGTATATGCATTGTGTGCACTGCATGAACATATTTGGGGATCAGATCCTGCCACTAAAAAGTAAAAACTCTTCTGTTTTTCTGTTTTTTGTTATTATTGAGTACTTAGTACGTACTTTATTGCTTTTTATTTTTCTGATCTCCTGCAGATGGAAGTTTTTTTTTTTTTTTTTTTTTTGTGCATACTTTGCATTGCTCATTAATCATCCTGACACAGGTATATTACCATGCAGTAAAAAGCAAGTGAACAGCTAGGATCTGCAAGAATATTAAAAGGACCAGATCCTTCCTTTGGAGTACCTTATAGGGCTTGCAGATTCAAAAAACCACATACCTCAGAAAATATCATATGTAGTACAAGAATTCAAGATTCACTCGCTATTCCTGAAAAATCTACGCTTGTTTCCTGCATGGTTCTGCAGTCTCACACATTGCAGATTTCTTCTCTTGAAGAACTCTGTGAAGCAACATTATGAACTACATAATCATATTTTAAGTTGACAGTACAAACTGGCTGGTAGAGACCTCAGAGTAAACAAATCCCTGTTCAGTCTTATTTCAGGAATCCTATATGAATGTATTTGTAGTCAGACTGAATCCATGTGCAGATAGTATCGAAAAGCAATACCACATGCACAGGTCAGCATTAGTTTCAGATACTCAGAAGAGGGTTATAGGTTTTTTTCCCTTCTCCTAACAAATGCACTACAGGCAGAGAGAAGGGCATGGGGGGKTGTAGCTAGCGTTAGACTCTTCCTGATAACAATCTCAGTCACACTTTTCTTGAAGAGAAAAGCRTGCAAAATCACTCCTCTAGTCTGTTTTATAAAGAAGTTATTCCTTTTAGTAAGGACTTCCCCTAAACAAGGGTGCTGACACTGAATATAAATCTAGTTCATTTACATGGTCATCAAAGTATAYTGAATTCTTCTGCTACAGACCCCAAACATCCTTGCTGGTGTCAGCATGAGCTGCCAGGATTTAAGCAGAGYGCTAAAATCAGCCTTTGATCACATGCAAGGGAGAACACAACAGATGACGCATGTGTTATCGTGAGTGCTAGGAATATCGAAGTTTGGGGCAGGAGTCAGACTGAATAAAGCCTGATGCCATCTCCACCAGGTGAGGGGAGTTGTCGCTGGTTGACACTGCCAGAGCTAGCAGCGGCAGTGCGCAGAGCGTGGCCTGCCTGCGAGGGCTCTGCCGTGCTGGCCACCCAGCTGAGGGGCTGGCACAGGAGCTCGGGGGACCCTCCTGGAGAGGCTGGCGCAGCTTTCTGCTCTCTGGCTGCCAGAGGCAGTGTGTTCTCTCACYGCTTTTTGCTCACAGTATTTTAGTCAAGCCCCTCACAGGTGCAGAACAGCTTTACCCTCCTACTACTTTCACAGTCTTATTTCAGAGCAGAAATTTAGGCTCCTCCTTATTGCTCTTCTGTAGCCTTAGCAAATGATTAATAACCACAAATCAGCAACTTTTGACCTTTGTGAAATTGCCAGATCACAGTGACTATGTAACCTTGGATCTGCACACACAATCACTCTTTCAGTCGTTATTACTATTCCATCAGCACAGCTGTGAGTGCCTATGAAGGATAAAAAGATCGCTTCTCTTTTTTGAACTAAAAGATTTAATTTTCTACAGCACGAAGTTTATGCCATGTTAAGCTACAGGTACTTGAAGGGCTGAGAAATGCAGAGTAAATATATGAAATTTTAAGAAACATCCACAASGAAAAAACATGTTGAGCAAGAATGACATACAGGTAGGAGCTAGAGCAGGAAARGAAGACTGAAAATCTCAGCTCCTCTTAAGTCAGTTGAATGTTTCCCACTGAATTTAAAGAAATTTTTACCTGCTAAGAGCTAATACGGATGCAATCCCTTTGCTTTGTCCATCAACACACACACAAAATATTTTTAAAGTCTGCGCAAAGCCACTAGAAAATAAGAATGATAACTGGAGACGGGTAGAGCAGAGGACTCCACAAGAAAAAAAAAAGTGAGCTGTACATTTGATTATATTCTGTTACATTCAAAAAATACTAAAATGAGATTTCATAGATGAAACACTAGAAGTGTTAYTTCTTCCTTCTACAGGAGGAAAACCATGAAAAAGTAACCAGCTACGCAATGTTGCCTTAGTGGCATTCCCAGTCCGCAACAAGTCCTAATCCATGATACAGAAAGCAGACAGTGAAGTTGAAGGGCTAGACAAAATATTGTAACAAAATAAATAAATAAATAAAAACCTTCTCCGTAGACTATTTCTTCCATGTATCTCCTTTTTATTGCTTTTGGCTAGATTTTTTTTTAAGCACATCAGTGTCTCCAGACTACCGCCATATGCTGTATATGAGACTACCTCTTCAAATGTGTACAGAAATCTTCAATGGGTGCACAACGTGGCAACTTGCTTGTTAAGCAGCATTATAATTCCTGAGAGTATTATACCTGTGATCTACACTCTGCTTGGGCAGCCTATTAGTTTTAAGATGTTAGTCTAGACCTATAAAGCCCTAAATGGCTTGGGACCTATTTATCCAAGAGCAGGGCTGTTTGGAGGTTTTTCCGATGAAATAAAAGCTATAATGAGAAACGCTGGTTCATTAAGTTGAAAACATTGCACTCAAAGTCTCCTGCAGCCAGCAAACTTTCTCCAATAGAAAAAAACAAGATAGAATTTAAGGCTATTTGCCTAGATTCATGATAGCTGGCGACCCAGGAAGCATACRGTCTTCAGCCCAAAGAGGGTCCTGTGGGAAACTGCAGGGGTCTCCTTTTGGGAGGCAAATCGCAAGAGAAAAATACATCTGCGTGAAAACTGCAGATCCTAAAAGGCTGAAAGCCCCTAGCACCCAAACTCCATTACAGGAGCCCCRGAGAATCCAATCTGCAAAGTGCCCACAAAATGAAAAAAACGTGCATTTCAGCTGCAAATTTCGGAAAAATTAAGTTGGACTTGCAGTACGTTTCCTTCAATATCGTTTTTCTGCAGAAGTATCAGGATGGCATTTCCTGAGCAGTTTCAGAGCTGTGCCACAGAATATTGGGTGTGTTTGTGAAAACCGTCTCTCCTCACTCTCTGAAACTTCAGGGGTTCTCATGTCTGGAACAATCTTATTTTCTTCCGGTGTTTTATTAGCAGCGCCTCTCTGAGAAATGCCAGGTGGCACAGTGCCCAGAATCATTTGCCAGCTAAGCTCAGAGGATTGGGCATTATGCCATTTGAATTAAAAAAGAACTCTAACTCACTGATAACATTTAGAAATCAAACCAATAAAACAGAAAAACAACACTAATGGAAGTAACTTCTGCATGCACTCAGATGATGGCTTTTAMTGAAAAATGTATGGCTGCTGAGGGAAAAAAAAATATTGGTGGCCTTTTTTGCAAAAGATAGTGTTCAAATCAGAAAAATCTATGATTTCGCTAGTTTCTGAGAATGTCAAGGAAAAAAAAAAAAAAAAGAGGAATTTGCTCACTTAACTACAAAGGTTACAATAGGTTTCTTCCCCCTACCATGCCAGGCCTCCTCTAYGGCAGTGAGCTCAAGCTTACAGCAAGATGTGCTCCACCCATCACCCCTCAGTGCATGAGAAAGGGAGAAAAGCATTTCCATCTCAAGGGAATGAGGGATTTTTCTTCCCAATCCCTTTGCTCTTGCATTTTGGCCTGCCCTTCCTAAAATAAAGAGGCTATTTAATTTATCAAGACCAATAATATCATAAATAGCCAATTAAAATGTCTTACGGGTAAAAGAAACAATAATCCTCTCAAATCTTGCCCAGATCTACAACAAAATCCAGGCTATTTCAGCATGTGCATCTAGATGATTGTATAAACACACACGCTGCAAATCACGGACAATTCTATAAAGTATAAACTGTTCTTCTGTAACAAGTTTTTAGCTTTTATAGCCTAGAAACCCCTAAATACAATACAGCCCACGGTGGGAGCATGGGAAGGAAAAGCATGAGGCTAATAAGGACATGACTATTAAGAAATAAAACAATTCAAAGCCATTTCCTATAACACAATTAAAGACAAATATGGGAGGCAACCTTGGCTTACTCTGACCACTGTCTTTAGAAAGTATATCTATTATTTACAGCTCCTCCTTTATTCTGTCAGAAAACAGGATTTAGTAGAAGACAGTTATTTTTCCTTCAGCTTCCTCCTGTTCATCCTGGAAGGTTCACTTACCCCACAAATATTGTACAGTTTCCCTCTTGAAATACTCCATAGTTTGTTTTAATTAACGCAGACAATGGCTAACCAGATTATAGAAATCATTACGAGAAAACYGTCCCTCTCTGTCATACACAACATCCAGACTCCTTTTCAGAAACATCTGGTGAGAAGCATCAACCCCGGGAGGAGTTCGCAGGTCCCCTTCCAGCTTACAAGCACGGAGCACTCTGCAGGATGGAGCAGTTTTACCTTTGGTCACAACTAACTTTACCCCGTCCAGACGGTTTGAGGCCCAGACAAATCGCTTGCCTTTTCACCACAAAAGCAGCACACTGGAGACCAGCAATACCATTGGCAAAATTATTAGCGTCCTTCAGACAAACGTGGCCATTTCGGCGAAAGCAGAACCCTGCGCGGGGCACTCGACCTCTCCGTGCCTTCACCACCTCCCGCGGCCGGGTGCCCGCTCGCGGCCCTGCGGCGACCCCCCAGCAGAAAAGCGGGGAAACCTCCACCACCCCCAGTGCCACCCCTTCCCGACTCCCACGGGAGACAGTTCTGTCCCCACAGAGTTAACACCACACTGCAAACACCTCAGTATTTCTTTTAACAAATCCTGCCTGCTGCTTAGCCCAGGGTATATACTAACAACGTTTCCGGTTGTGTGCAACACGCAACCGTGAGCCAGGGATTCATTATTTTTTCTTACACCTGATAGATGTTTTCCTTCCATCCTCTTTCCGCACCCTCCCATATGTCACAAGGTTTTGCCATTTGGTTGGAAGACAAARGTGTCTGAGATCTTGTTCTAGAGAAGCCAATCTTAAAAGGAGAATTTTCAAAATATTTTAGATGCTAAGAAAACAAAGAAATAACGTAAAGGGAAAAATCTTAATTTTTCCCTATCCCAGGACCCATGCCTTTAAAGGGATAAACTGAACACCTCGAAACCACACACACACACACAAAAAAACACAATCAAAAAGGGACCTGCATGCAAAGAATAATCTCAAAAGATAACTTTTTCCAAAGTTAACACTAGAATTCCTTCAATATATTGCATTTTACATTATATTTTGATATATATTATTATATATATTTATATTTTGAGATTACAAAAAAGAAAAAGATTTATCTTGGTGAATCTCGTATTGTGAAGCAGTAATTAAAATGGCATTTAACTGTACAGTCTTTCCATAGGAATTTTAAAGCGTAAATGCCTCCTCATCTTCATTTTCATGTCACTGCTCCTCCCTCTACCACATATCTATAGATTTTTACACCGTTCATTTAGATATCTTATGGAAATTATATAAAGGTAGTAAATTTTTCATCCTCAGTATGCTTTCAAAGAGTCTTTGTTACCAAAGAAGGATGACTCGTTTTCCTCACAGCAACGCTCTGATAAGAATAATTGATGGATTTAAAGTTTTGCTCTACATCTGTTTGGATCTGTGATTGCTCTTCAACATCCACCAACTCAATGCAATGCTTCCACTCCAAAAGTGTTGTCTTTGCCACTGATAGGCCTCCTGTTCCTGAAGGACAAAGTTGTCCTCAAACGGACCACAACATCCATTTCCTCATCATTCAAGCTCTGTTTCTGCTTCTCCTTAGAAGTTTGTTAGGACCAGATTATTTACAGGGCTTACACTGTCAAAAGTCACTGATCTTTTTTTCCTCCATCCCGAAAGCTTCCATACATCTCATTTTTCCAAAGGTCCAACTTRCCTTACAGAACTGCTCAGGACACGACACGCTATAGATAGGCATAGACTACCTAGATTTGCATTTTGTGTTATACCAGGCCCATCGTCAGCACCAACTAACCATATATGGCAAATTTATTCCAAAGTGAAGTTTATCAGGAGCGTTTACCACATGYGTGCACACACAAATTCTGTGGACATTGACATCCCATAAATATCTTTCAGGAATATTTTTAATCAAAACATGCTATTGCTTTCCACTACCATTATGATGTTTGGGAATTCATCACCAAAAGAATACCCAACTATTCAAGTAAGACACTTCACTGGAAAATTACACCCGCAGAAAGATACAAAGCAATATTTAGTGCAACTCCTTTCCCTTTGGTATGCTGGTCTTGTTCCCAGCATGAAGAGATGTAAAAACAGACAGATTATAGCTGCTCTAAATAAAACATACTGGATAAACAAGCTGGCTAAAGCCTAGCAAGCTAGTTATATATGATCAAAATATCTGATAACTTCAAAATCTCTGAAGCTAGAAAATAGTAATAAAAAGTAAATTAAAAATAAATTAAGAGAGTTCCTGATAGAAGTGACCCAGGACCAGAACTTGAGGTTCAACTACTGCCTGAGCCTCAGATCTGCAGACGATGAATCTGAACATGGTAACGTGCTCTTTCTACAAAGTATCGTTCTCTTTCCACAAAGGATCAAAATAAATAAAACTTTATTATAAAATTAAAATCAAGCACCATTTTTCTGTCATTACATCAGAATTTGCCTAAAGAAATCAACATTCCTGGAGCCAAAGTACTCTAGTCATGCCACATGTGCTGTCTGAGGCACATTAAATCATTCAGGAATCCTAATTGCCTGGTATCTGGCTTCAATTTCCCCTGGCAGTTACTTCCTTAATGTTAAACTACACTAAACCAGCACCCCGTAAGGAATGTTTCCTTCCCTTTGAGAGTCTGTCCTATGAATATCCTAAGCAGAGAAATCTTTTGCAGGTAGATGGAAACCGTTTCCTAGCCTGCAGCSTGAAGCGTCACAGCACATTACACCACCTACCCACCAGAAGCTTTGTCCAACGTCAATCCACRTCTCCCGGTGTCAAGGGTGTCTCTTGGTAACATTTTTGCATTCTCTCACATTGCTCTCTGAGGCCCAAATTCGCAAAGCAAAGCTAAGTAACATTTTTCTTAACGTCTGTGAATAGACTTGCGTAAGTGCTTGAGCACGGAAATGCTTTCACGAGACTAACCCTGTCGTGTTACAGGAAGGTAACGTAGCGCTGTTCCAACSTTGCAAAGTGAAATCGCACTAGCTTATACTAAAGGTGAACGACTATTCCCCTATCTCCAATACTCATCATGTAGAAGCCATAGATAATGCTCTACATGTCCAAATAAATGAACAGAGGGTAAAAAAATCCTACTATGTATTTCTATCGCATTTAAAAGCCAAGTACAAAAGACACCGTAAGAACTACTGGGAATTAAGATGTGGAGACATGGCATGCTCAAACACTGTTTGTGCTTGGCCACCTTTATCCATAACCTCCGAGTCAAAGTAGCTTTAAAGACAACCCAAGGCTGAAGTCCTCAAATCTTCTACTCATTTGGTTTATTTAGTAGAAAGACCAGAAGACAAAAAGTTTTGTTTTCATGCTATCCCCAGCAAGTAGAACTGAAGCAAAGACACTTGATGGCTATATTATGTCTGAAATCTTGGCTTCAAAGCAAAGGAGAGAGCACAGTGTGGGTGGGCCTGACATTACAGCTGTTTTAAAACAAAGAGCCTATATAAAAAAAAAAAAAAAAAAAAAAAAAAGGTTCACAAGATTCACCTTAAAAAAAGTTACGTTCAACAATAATGAAGATGAGGGAGAGGACGTGTGTGCATGTGTGCTCATGGAGGGAGGGAGGCAGGGAAGAGCAGTGGTGCAATAAAACATGATACTTAAGAAGGTTGTATCCAATTACAGTTGTTGCCAATTACATAAATAGTATCCTTTAAGAGCTTTCTGACTGCATGACAGTAATTGAGCCATATTTTATAAAACGGGAATAGGTGTCTGATACYGATAACAACAGGCCAATACATACCAAAAAGTTGGGAAGTTACTTAAATTAATTACACGTCTCTCTTCAAATAAGATGCCTCATGCTTCTACAAACTGACTTAGGATAGCGAGGACCACCTCAGCAATGAATAAAAATGTTGCTGACATGACTAAACTTCAGACCATGCTTTCCATCTGTATATTCCACTTCAACAGGACGATTCTGCTCTTTAAGCAAAGAGAAGTAGCAAACATACTAAAATACCACACATCCAAGTAATTCTTGCCAGTGTGTCTCGTAATGATCAAAATGATCACAAGTGGAATACATGACGATTTAGGGGACAAATCATAGCCACCGTTCTTATTGCCTGTGGCTGACTTTGCTAACGTAGTTTATTATAATGAATTTTTCAACTGCAACAATAGTTTAAAACATTTGACATGCTTTCTGACATTAGGAGTTCTAACATCCTATAACCTATCTTTTCTGCTCTTATTGCTTCATCTCCCTAAACCAACAAGCATGACCACACACAGCAGCAACATTTTACTATGTCAAAAGTGCACTACCATCAGCATGAGATGCACCAYGATGCCACACGATATGCTCCTTTTCCTCACAGACACTACTTTAGGAAAATACCAACATCACATTTCACTGCCTATTGTGGAAGATGTAATATCACCATTTCTTTCTGAACCTTAGACTCCCCCAAGAATGCCCATGTATTTAGAAAACACCTGTGAACACAAGAAACCCAAGTGACACACACCTAATGTACTTGAAAACCCCATCTATACATGCATGGTCTGATGACTACTAACTTTTGCACATCTGAGGAACTACGCAAACTTCCCCTGCATTGTTTCAGCACTGGGTCAAACGTGTTACTAACTTGACTCCCATACTATCACTCAACCTACTCCCAGTGATGCAAGGAGGCAGGACCTGTTACTAAAAAAAGAGAAGTTTTCYTACTTTGGAGGAAACAGGCACTCTAGACATGGAAGATACTAGTTTCCCATCCTTTTTCAGCAGGGTTACTTTAATAGCCTTGCCTCAGTAAACAGGGTATCAGAAAATAAATCAATGCCGGGCTCATTCTCCTCTAGCACAGGACTGCACAGGAGAACACAATACAGCTGGACCAAGCCAACTCACCTCTGAAGGGTCTGCTTGGCCAGTGGGAAGATGGCGAGAACAACCACTCTTTAGAAAGGCTGCCAAGAAGCAATAGTGCCCACACTGCACTCGAGAACAGCACGCTGCCAGCATCTCTAAGGTGACTTGCTTCACCTTCTGGACATGGACATTGCAGATGTGAGCCCAGAAATGAGGTCTGTGAAGGTATATACCCAAGCAGCGCTGTAGTCAGTACCCTGGCAACAACGCTTGTAACAGACGGTACCTGAAGTTGTGTTACTACCTGTCAGACAAAGCAGTAAGCCTCTTCCTTGGAACCAAGAGGGTTATGAGCCTGTACCAGAAACATCTCTTGCTCTCCTAAACAGAKCTCTGCTGAACAGTGCAGTCAATCTGTGGTTTTGATTCCGAGGGCTCATGTGGCCAGCAATAAGTAACATCTTCAGTGCTGATGGGAACATCAATTTAGAGCAAATTCAGATACCCTGATATCGTAAATCTCCTCCCTCTCTCACATACTCATGAATAAAAACCACTTACTCCTCCAAATAATGCGTGTGTAGAGGCTGGTATGCTTAGACTAAGAATAATCATTTGGTGGGGGAAGAGGGAAATGGCAGGCAGGAGTTATTTGATACCTATACGGAAAGGACACACACGGCTCCATTTGCTCCCAACAGGGTATTTCACTTCAGGGGCCTCCACGCAGATTAAAGCTTGAAGTCTCTTTTGCTAACACTCTTTTGTTTTGTTTTTCCCCTTGGCCAACTATTATGGCTCTAGAGTCACTGATAATAAAAGCAGATGTTTGTGGCCACATGGGATGCTTCTCCRTACACAGTGGCTACTGCATTACATCACATCAGTCACTCCCTGACATATACCACATGTATCACATTGATTAGTAGCCATTTTAAATCCCATTGACAGTGGTGGGATTAGATGTGCACAAATACTAAAACATAGACTCCTTCCCCATATGGTGAGCATAAAAGCACTGGCTTCCTTTACTCGCTCCCCATAACTGTGTGGGGGGCATGTCTGTGTTTGGCTGCATAGTCTGTTGAGAAACAAAAATGCTGTTTCCCTAGAGGTTAAGCTAATTGTAGGATTTATGATGAAACCATCGCACTGTCTCCAATATATTTTAGAAAGGAGTATTTGTCTCTTGTTTTGTGCATTTCTGGCAACAGAAAAATATACATAATAGCATGCAAAAAGCCTGGTCATTCTCAACACAACTGAGTCTAGGAAGTTTTCTCTGTTCCATAAAATGCAGGAAAGGGCTTGTGGCAGAAGCAGCAAATCTCCAAGTCCTCCCTTAAATTCTTCGTTAGAATATCTCACTGATGTGTTCAAATCTGCTCCCTGATCCTGCCCAGGCAAGTTTAACCCGGGAATTACTTCCTGCTAGRTTTTATTTTTCCCCCCCTTTTTCCTCCCTCCCTTTCAGTGCAACACTAACTCATTTATTGGTCTGATTCACCTAAGGGTCTTACATGCGATACCAAAACCCTGATTTTGATCATCGTCTTTGCTTTCATCTGTACAGAGCCCCATGCTGGAGSTACGTGATCTTCCATCAGCTTTGTAATCATTATTACAACTAAGGAGTTGCACTGTAAGGAGTAYTACAACTAGTGCTAATACAAATTGCCAAACCACCTTGAAAATGTACAGTAACTATCTACAGACTACACATTTTCCTGAAACAGCAAATACATTAGTAACTTACACAAATAACTATGCACTAAATATAATCACTTTTCAGTTGAGACTCAAATATTCACAATAAGTTTATGTTAGATGTCCATTCACAGCAGAATTTTAATTTTCTATGCTAATGGAGACATAGATTCTACCTGTCAAATGAAAATGAGTATAGCACAGGAAACATTTTTCTGGCCAGGTAATTTGCAAAGAAGAATTGTTACGTGATGATGTCTGGGATTTTGGATTCTCACAAGAAAATCTTGAGAAGAGAGCTTAAAAGAAAATATATTTTAAAAATATTATCTGTTAATTCAATGCAGATGAGAAGGACTCATGGGTGGAAAGGAAGGTGCAATTGGAGGAAGGGGAAATCCAATAAACTTTGTCGTCCTGCCTTTCCATCACACATGTGTTTGGTTAATCCTTATTATTTCCTAAGTTAAGCAGAAATTTAAAATTTCTTAACATAAAATAGGTAAGCCCTATTACACAACTGTAGTTATGGGCGTGTTGACATTCAGCTATTGTGACTAGAGAAGACCATTTTTAATGTTTACCTAATGTCATGAGAGGTACAGGTAGTTTCTTTAAAAGTTTGATTTCACACACAGCCTTTTCACCTACCATGATATATATCAAAGAACAATAAAAACAGACAAAATTATTATATAAAATCTTTGGACTTTCTCATAAATTAGAACTGAAGAGATACAAAAATAGTAGCCTTTTTCATAAGACAATAGGTAACAGTGACTTGGTAAATGGGACTGCACTGTCCATTTGTCGTACTGCAGTGCATCATTTGTCACGTTCAGTCTGCTAGACGTCCTCCCAGTTTATATCAGCAGCTGAACTGTAGGATACAAGAGAAGCAGGACATGTCCTGTTCAGCACCACCAAGGCTTACAGCTTCCAGGCACCATGTGCTGGCAGCRCTCCAGGAAGCTCTGCAGCAACACCAAGAACCTAGTGGGACTAAAACCCTCCATTTAGTCTCAAAATCCCACTGGCAAGGGCAGAAAYACCCATGTCTCCTCTCTCTCTGCAAGGATAACATGTAGGTGAGTCTCTTCTTCTTTCCCCACCCTTCCTAGCCCAAATAGGAAAAACACAATAAAGAAAAACACAAATAAACGTGCATGATGATAGCTTTCTATTAGCAGACCTCCCCGGGAGACCTGAGCTTTTCTTAAGGCTGTTCACAAATGCCGTATGGGTCAACTCAAGCTTTTAGGTGGGCTGAATTCTTTGTCGTTGACATTCACTGACAGCTCCTAAACTCAGAAAGAGCATCAAAATTTTAACTCCTCCAGTTTCTCCTTCTCTTAACTTCATGCAAGAGCAACTGTTGGGAGCATGAACTCCACATTGTGTTGCAGCTGCTAATCCCACTTGCTTGCCTGTGGCATACAAAGTAGCTAGTATCATGTCACTGGTATTAAATTTAGCCAAAATTCTCAGGAGGGCATTCTTGGTGCAGGAAAGATGGGAAAATAGAAGACTGGCAATTTCTGTTGCAAGGAAGGGCTGTTTCCTTCATTCTCGTGCATCTTGTGCTTTGTATGATGAAGTAATGCTCCGCAAAAGACTGCAGCTGCAGTGGAGGATACTCTCAAAGACACCAACACGCTCTGGGTAAGTTTTGWCTTCACACAGAAGCACACATTAAGTCTCATCAGCACCCTCTCATTCTCTATTCCAAGTGATAGGTTCTGCCAGAAGCATACTAATCCTGTCAAGGTAAATACCTATGAGTTTTCAGGTGAGAGAATCAGGAGCTATAACTGGCTGCATGCACACATCTGTTGTTTTGTTTGCTTGTTCCCTTAAACATAAACTATTTCCTCCTCAGATCTATCCTTCATACCATAGGTGTCTTCACAATCCCCTGTTCCAGATCAGAAATAACAAAGAAGTCATCTTGTAGCTGAAGAACTGATTAGCACTTAGATAACTCCACTGTAATCAGAYTCCTGCAAGCAAAATAAGCCTTGATCCAGTAAATTTCTAAGAACTTGCTCAGTCTGAAAGAAATCTGACAGTCAAAAAAAAGTCTTAGTGCAAAGACTAAGATTCAGTCCAGCAGAATTTTTACATAGCTATTCCATGTCTTGAGTCTCCATATTCAAAAATGACCGTAATAGTACTTTCGTATTTCATGGAAAAWTCAGATACGAATTTGCAGAAGGCTGTTTATTTATCTTCACGATAGACTAATAATCACAAGTCAAATATATATAAATTTCTTAAGGGATGTAAGACCAGAACCATACATTTCTGTTATATTCCAAACAGATCACTTAAATTAAAGGCAGTAGACCCAAATCTGATGCATCCTACACAATTTTGCAAAGCATCAATCTCCATCAGAGGCAAAATTGCTGCTATGCACCATTCATGCCTGGCTTCTCAAGCAGCTGGTTAGTGGAGTCAAATCACTCCCCAAATTCAGCTCTTTGGCATTTGAGTTAGCTGCACAGGTAGTCGTTTTCTTGCTATCTAGACAGATTGTAGAGATCTCAAGTAGATTTCAGACCTGAAAACAATTTTAGAGTACAAAAGGGGCTGGGGAGCAGCCACSATGTTTAGCATCCGCAGTTTATGAGCTAGGATTGCAACCTACTTTGGAAACGGCATGATTCCCACACAAGTCCAGTGTGAGCAGTTAAGCTCTGCTACTCGGTGACACCACTCCTTTCCTGGCARTAGACACCTGGAAACTGCAAAAGCTGCAAAACCAAACTCAAGTTAAGTTCTCCTAAACATTAAAAAAAAGCATGAATCTGAAGTTTGCAGCTGCACTTTATCACATTTATCCATATAAATAGACCAAACTCAAAGCGGATCCAGGCTTGAACTTTTCACCTCGTGCCCCTCTGTGTTGAAAATGTAGCTGCTCATTTTGTCAGTCAGACCAGAAATTCTTTAACAGACTTGTATTATATTTCTAGCTAAGAAATAACACTCTTACCAAAACCCTACTGTGCTATGGTGCCTAAAATAGTTAGCTCACTAATATTGTCCAGGTTTGGAGGTTATGCTTTGAACAACGTGTTTTGACTGAACAGCTTTTTAATAATCTTTTCAGCTTTTCCCCATCATTTATCTTTTTGGAGCATAAGCCGCTCTGAGTCTGGATAGGTTTCAAGTATCAGCAAACAGAACATTCTTTTCCTGTGGGCACTACCAAATATCATGAAGAAAGCAAGAGATACTCAGGAGGAGATCTCAGTTCTGTGGTGAGATCCTAAGCATATCATACAAATTGAAATGTCCCTTATTAATTCCTGAGCAAATGTCACACGTAATGTTTAATAAAATTACCAACAAGTGATCAGCTACCATACGTCATCAAGCCCTGCGTTTGATCAGAAATAGATGCTTTCACAGTTCTCCCTCCCACCAAAGAAAACACTCCCATACATGTAACCACATGCACTGAACACAAATTAAAAAAAAGAAAAAAGAAAAAAAATATAATTCCAGTTTCTAGGGTCTAAGTAGCATATCTTGCTGGAGTCAGCTGTCGACTAGTTGTCCTAGTGGGGAATGAGACACGTGGTCTTTCTGGATGAAGACCAAACACAGGTAACAATACTGCTTTCTGARTTTCATCCCAGGGAGTCAATCTTACACAATATGGTACCACGCTTTCCTCTTCATTTTTTTCAGAGTAACTGGCAGAGAAATCTGGTAGTCGAGATGCCATGCCACACTTGACTGCAGCCAGCCTGCATAGAGCTGCTATAGGAATATCTGAGCTGRTAACACAGTTTTCATGCAATCTAGGCAATTCACCTATTAAAAAACACCACAGTGATTTTCTTTCATTTTCTCAACAAAAGTTTATAGGCAAATGCCAGCTTTTAAAAGGTATTCGGGTGCCTAATGACTACAAAGCATYTCCTGGCAATTTTAAAATACCAAGGTAACTAACTCCTACGGAAATCAATTGAAAAATTCACTACCACATTAAAAATAAATAAATAAAAAATTGTTTAGTGCACCAGAGCAAGCTCTAACCGTTAATTACTGTATTGCTGCATTTAAATTGTGTATGAGSCTTGTTCAGTAACTCCGTATGGGGAAGTTTTCTTGCAAATCAAGGGTGTGTGTGGATGACAGGATTTGCAGTCATTTTTTCATAATATATTTTTGAAAATTCGTACAATTCGAAAGTTAATATTTGTTGTTTAGGTCTGGAAATATATGACCAAGTTCCCACAAAACATCAGTCTTGAATCTTAAGAAATCTTTGATGCAGACTGCTTTTTAAATGAAATGGCAGCTTTCTAAATCAGGTCACCCTTTCTTTGATTAATTTATTTTCAATATAAATTCATTAATAGTTTTTTTCTTTCCTTTTTAGTGGCAGGAGTCAATCCCACAAAAAAAAAAAAAAAATTCCAAATTACCATTACCGCGTATGTTTCTGAGAGATTTGATAGTGGTAATATCCTGCCTTTGAGTGAAAAATCACAACTACAAATAATCAGTGTTCTGGCCTTTGGCCATTTAAAAATGCAGCAAGTCTAAAACATAAAGAGCAGCAACAAAATCTGCAAGCRAGCAGCACTGTGTTAAAGGGTGCAGCCACTGAAAAGGAGAGATTATAAAGGAATTATTTTTTGATTAATGAACTAGAAGAATTCAGATTTCCCCAGTTCTTAAACCACTCAGAATATCAGCTCCCTGAGCTCTCTCCACATGTGGTGCTGCAGAAAGCCTTCCCTTACGCTGTGCTGAGACACATGGACTCTTCTCACAGCAGATGAGCTGTGCCAACCAAGAGCTCCTCTGATCATCCCCCTTGAATCGCCTGGATCTGACACAAATCTCACACTATCTGAGTTACAATGTGCTGTGGGGATTTACTACACACAAACACAGTTCAGCTCGCCACTCTGTTCAGAGTAAAATTTATAAAGTTACAGAACCAAAGAATAATTCTGGCAGGAAGGGATCTCTGGAAGATTTGTGGTCCAAACGCCCACTCACTGTGGTGTGCTGAAAATCTATATATGAGCTAATTGCCACGGTGTATACAGTAAAAAACAGCAAACATCAAGATATCTAACCAGGGCACTCCTTTTAATGGGAGGACAGTCTGCTACATCTAGTTGGGAAGTCTCTATTACCCTAATAAAAGGTATCAAATCACCTTTCTTCCACTGAATGGCTATCCAACAGAAGGGACATTATTCAAAGACTGCCTTTTTTATCTGAAGACATCTATCACACCAAAGAATCTGCAGCTGTTAAAATGGCTTGGGCTCACACACTGAAATAGGTCTGCCTAGTTACTCAAAAATGTGTGGCTTAGAAGCTAAGGGTGAGACATCACGGTTACTGGTCAAAAGGGAGTCTGAATTTACACAAGGAAAAAAAAACATACACTAGACATYACCTTGCTTGAGCTAAAAAGAGAGTTGACCAGAAAGTGCTCTGAAATTAGGTTTTGAAATTGAGAGAATAAACATGTGAGGTGATTAAATTGTGGGGAAAAAAAGAATAAATATATAATTAGTGGCTCATCTTTTCTTGTTTCCATCTTTTAAGAGCTACTGACTAAGGAGTACTAAAAAGAATGTACTCTGGTGATAAACAGTTCCTTTTTCATTCCTTTGTCTTTCTCATGCGTGATTTTGGGGTTAAAATAGCAGTGCTTCTCAATGCTGCAAAAGGTAGCGACATTAGGGATTTGCCACTTCAAAAGAGTACCTCCAACAGCTTCCAAAACTTATTAAACTCATATTTGAAGTGCTCCTCGCTGGCATTCTGTATGCATGAGAAGTCTGAACAAACCTAAGGCACTGGAGCAAACTGCAACTGGAGCAAACTTAAGGCATCGGAGCGAAGCGCAGGACGAGGTGTCATCCTGCTCTAACTGAAAAGCAACGGCAAGTTCTGCATTTGTTCCAACAGAAYCGGGTTTTATGCTGACATAAATGCTGCCTGGCTTGTTTTGTACTCTTTTTTCATGAAGACATCTCTCTCTGTCAAAGAAGGATATCTGTCCTGCATGAAGCCTGATATTATTGCCTTACTGGATTGCCAATTACTCTGTTAACTCTTAGTCCTCCTTGGATCTCCGAAGGGTTTTATGCATATAAAGCAACCTGCACACCTTGCTTACTAGGTAAGTGGACTTGGTGATTTCCCTCTATGGCCACTTTCCTAAGGGAAGCCTCTGAGAAACCCTGTCACTGCAGGAAGCCCAGGGTGCCCCTAGCACGGCATCGCCTTGTTCCCTGCTGCCGCCTCTCCCGCCGTCGCAGCGCTTGCTCCGCGGGCAGCGCCAGGCCTTCGGCCGGAGGCTGCTTCGCCACGGGGACGGTGCAGAGCCTGAACGGCCAGCATGAGCCTAACACGTCCCGCTCCACRCACCCCGCGAGCTGAAGCGGAACCTGAAACGCCGCCACCGTAACACCTTTGGTGAAAGGGCACGTTTGGCCACAATTAAGCACTACAGCAGAACGCTGCTTTTTAGCTATGGTTCAAAACACCGCGTATTTAGGACTTCCAAAGGTCTCCTCGGGGCATGGTCAGAGGGGATCAAATGTCTGTCAAGGAGGCTGCTGTTTGGAGGGACAAAAGACACCCACCCCCACGCCCRACCCCTCCACCTCCCCCCGTGACCATCCGCACTCAGACGGGATATGCCACCACACGACCGGCGCCTCCCCTTCTCCGGAGGTACGGATGTCACTTCACTGAGAGCAGCCTAGAGGAGAACGCTTCTGTCTTACCTGAGAAACTATCTGGTTAGCCAAATGCACCTAACGCAGCAGCAAAACACTTGATTTTGAAACCTTTACGACACCTTCTCAATCTAAGCAGTTAGATTTAAATTTCATGAAATAAGTAGCTCACATCACTACTTATCCCTAGCCAAGYTCTTACAAAACAAGTCTGCTTTATGCTCCCTGGAGTTTTCTTATTACTTAACTACTTCAGATCAAACTATTTTCCAAGCTCCATTAACGTAACTTTATTTATGAAATTCTCATGTTTCATGAGAATCTGAAATCCTTTAAAAGAAATTTCTTTTATTCTGAAGAAACACCTAAACATCCCCATAAGTGGTGAGAATCTGAAATCCTTTAAAAGAAATTTCTTTTATTCTGAAGAAATACCTAAACATCCCCGTAAGTGGGCAACTGAGATTACCTTGTAGAGGTTAATTACAGTTTTTCCTAAGCTTTAAAATCATACGTAACAATTTGATTCCAGCAACTTTCCCAACACTAAAATAGCACATATGCACTTAACGGGTTGTGGCAGTTGCTTCATTTTTTTAATACTGTAGAAAATCATTACTAYAGATGTCTCTAGATTTTGAATATTTTGAATATTTTGAATTCCTTCATATTTCTACAAAAAAGAAAATTAGTACATACAGATCATACACAGAGTTCAGAAACTATTTTGGAAAACATTTTTCAATACCTCATCCCTTAGAGGAACAATGTAACTTTGAAAGGTGAGGTTCTTCCAAACCAAAAGTAAGTTTTCACAAATGTTTTTACTCCCCTTCTTCCACAATATTTACTCAAAAGTAACAGACATCACTCTGCAACACTGGCATCACACAGCCATAGAGGCAAACTGTCCCCCTTTGGGGAGGTACATAAATCACTTGATACAGCACTAGAAACTGCAGCTGATTCAGCTTCGACRATGGTAGTGAGACATACATTGTATCTGCCCTTTCTTTTCTGCTAATATCAGAGCAACTGTACGTGTAGTCTCCATATCTGACTTCTGCTAATGCTGATCAGTATTCAGCATACATCTCCATAATAACGATTTTTATGGCTATAGAAAGTCTCATTGTAAGCATCAAATCTCAAAAAAAAAAAAAAAAAACAACCTAGCCCTCTCCTGCCAGTCATAACACAGGAACACAAATACCAACAGACAACTGGTAGGATTTTCTGTATCTCAAAAAAAGCTACTTTTAATCACAAAAAAGGCTCCTCTGTACATAGCATTTTGTCTGTACATGCAAAAGATAGCTATTTTGGATGTAACACTATCTTTCTAAGCAAATTTTCTAGGCATAATTTAACTAGACTTTTATATATACATGTACACACACACACACACATAATTTGATCAAAAATTGCAGCCTGAAAAATTAATAGACAACTGCATCAAACATTTTGGTCTTGTTCCATTAATCTCGGCTTCTTCAAYGTTCATTAGGCAAATTCCACAGCACAGCTAAGCATATGGCTTGTTCTCATCTCCTTCAGGCTCCAGGAGTTATTTTCAGTTTCAGATCCAATTTTCAGTCACAGCCTTCTCTAAGAGACCCTGCAATTGGCCTTAGGATTGAAATATGGCCTGAGACCCCTCTCAAAAGCAGAAGACTGGCAGAAAAATACTTGGAAACTACCCAAGCACAAAATGTTATTGGAAAGTAATCAATCTTCTCCTTGTTCCTGACCTGTTTCTTTTAGGCCTTGGTTACACACAACCTTTTGTCTTTTCCCCAGCCGGCCGAACAAAGAGCGCGCACAAGTCACCAGCGACCCCTCAAAGAGGCCTGGGGAAACCTTCGCGCACAATTGCTTCGCTGTTCTAAGAAACCTGCTGTGTAACCAGCATTCAAAAGCTCCCCAAAGCATCAGACTGCAAAATTCACTCAGATGTATCTACTGATAAGATAGCAAGGATAAGATACGTAACATGTATTTCACCCTATTCCCATGTTCTTCAGGTAAAAAAGAGATGTGCCTTTTACTTAGTGAGGAAAACTTTTTCCTCTAGACCATAAATTACAAAAAGAGATTTTGTAGTCTCTGAGAAAACTTCATACTGGCAGTACTTTCTCCAGTGCCACTGCAATGGGAAATGAGAAGACAACCAATCGGCAGTGGGGGAGACGGGACAGGACATGACCTGCTATGAATTACAAATATTTGTGACTCCACTTTCCCAGGTCTTTTCCAGCTTTAAGTTTAGCAACATATTGTGCTGAACTTGAAAAAAAGGTCAGCAATGAGCTGTGTTGTCTTGAGGGTGATGCGCTAAAGAGCTCCTAGGTATCACGCCACCTCTCGCATGGTCAGCGGGGATCGAGACCCACAAGCAGCTAATTCAGCTGTTACAGAGAAGGAGCCTTCGTTGGTCTCCTTCTCCACTTTCATTAGGGAAAGGAAAATTTCCACAGCCAAACCAAACCAATCCCGTATCAACAAATTGACCGCCACAACCTCGTTAGCATTCTCAGCAAACAGCCCAAAGAAGAAGCACCTATGCAAAATAAAATACTTATCAAATGCCAACAGTCACCTCTTGGGCTCAAACGGGCAGCTGAATCATGTTGTCAGGATAACCTGAAGAATCCCGACTCGCTCTTATTTACTTCAATACATTGGAGACAAACATGGTCTTCTTCCTTCTCCAAGAATATTACAAGCTACTCCAWTTTTCCAACAGTTGTGCATTTACAAATCTTTTTTTGTACATAATTTCACTGACCAAATTTCAGCAACAAATGGATAAAAAAAMCAAACTAGTCTGTTCATCTTCACCATATACTTATCAAACTCCTATTTGTTTCTATTACCTACTGAAAGTAAAACTGACAGTCAACCTGAAATTGCTAGTATTTGCCAAAACCTAGTGTTACAATAAGAACTGACTGCAGGACAAATTTCAAAAGCACTGAAGTGAATTGAGAGGCAGGGTCCAAATTTGAAAAAATGATCTAAGATATGGGTCATAAATGCTTAAAGGGCAATATAAAAGGCACAGTTTTTCTTTTCCAAGCTAGCGATAGAGCGTGTCGATGGAAATGCAAAGAGAGCTGAGTCTGGTGCCACGGCGGATGTTCCTCCCAGGCCCCAAGAGCAGGGCTGCCGTGCGTTTCTGCAGTGATGCTAGACAGTCGAAACAAGCAAGAACAACTTTTTTAAAGGAGTTCCTAAAACACTGTTTGCTTTATATACCACAAGAGATTGCACAGATGGAGATAACCAACAGGCAACGTTCCTTACTGCAGGTTAAGCAGCATGGTACAAGGAGAAGTCGTTCTTCCAAGATTAAGAAATTAATAAGCAATCCTAAAAATTAGTTTGTGCATCTGCCTTTATCTTGATATCATCTTCCCTGTCACCACTTTTTCCTCTCTGTGGTCGGACAAKCAGTACCTCAGTTAACAGGTAGGAGTTTTGAGCTCTGAGCTCAGTGGAAAGAAACAGCCTAGCCCATTCCCCAAAAAACTTTACTAGGTGAAAAGAGTGGTTAATTATTGTTTCCTTCCCCACTCCCCCTTTTCTGTAAAACTAACACTTAAACAGAGCTCTCATTCTGAAAATTAGACAGGGCTGAAATAACTTGGAACRTAAGAACTGAAATACTTTGAGGCTGAGAATAACAAAAGAAACTAAACTGTCCAAAAGTAGGCAGAGAATTACTCCTTTAAAAGCTGCAACTCCCTAAATAGTAGCTAATATTAAAAAAAAATTCTTTTTACTTCCATGTCAACYGAGTTAAACACAGATGTTCTGCAAAAAGACCACAAAAAAAAGACAAAGAGAACATTAGGTCTGTATGTTTTCTAATTGCATTTCAGCTATTGTTCCATAATATCTTGGCACTTGCATCTTCGAGCAAAAACAAAAAGAAAAGCATGAAGAACTGAGCTCATTCAAGCAATCCTATTCAGTTCACAAATCAGATTTTATTTGTACTGCTGGAAGATATACTGACTTATGAACTGGAATAGAAAAGACCACAATCTCCAGTTCAGCAAACTTACCTCGGCTCTTTAAGTTACAAATAGGGAAATTCTTATTTGTAAAGAAAATTAAACCCACACAGCCTTATTTTGAGCCTGCTTTTTTTGTTTTTGGCAGAATCCAATAAAATTTTCTAATGAAAGAAGATCTGGGAGTTTATTTCCTAGCCCCCTTTCGTATGCTTTCTGTTAACATAAAGATTTTCATTTAACAAGTACTTCTTATTAGTGACAGACAAAAAAAGACAATATTCTCTTCTCTCTTTCGTGTAATATTGCCATATTTGTCCTAAGATAAATCACAGAACATAGGCCGAAAGCACAATACAACATTTCTTTTATATTTAAATGAGGGATTAAATGCCAAGGATCAAAGTTTGGGGAAATTTTAATCAAGACTAAATGGACTGAGACCAGTATGGGCCCATGTTGGCAATCTGGCAGGAATTTGAGAATTATAGATCTAGTCTGGCTACCATAGCTTCTACAGACTGGACACCAGACAGTACAGACATGTCATGTCTGCAAGGAGACCCTGGGCATGACTCTCCATGATGCCACCCTTCAGTACGTACTCATGGTATGCTTGCTCGCATGAAGATGCAATATGGCATTTTGGCATCAGCATTTTGCAGAGACCTCTCCATGCTGAAGGTCTATCCTGAAAATCAGGTGAATACTTGTCATATTTAAGGATTCCTTCAGTACTGATGTAACACAGGCAATGAATAAWATCTGCCATGGCCCAAGACTGAAAATCAATACCAGCCCGTTTTGAGCTATAATATCTTATGCAATTATTAGAACACTGATGGATACATGAGAATCACTGAACATATGCAGATTTGTACTTGCTGTGTAAATGCTATGTGTATCTTTATGGACACGCTATTCCTGCAAAAATTAAGACCACGAAGATTAAGCACTAAAAATGGAGATCCTGAGTCTYATGCAAGCTAGCTGTATTAAGATCCAAGAAGCCTAATTAGCAGCTACAAAGATAGGGAAACGGCAGGAGCAAGCCCTAACACCTGGATACAAGATTTCATTTTTAACCTTGCACAGGAACCAAGGCCAAACAGGCAACAATAGCAAACAGAAACAGTTAAARTAATTCATTTACAATATGAAAGAACATAGCAGACTTCTAGTCYACTCTTTTTGCCATGTGAAAGAGAATATAGGCAGGCTTTGTGAACTAGAAAAAAGACTTAAAAGGATATAAAAATTACCAATAGCAATCTAGAATAAAGGAAYTAAGAATTGGCTGACGTAAGCCTTACTGACAACGCAATGTCTAGGGTAAAACATGGACAGAGCCAAGAGAAACTTGGGTAGTTGGATACCCTGAGATTTATCAAAAAACACCCCATGAAACCCTTACAAGAGCATGCTTGCTACCAAARGCTAGGGCTCTGCCCAAAGACCCCCCACATCATGTTGCGAAAGGTGGCGAGTCATTGACTGTAASAGCCACAGAGAAATGCAGGACAACTGCGGCCCAGTTGGTGGAAGCACTTACACAGCACCGCGGGGCTTTGTGGCGCAGGAGCCACAGGCCAGCCATCGACAGGTGAAGGATTCACCCTGTTCATCAGGCGACTAAAATTGTAAGACATAAAAGCAGTGCCCTAACAAACCACGCCATCAGTTATTCTTAAAATAAGGCGCTCTCAATTACCAGCCTTATTCTGTGTGCTGGGTAAGATAAACTTGCCAAAAGGATTTACACAGTGGTATGGCCATGGAGGCTCCAACTCAAGAAGATGTCTCAGAAAAGGACACAGAGCAAGAAAACGTCCTGCCCTCTCCTTTGATGCCCAAGAATAGTCATGAGCAATTTAGGACCAAAAGTGATTTTTTTGTTGTTGTTTTTTTGGTTTTGGCTGCGTCTGAGCAATTCTGTGAAGACGGATGACTGACAAGCCAGTGCCAGAAAGCGAGATAAACCTACCGACATAAAACAAGGCATCTTGATGGGAGGGGAAGGAGGAGACAAAAGGAAAACAAAGACCTTAAAGAAACAAAAGACCTGAAGCACCCAAGGGTTTTCTTTCCAAAAAGGAATCAAGAACATATTTTTAATGGCAATAAGCACTTTAGTTATAAGCTTACCGTGTTTCAGATTAGCAGATATGTTAGCAGGCTGTAGTATAATAGCTTCAGGGCCCAAATAGCTTGCTCAATTCAAGTATCTATTCCGAGAACCACAGGAGAATAAAGTAAAATAATTTGAGCCAAGTATTTGTATAAAATTCTCATTTTGCCAGTACCTTAAAGAAAATAAGCAGACAGCTCTCAAATTGCAACTTAAACATGAGCATCTATTACTGTCTCCTTGTGGTTTATAAATCTAATCTTACTGCCTGTACAGAGCTAGCCATGACTTCTGAAACTTCTAAAATACCTTCTCTTCTACAAAGTCTTAGTCTTCATTAACTTTCCTTCCTCACATGCATTTAACGAGCAAAACTGATCTTTCTTTCCTGCAGTTGTCTTTAACAAGCTATAATCAGTCACTTTGACTTTCTCCTTTTTATAATGTAGTATATTAATGTAAATCAAAGGCCCATCAGAGGACTGGTGGGGCAACAGGCCTATGATCAACTCTGAGGATCAGCAAATTCATTACAAAGCCAAAACCAGAAGAGTTTACAGTGAGAGCATTTCAGAGGCAAAAAGGACTGCAATCCCTTCCACAAGCTCTTCATTTGTGTCACACTGGCAAGAGATTAAGAACTGTTTTTGGTTTTAAAGTTGCCCTTGATTTTATTTTTTCTGTAGTGTTAGCCTTTCAAAGTCATTTTTACTTAAGAGAGACAGCTTTCTCCAACTGGAGGATCACACTGATAAAAACGCTGTTTGAACAGTGCTTTGCAAGGAACACAGATGATGATTTTTAAATGGTTAAATTATCCATCCAGTATATGACCCTTCCATACTTGTCTTTATGAATGTATACATCCTACCACCATGTAAGTGCTAATCTCTAAAACATTTGAGAAAATAAGGCCACAGTCTAACAATAAAAAAGAAATATTTAGTATTATTCTTAAATAAATAAATGAATAATGTAAAAATAGCCCATAAAGTATGAAAATATAACCAACATGACCACTTACTGTACCTTTAGCCATAACCTAATTCTACAATTAGCCAACAAAAAAAAAAAAAAATCTTTTCTTCTCTTATTTCCAGGCAATATTTTCCTTTGGTCAACAAAATATAGGATGAAGGATTAGAAAGTCATCCTGCAGAAAGCTGCATGAGTGCTTATTAACCTCAAAAGACTGACTCAGAGGAAACCAAATTCCAAAACTTGACACATCCTACTTCTTCTATCCCAACCAGCTCTGTGGTTTCCACCACGATTTCTCCATTCTCCAGCAAAAACATCAAACTATTTGGCACCAGATGCAGTTCAGACAGTAATGGAGATCCCAAACAGAGCTTTTGTGAGCCCTGGTCAGACATCACTGTCCAAGATCAGGCTTACGCAAAGAGGCATGCTTAAACAGATGTTATTCTACTGAAGATGCATTGGCTTTGAAGTTTTCCAACTCAGCTTAAGACAACTGCTGCACAGCAAGGACACTGTCTGAGCAACTGTAGCATAGTTGTTCACAAAACACCCATAACCCCTTCTGAAGCTTTTATGCTTGCTCTTCAGGCAGCAGGATACAAGGAGGGGATTACACATTTCCCTCCTTGTATCCKCCAAGTAGTTGAATAATCAGAGCTAACTTGTTTTTTAAGGTACTATAACTGAAATTCTTAAGCTGCTAGTGCATTTTTGAGGTTTCCTGCATCTAAAGCATTAAAGCCAATATAGYTTCTCTTAAAAATACAGGTAAGTTGCATCAGCACAAGGCTTAACAGATACCAATTAGTGATCATTTTTTAAACAAACACCAGCATGAGAAAAGCTATCAACCCAAAAGTCACTAACAAAATCCTTTTAACACAAATACTTCATAAACTGTTGAACAGAGCCCACAGAATATATCACTACATTCATGTATATTGTTTAACAGTCTAYCATCTGTTCAGTAGCTGTGTATCAAAGTGTCTTAAACCCTAGCACAATTAAAATAATTTGAAAATTTCACTGAATTGCTAGAGAATATATCCCCAAATAGACAGATCCATCTTCTGTTATCTCTATAGTTGAAGAGGAAYGTACTCAAGAATAAAGGTACATACAGTTTTCCATGATAACGTACACATATACCAAACGCGCATTTGTCTTTTGCTTAAAGAACACGTACTACAAGGCAAAAAGCTAACAAAGGCTGACAATGTTTTGGAGRTAAACTTATGAAAAACGCAAAGAATTTCATGAGAAGGTGCACCATGTTACAAGATTTTCAGCTGCATCAAAAGCAGAAGATCATTCTTTTCCATTCTAGGCATGATTTAAAAACAAATATATTCAAGTATTCTCAGGACAAGAAGTTCAGCATTGAGAAAGTTTCTGATATGGTCAGGCATCTTCTACTCAGACTAGCAGCGATTGCCTTCTTTACAGTAAACACGTACGACAACCTCCCAAGGGCATCGAAGCCGTACTGTTAACCACAGACATATGATGCTTATTAGTACTTGCAGTCACAATCTGTCTGCGTTCAGAGACTCTTACTCTGGTTTATCACTAAACCTCAGTCACACAATGYGGATAACCATCAGTGGTTTGGTTTTATTTATTTATTTTAGTCTTGTCTTTCTTAACTTGTGTGCTCCAATTTTCTAAGGCTTGCAATCAAAGAACTCCTCAAACATTCAAAGTTATAAAATAATTATTTCAATGTGTAGAAACAAAACCAAGCTGTTGTGAAACTTCAAATAATAATAATCTAACTCTCCTGGTCTCATTTTTATGCTCTCAAGTCAGTGGATATTACAATAAGTATTTCAAAATAGGCCTTGCTTTTTTATTTACCTGCAGTACTAATACCACTTTTTATAATATCATTATACATCAAAAAGAAAAAGGAATTATGAAAGAGAGAGAGGATTTACTCTGCATCAATTAAAAACAAGCCACGAGTCCATGAATGCAATCTATCCCTTTTYATTCTTCTCATGAATTGTCAATTCACTGAGGCAAACAGTGCTCACTRTACTCTTTTCTGCTTTTCAATTAGATTTGGCAGTAACAAACTGTTGYCTTGCCACAGCCAGTAAGACTTTTTTGTGTGTGTATGTCTGACAGCAAAATTCAKATTGGCTGAAGTAAGGATTTCTGAATGAAAGTTAGCCAAGTGATTAAAGCTGCTCACTTTAAAACAAAGAGAAATCCTTAATTGCCTTAAATGAAAATCATCACCCACACACCAGTCATGGACTCGGTCRGCATTTCACATGAAGAAATGAGATGTAGTGCAATCTGTTGAAATGCACCCAAGCAGCTTTCCAAGGGGAGGAAGATATAAAGCTGTTTTGGGCAATGCCGAGAAATACATGATGCAAAGGTTAAGCACAGCGAGTCATTAGAAATCCATGACTGCCTTTAAATGTGCACTAATGAATGGAGGGCAGATTTGAGAAAGGCAGACATGGAACAGGCATCTGACCTCAATTCTGGTATGAGGTTCTTCTCTAGCTGCTTTTGGTCAAAYGGAGCAAAGGCAACCAGAAATCAGACATTCTGTCAGTAACCAGTAATCAGCTATCTTGCTGCTTTGAGAACAAATGTGGATCACTTCTACCATGTTAAGTGCTAAAAATAAAACAAGTAACTTTTGCATTATGTTCCTGTTTGGAGATTAATCACATTTTGTACATTCACAATGTCTTTTTTCCATCTGACAGCGACTGCTTCCTCCAGCTTTTCTAAAGGCATTACTTTGGCAGCACACAATAACCTGGATTCAGACTGTATGGCCTGCTGTGCTCTTGCAGCAATTTTGAGAAAACTGCTGAGTCAGTAAAATTCCAGAACTTGGGTTCTTTTGCAAATCACTGCTRGCAAATAATTTTGCGAGTTTGCAAAGTACTAGTAGAGCATGCATCATAGTGTGAGGTTCTTATTTTTCCATCCTCAAGGCCCAAGTCATGGATAAAGTCCTGAGGACAGCAATGGTCACATTCCCAAGAGCACCATTTCCCACCCCGCTACCAACAGCAGAGAGCAAGCAGAATGCTGGCCGCTACTTTCTAAGTAAGCATCAACATGCTCATATTCGTATCTGTATGTAAGCACACACTTCAAATTTCACTGATGTCACTGAGCTACATGTTCAAGTATTATCACAGGCAGGRATGGAGTTAAGTCTCTAATTAACAGCTTGTCCACGATGGGCAGCCAGAAGAGGAACAAAGGAGAAGTGCGGGCAAATAACCTTCAGATCAGCAGCAAGCCATGACAGCATACAAATATTGAGTTGGTACTGAAGGATCAGTGGATTTGTAGGGCTGGGGTTTTTCCATCCTGTCAGTATTATGGAGCTGGCAAACAAACATCTTATAATTGATGTATTTGGCTGTTCCCATCCTTCAAATAACCTCTGTCAGCCTATTACTCTAGGCTATACACTGCAAACTTGGTGCCTYTGCAGAGCTCCCCATTGAAACACTTTTTGTTTCTTTGGTAAGCCAATCAGAGGTCTTCTACCTACAGGCAATTTTAGGCAATGTAGCAGCAATTCATATGAAGTACTTTGGTCAACAATCTCTCACGACACACTTCCTTTGCCCTCAAAAACGATTCCTTAAATCTGAAATACTATAACTCTCCTTTAAATCCTGGAAAGTATTCAGCTTCCCTTTTCTATCACAGTTCATTTATCTTGCAAAAATTTTCCAACACAGATTGCTACCAAAAAATAAATAAATAAAAAAAAAGTCACTGTGGCTGATATTAGGCTCTGGACCCAAGTGTACACACATAACATAACATGGAAAAGTTTGCACTCAGACTCTTACCAGAACCGTAACTSCAGGGCAGAATACTTTGGCCACTATTCCAGTAATGTTTCACACTTAAAATTAYGCCAGTATATACAAGGGCACCACAAAATTATACTCCCATTTTGCTCAGGACTTAACAAGTCTTCTTCCCCCAGATAGTGGCTTTACTTTTTCTCCTTCAACATTCAGGAACCTTCAGGAAGGCCTCTAGGTCCAGAAGATCCTCTAAGTTTATCTCTACAATATGATGAGCACATCTAGAACCCTGCATATTCTTATCTTCCTCTCATATGTCCCCCGTAGAGTCTTTGAAATTACAAAACCTGTTGTGAGCATCTTCTCCTGCCTCTGTTCTTCCCCAGGGAAAAAGATGCCTGGCTAAGTCTTAGTGAGGAGACATCTAAGGTGAATTTGGGCTTTTAAGARAGAAAAGACTGCAGAGTCTGTAAACACTGCTCTGTCCTCTGAGGCAGAATGGGCACAGTCTGGSTGAGGCTTTCTGTGGGCTTTCCAGTAAAATGTAAAACCAAAGCACTAACTGTCTGTTGCCCCTGAAAAAAGACAGGTTTTGCAAAAGTAGAGAAGCCTGCGYCATCAGCGAAGCTGATAAAACTCTGTTTAAGATTTTATCTTAGTCTTCAGGATCCTTTCAAACCCTGGCAACAAAAGAGCACAAAACAAGGTAATAAAAGAGCCCAAATGAAAAAAAAAATCATGCAACTCTTCAGGCTCATATAACACTAATAAGGCTTAAACATAACAGGTTACCACTGAAATTTAAAAGGACCAGAGAGCTAGATAACAGATTTAACAGATTTGGGATATGTTTTTATTCAGCAGAGCACCRCAATCACACACATCAGGGCAACCACGGTAACCATTTCTGTTAATATTACAAGGTGARGGAAAAGAAAAGCTGTCAGCGGAAGCTGACCAAATGCTGTGCTCCTGCAATTTGGAGCGCAGCCCTCAGAGTCCAACGCACTGGGAGGGGGCAGCGGGAATGGACATGTCTCRTCTGCTGAGGACCTCTTGAAAATTAGGTATTTTCACAGAGACACTAAATATATACATATCATTTTTATTCAATGTTCACCAAACTTGCCCCTTAATTGAATATTAAGCTTTGAAAATGGAACTTAAATTCGAAATCATCATCATTTACTTATCCAGACCAGAGGCAGTGCCTGCAACATATCATTCGCTCTAGCAGTAACTCTATTTAATAGATGCATTACACTGCAATGTTTCCACAATAACTACTGTTTACTCTATTACAAGGGAGGGAAAAAAAGCGGGGAAGTGAACATAACTGCAAATCATTTCTCCTCCCCAGAACGCCCTGTTAAAATAGCTGCAGCCTACGAGCTCCAACAAACCAAACTACGCAACCGTTTCCAGCAGCCCCACATGTATTTTTTCCTCACTTTCTGTTCTGTGGGAGAGTTCTTCTCTAAACTGTTGCTGTCCAGATGCAGAGATTTATACATGTCTTGTTTTGCAGCAAAATAGAAAGCTTTTAAAGACCAAAGGTACTTGGTCCTTGACTAGGAACAAGCTTTTTTAAGCTTTCCCCCTCCCCATCTTTTTTTTCTGAGCAGTAACCCTTTTTACATCAGCAAGACAGTCTCACCACTCTGAATCATAATTCACTCATCACCAAGTACAGGAAACCTAGCCCTTATCTCATTAGTCAGTACTGGTTCTTCAGTCTAATTTATTACTTGTTCTGTCTGAAATATTTAGACACTGGTTAGGAYGAGGAATTAGGATGAGGAATTTTCACAGATGCACAACTGTTTAATAAGGCCAAGTGACGCGAAGACCATGGACYGGATCCAGTTAATTAGGGCCAACACGCCACGTTCTGCCTCTCTGTGCAAACTCCCAGCATGCCTATTTAAAGGATGAAGAGGGTCTAGSATGCCTACAAAAACCACTGGTTTTCAGAAATCTTCGAATTTCTAAGGCCAAAGCCTTTTTACAGTCAGATATGTAAGGACAGCCGATTAGGTTTTATCCATCTTAGTTCAAACTAGCCTCTCTTGTAAGTAACCCCTTTCCTCTCAAGAGAAAACCAAAAGCAAAATCAAAACAGCAGCATATGGATGCAGCAACACGTCTTATAGGATCACAGCCATAAATCTAGGCAGAGTCACTGAAAACTAGCACTCCTGCTAATTCAGTTTCTGATCCAGGTTTTTTCTGTTCCTATGACACTGGTATCCATCTGATACATCAGTTTGCTGCAAAGCAGACTGAAAATAAACGTGAGCCACAGAGCCTGGCTTCATTATCACTCTTTTCCTATTTTCCTCCTCGTGATAGGCATTGTATAGACCCTCACACAGAACCTCAGCAAGCTTGCAATGTAAATCAGCAGAAAGGGCAAAATAATAGCTACAGCACCAGTGCCAGTCTGTAAAATTATAGAAGACATTGAGAGTTATTTTTGAGGTCCTGATGCTCTGCTGGACCCACACTTTTGCTCATCCTTTGCATGTTGGCTAAAAAGCGGCCACATCCCTGATGCTCAAACAGGAGATCGAGGCAACATTTCACATTCATTCCCAGACATGGTTACAGATGGGAAAATTGCTGCTTTGCTGTACAGCTAAAAGCAAAGACAATAGAAAAGGGAACACTTACAGGGTACATCTGCATTATTTGCATCTTTCTAATCATTGATCAAATGGGTGCTTGTTTACCCCTCCAACCCCCCCCCAAAGAAAAAACAGGGGACAAAGCTGGTCAGATTACAGCATGCTACAAAAAGAGCTTGAAAGATGTGAAAAGGGGTTTTAGAAGGCCTAAAACTTCGGATATAGATTTTTGTTAGAAGGTTTTGTCAGGTCAAAAGCCACCCTGAATGAAATGACTTCAAAATTATTGTGGCAACAACCCTCAAGAAGGACTTGCTTTCTAGAAGGTGGGGGGATGGGGAGCRAAACAGTTTTACGCAGTCCAGTAAGCGAACAAAACCAATTTTCTTCAGAAGGGATGAGCTGTATATAGCAATAACAATCTTTTCTTCTGGATTTGAACCCAGGGTGGGGTGGAAGTGTCTTCTCTCCAATTCAGATAAGCTGTACTTGCATGAGATTTTATCTCATAATGACAGAAAACTAATCTCTTCATATTGCACCTTTCACTAGATAAATATAACAGGAACTTGAAAAAAGCTTTATAGAAACCTACCACAAGATGTGGTTGCCCTAGCTGCACCTTAAATGTGATCTCCAATTAGACTATGCATTTAAAGCAGTGAACAGCTACCAAAACAACTCACATAGAATTATCTTAAAACCATAATTCCATCAAGTATCACACCTGAAGATGAAAACTGGCCATTCCAGTGTGCYGTACTGCAAAATTGTCTGATTACTTCCGCATGTTTTCTCCTGTTTTTAACTATTATGAAGGTTACACTGGCATGGATATATTAGCACTAGGCTTTGGCAACTGCAGGAGCTAAGAAACAGAACACAATRAAGTATAGGCTAATATAACATACTACAGTATATTAATACAATATACAGCACAGTATACTACTGTACAGCTTTGAAATGCCTACCATCTTAAAAGATATTTCTTAACACCRTCCTTAACATTTTGGTTCAGGTCATAACAGCCAATACATTTACTAAAATATATAAAAATAATTATGATGATAAAAGATTGAAGTTCCACACAAAGAAGGCAGTTAAAACAAATGATCAAACAAAAAACCACATTGCAGGTCTGATCCAGCACCCTGCTCAGGCCCGCACAATTCCCACTGAAGGCAACTGGGGCCGAGTTTCAATAGCTGAACATGAAACCGAGTCCAGAAAAAGCCACCATGCAAGTGTGGAAAAAAGGAGGAAAAAAAAGAAAATAATAATAATAAAAAAAAGCCTAAGAAGATTTATAGCTTTTCCAAAAAATATGAACAGAGCTACAGAACAGAATGTCAGTTCCAGAAAAGATAAGTTGCCATTCCTTTTTGGTTACAACCAAAGTATAGTATAAGATTTCAATCTCGTATATAGTTACAAAAGAGCCTTATAAGGCAACACAGCAGAGCATGAACAGAAAGGCTCCACTAAATACATTTCTAAACATTTAATAAAGGAAGGGCTATTTAAGAAAAATGGAGTACTTTACATTTCAAAATGCTTTCATCAAGACATAATATATAAGTGAGATAAGATTAGATTTTGAAAACTTAATTTAATTTTGCAATTCTGATATGGGAACTCTATCTAAATACATGGTATCCTTACAGAGAACATATGCTGACTGAATTCCCATGGGATTTTCCTACCTTAGTACCTACAGATAATTAAGCATCCATTTGTTAATTCAGCTGTTATTGATTGTTTGATTTTGTTTTCTTAAAATGCACAAATTCTGACTTGTTCACAATAATAATTGTTACCTAGAAAAAAGTGTATATTAAAACATTTTTCTGGGAAGGAGAATTTCCCTGTAGACTCTGAAATGACACCCAGCAAAGGAAGAATTTCTCAAAGGTTAAACTGTGAGTAGAATATGGGTCTACTGAGTCCCAACGCTTGCAGGTTTGAATAGATTTTCTTCCACTGAATTACATTTCCAGGCTCATCATCTCATATGATRACAATGGTTATCTTTTCACCAGTATGCTGGCTCTGGTGAAAGTTATATTTATTTCTGCAGATTTATTTTATATCCAAATTCTTTTCACCATTTGTCAAAYAAAATGCAAACCAAATCAAATTTCTACAGGAAAAAGTTATTCTACTTGAAACAGCTCCAACATCAAGCTTTGCTAAAAAGATCAACAGGGCTGAAAACTCTCAGATCAGAGACTTACAGGAAACTTCCATTTTCACTCCCCTTTAAAGGTAAACTGAAATTAATTTTCTTATAAACAAAAACCTAAGAACACAGGACTTTAACTCAACTTTCATGTGCTCTTCAAAGCACTGTTTGCAAATGCACTTACAAATGAGATTTCAATGACTTTTCATTTTTTAATACCTGCTGTGACTTGAATCAGGGGCATGCATTTATCCCGAAGCAGTTCRTGGGAGAGCATTAATGCCCCGTGCAATGTGAGGAATGCTGCTGTCTGCATAGTTTACGTGTGAATGGGAACGGCAGCTCCTACCTGGAAAATGCAGATTACAGATCTCACACCTTGGCCCATAAATAAGGGTTTGACCCTGGGACATGCTGAAACCTCAGCAAGTCCGAGTGCAGCCAGCGAGGACCAGCTTTCCAGTGGTCAGCGCCTCGTCAGCACGGGTTTGCCAAAGCAGCTCAGCACCCAGCCCGCCCCGCTCCTCTGAGAGCTGCTCCACCGAGCGCACGGCTCTGAGCGGTCTYGGGCAAAGCACCTCCAGGAGCCAGCGCCGCAAGGGGCCGCTTGTCCTCGAGGACAACTGAGCTGTCAACCCAAACTACTCTTCCGCCAGGTGTTTTATCACTTCAGCGCTTGCCTTCTACTTTCAAAATACTCTCCATACCTCTCCAGACACAGCACTTAATAAAGCAAGTGACTTAGCGTATGCAATTATTTCTGTGAATTTCTCAAAAACAAACAAGCCCGTCACAGAACTGCTCGTCAGCCCCATGAGAACGCCTGGGGTTCAGATCCCTGCCTTGCTCCTGATGCCATTTACCGACATTTTACTTCCAAAAAACAGGTTAAGTCCTTAAGCATCAGTGGAAATTTCTCACTTTARACCATTCCAGACCAGAGCCCTCCAGTTCAGCTTGTATGTTTCCCTCTCACGTCAAGGGTCACTGAGTAAATATTGAAATAAAAATATTCTCTCTACTTACTAAAACATTTCATTACCTCCAGGCAGTAAGAAGTCTCCAGAGATTATATTGTAGCCATAAAGCATATTATATCCGGCTTATATTGTGCGTTTGGAATCTACAAGGATTTTCTGTATATACTTTCATAACTACTGTTGTCTATTTAGGTTTCCTCAGACATTTATGCAATTTTTTCAAGGAGCAACATGGATGTGGGAATACCTAGAACTTGAATATTTTACCCTAAAATTTGACAAGGTCTCCTATCATTTTCAGTTCTCAATGCTTTTCTTGAAATTCACTGATTCTGTTTACTCAAGAGAGACTTGAAGAACGCCYGTAACACAGCGCCAGGAACGTCACAGGATCAAGCTGCAGGAAAAACAGCAGCAGAACAGAACGCTAACGGCTTTACACAGTCCAGACAGAAAGGACAGGAAGCCCTGCGACCGCTGCCTCCATACCAGCTGAAAGCCTAAGCTACAAATCATCAGACAACACTTACGCCCCATAAATAAATCTTCTCCTGTGTCATACGATTGCGCCTTCCTTCAAACTCCATCAGCAGTCGGTCACTTCTCCCGACATCCAAGTTCAGCTCTGCCGCAAACCTCCCTAGGGCTGCAGGGGCGGCTCAGGAGCCCCTGGTTAATCGTAACGACACCAGTTGCGCCTGCCCTGGGCTTTCTGCTAAAAATCAGAAGATACAGACCATAGCTGGTGCCAGAAGTGACTGTTAACCTTTCCCTTGAGCTCATTCGCATAGATTTCAAACTGGCACAGTGCTTTTAACACCYGTGTGTGAAGGAAAGATGCAGCAGGCTGACAAACGAAGAAGTTGGGTCTTAAGCACAATGCCACCGCGTGGAGATGCCTTCGCAGGAAGCACGAGCGATCACCCGTACCCAGAAGACTGAAGGAAACTACCACACAGCTCCAAAGCCTGCTATAATCTATACGCACGCTGAACGCTCTGCACTGCTGTAACTCCCTTCTGTGCTTAAACATCTATATAAACCTGTGACAGATTTAGACCTAAAATAAAAAAGGGAGAAAATAAAACACAAAAGGGAGAAAAAGTAGGCCAATGCCCAAGCTTTTAGCAGCCACAACAGCACCGTAGGAAGATTAAYAGGCTTTTTCTTAATCACATCTTCTCACCTAGATATTTTATTTGCAACCTATTAATTTTCCTCTTCTCTCTTTTGTTATATTGTTCCCTCTCTCATGAAAARCCAAAATATTGATTTATATTCTATATCTGTTTTCAACCCCTAATAAAATGCATATATGGAAAAAAAGAAACTGTTGCAAGACACCCACATTATACCATAAAAATATTTGGCATACCACTCAAGAAGAAATTAATCAATACATCCTCCACCAAAAAAAAAATGTAATAGAAAAAGCAATTCTGATTGTCCTATTATTCATTGCTCCATATGTGCTCCACCTTTTATATTATTTCCAATGACATTTATTGTATTATTTGACATTCCATAATTGTGCTTTGGTTTGAAAAGCTTAAAAAAAACAACAAAAAAAAAACTCTTTAAGTTTTGAAGTCAGCTATCTACTATCCCCTGCTACACTGTAGACACACCAAAAAATTGATTAAATAGTATCAGCTTCAGTATATCAAAATCCTTCCAGTCATCAAAAATCTTCTCCTGAACTGTATTAAATAAAAGAATACCACATACGCCAGAAAAACGGAGATCAAACAATGAATATCTGGCACAAAAATGTATGAATAAACGTGTAGTTTCAAGACACTAAGACAGAAGGTATGCAGGCAAGGCTGAGGATGGAGTCTGGCCCGTGGAGAAGGCAGCCGGCCGCGCGTGGGCTGCACGCAGCAGCAAGGGGCAAGATTGCCGCTTGGCAGCCTCCAATACTCGGGACTAAAATGAGAAAATCTAGTCTCTAGGAAAGCCACCGATTCCGTAAAAAACCTTCAACTAAACATGTTTTAATCTCTCCGTCTTTTCCCTTTAACACTCACAAAACCACATTTTTACTTGCACAGTGCTACAAGTTTATTGATGAAAACCACGYCTTGCTCTTATTCAGCATATGTACACCAAGGAATTACCTTATCAAGCCCAAACAATTTCTTTTTGAGGAAACAAGAAATAGAGAAATCTTTTGCAAAGTTCTGTTGTTTCAGTAATTGGAACAGTAATTTTGTTCCAGAAAGGCCTAATGGACTGTACTTTTTTCTACTTCATATCGTTTCAAGCACTTTATCCATTTTATTTGAACAATACATTGTAATATCAAGTAAAATTTTTTTTTTTAATTACAGAGCAAGTAACCACTGGGCACAGCCTGATAAAAAGCAGATTAAAGTTCAATTTATAATTGAGATTGTCCACTTTCGATTTTAATGTTAACTCTTGTTTACAGATCATCCTTTCATATCATAATTCTCCTCTATCATGGTGTTTTGCTGTTTGTTTTTTGAAAGAGGAATGCAGGCAGAAAAGTTGCATTCTCAAGAATCCTCGCTTTTGTCACTACTTGGAGAACTCTCCCGTTGCCGTTCACTCTCGCCAATGGYGCATACGAGTCGGAGAAGGACAATGCTTCCCCCAAAGGGAAAGATACAGAATTCTTGGGAGAAACATTACATAGCAACAAGATGATAAGGCAAAGCATTCGCTGATAGAAGAAACCGAAATACAAAGAATATATTTTGAGAAAAAAATATTTAGTCTGTTACTTCAGTCTGGTTTTTTGTTGTTGTTTGTTTGTTTGTTTAACTAAAAGCATCTCAAAAACTTTTAAAAAAGATGAAAAAAGATGAAAAAAATATTCATCACAGTTTTCGTAAGTCCTAGCTTTCATAAGTGCTTGTCCTAGTTTCATAAAACATATAACAGTAAGCAGTGAAACTCTAATAAGCGAATAATACGAGAAACTTTGACTTTTTGATTGCATACAATATTCAKTAGTAAAAAAAAACAGTATTACATTTTGTATATTTCAAATTTGCAAGAGAATTTGAACAGAAATACCATATATCAGTACTACTTTCTTTCCAGCTTACATCAGCTTGCGTCATGCACAGGAAAATCCCTCAGATGATTAACCACGCTGGCTCATCAGACGTCTGACACGTTTGCCCCGAGGAAGCGTTAGAGACAAACTCCTAGGTTACGTTTACTTGCGCAGGGTAGCCCAGCCCCAGAGCAAAGCTTAGCAAAGGCTCTACTCAAGTCACCAAGCATAGACAGACACAAGCATTCAAAAAAAATTCTTTTTTAAAGAAGATATTTTCATGGCACATAACATTTTTTTTAAAAAAATTCTTCAGTTGGTAATACAGCAATTAATAAAGAGAWGAGAAGCCAGGGTGGGGAAGGAGAGCAGTGCCCACCAAGGGGATGCCATGGACTGCCTGGGGAGCTTCTCCGACAGAAACCAGTCTGAAACGATAAACCTCTAGCATGGCAAGCAGGATGCTATTTAGATCATTTCTCAAGCGCAGAGCCAAAGGGCCAAATTAATTCCTTGTGTAACCCAAGTGACTTCAAAGGAGTTGGGCCAGAGATGAATTTGGCTTAAGGAATTTTAAAATGGACCCTGACCAATTCCCTCTAAGTACGATTCAGGTCTGTGGCTTCTTGTGTTACAAAACTGCCTTGGCTTTGTTATGTTATTACGTTCTTTATCAGAGCTTCTTATTCATACAGAATAGCTAAAGAACTCCAAACCAGTAGCACCACCTGATTAATATCAACCACTCTTCAAAGCATTTGTCTTAACACCAGGGGTGGCTGTTTTTTCAAGCTGGTGGGTCTCAGCACTGACGACTTCATTGTGTGGTCTGTCTGGTCAAATTTGCTGCTTAAATCCAGCCTTTAGCAGCTGAATGGTAATATTTTAAGTTGGCCATGAGCAGGATTTGAATGCTAAACTTGACCTCTCCACCTTTTCCAGTGTGTGTTTCCGTGCTTCCTCTGCAGCCTCCGTATGCCCATGGGTGGTTTTCTTGTACTAGCTGCCAGAGGAGAGACAAGATTAACGTTGCCTTCTTGCGTATCAATAGCCGTCAGCAAAACATAAACAGCCAAAATGTTGTAATGAGCCCTACTTATTATCCTTATATAAAATGGGATTTATAGTGATTGATCACATTTCCAGCAGCCAAAAGAGGTAAGTGATTGTACAGTCTGACTATTCCTCTCTACTTCAGCTATAATTACAGTTTGGGGGAGGGGGCTTGGACTAAGCACACAATTTTTACGCGTTTCTCCCCTAAAGGTTTCAAAGCAGTGTTTTAACTGGAAACTACCTCTGCAGCCAAAAGTCTGCCTTTAATACCCATGACTGCACTGAATAGTACTAAACTCTTCAAGCAGCCCCAGCAATTTGTGCGCAGAGGAAGGTCCTACTGAACATGCAAGGGCATCACTACTGGGCGCTGGACTATCTACCCAGCCTTTGTAATACAGCCTCCAGGGATGTTTTATGTCTGAACAAAACTGTAGCACTTCCAAAATCCTTGTCTTCACTTCCTGAAGCCTTTGCTGCAATGGTGAAGGTGGCTGAAAGAATCRTTTGAATCTGCTTTTTCTTCCATTCAAATTCTGTGTCTCTTACAGGTTATTCTGTTTTTTGTCAGATACAGACTTTCAGACTAAAGCCTGCTGAAGCGTTGCTAAAGCCGGACTTGGCCTTATTTCAGAAGAAAACAATGGGGAAAATGATTGTGTTATAAAGGTAAATCCCCTTGTTAAGAACAGCCAGTCCTGGCTCAATTTCAAGTTTCATCATATGTTTTTAACTCACCT
>NW_028186660.1:136635-186908 GCF_003343005.1 Rhea americana
AAAAGAAAAAGAAAAAAAGAAAAAAAGACTTAAAGAAAAAGTAAATAACTATCAGCAAAGAAATCATTTAATAGGAAGTGGAATGCCTACAGTACTTGGTTTCCTAAGTCCAAGTCCACACAAGAAGGTAGTTTGTACAGCAAAGGATCCATTTTCTATCTCATTAATAAATCCATTGCCTCTGGCTTGTTGCTTTCATTAAATAAGCACATTTGGCTGCACTAGGAAAAGCATGATGAATATTTCACACATGATTTTACTCATCATTTCAGAATTAAGTGACAATCAGTTCATAACAAAAGACAAAACTGGAACGGAGGAAACCAGAGACTGCCGTGTTAAATCAGGCTCAAGGCACTGTCTCTCGACAGCTGCAAAACCCAGCTGCTTGCTCCAGAGTCGACTGCAAGACCTCCACCRCAGCCAGATGTGGGATAATCAGCTGGCAGGCCGAGGCTCATCTTGATCTCTAACAGATAAGACATTGCATTAAGACACATAATGGTTTACCATCTCTTCACAAACAGTAACCAGGCACAAATTTACAGGGGAGGTGGAGGACTGCTCAGGGCTTTAATCCTTTTCCATGGATATTTCCATGGGTGCAAAACTTTGTCGGAAGCAGTTTCAGAGGCCTTTGCCTATTAAGCAGAAAGAGAGAAAGAGAGAGATTTTATTTTTGTGTCCCCCACACACAGACTTCCCGTTTGGAAGTGGCTTAAGAGCATCATATGAAAACAGGGATGTCTAGAAACTCACTGCAAGTTGAGGAGGGGGTATATATACACTCTTGTCTTGCTTGATGGAGGTCCCTATAAGAGCTATACAGCTCTTCTGGTCACATGCTGAGATGCTAAAGGAAAATGAAGGGTATCTTTAGCAGGGAGCTGAAAAGTATTTTCTTCTTTTACTGTCTCACTATATCCATCATTTGAAATTGTGGTCTAAATTACAGGTCTGCATTAAATAGAAATTAACTGTAATTCTCACATACCTAACTAGTAAAAAACACATGTACCTCATGTCATGACTTAAGCCAATCATTTATCAGCTGCTGTAGTGCTCTTATCTACCATCTAAATGACACAGGGAATTACCACTATCAGTGTCCTAGTACTGATATATTATCCCTATCAGGAGTAATTATTTGGTTTCACATGCAGAGTTTCAGTCAGTATCTGGGGTCTATGCCAATAGGCAATCAACATCAAATAAAAGGGCAGCCATGATATAAGCAGACCTTTATCATTCTTGTGATAACTACCAGTAAATCTCTAGSAGATTTGTGGCTTTTCTTTAGGACATTTAGCAACAGTCTCTTCAGGGAAAGAAAAAAAAAGGAAAAAAAAAAATCTCCTTCCAACGCTTACAAATTCCTGAAGAAGGCTGAGACTACTTTTTTCAAATAAATATCTAATCACTTGTGGTCTTAGTAAACAAATTTGGTAATGATTCATTTCAAAACTTTCAAGTGCTTTAGAGTTTTTCCTGATGTCTCAAATTAACAGTTATACTAACAAAGTTAATCATGATAGTATAAAATAAATAATTTCTTCTGTGATACTTTRTAAACTGAWGTGCATCTGAATTCTCTAATTCAATTAGCTTGAACTTCTGAGATTCCTAAGTGAGAACTATCAATAAAATCTGTTTTCCTCAAATTTAGTCTTTCACTATCATCTATTTTAAGATGTCAGAAGGAGAAAAAGTCAAATTTAACCAAATSAAACATAATTTTTTATGACTAACCCTCCTCTCACGAATAAAGAGAGGTAACTATAAGGCCTCTCTCAGATCAGCTAAGGGAATAGAACTGTTACTGGATAAAGAACTCTGAATAAAACAAGTATGTGAAACACGTGGGAAAGTTGCATCTGCAGTGACTCAGAGCTTTACCAGTCTGAAATTTAACCTGTTTGGCCAATTTATTTTACAGAGGTCATAAGGTACAGACAAGTCAAAAGCTGCTCCCTAGCTTCCYCAGTCTGCAATTGAGTAACAGGGCAAAAATTCATTCTCCTGTACAAAGTGACATCATTCACAGAGGGAATAACTGATTACATTGCAAACATCTACATTCAGGTTCATTTCAATTCCTGCTAATAAAATTACATGGCTGAATTTGACACCGCTGCAAAGCTGCACCTTTGTACGAGAAGCAAGCTACACTGGTCTAGCCTTCAGCTTCTTCTTTAGAAGAATCTTTTTAGTGATGTTGATCTARTCACCTATACAAATCACAATTGGGGCACTTCGATTCCTTCACCTTAAGCATCCAACCTCAAATACAGCTGAGTAAGAAAAACATCAGTTCCATTTTTAAGGTAAGGGAAAAGTGACAGTGTCAGGAGAAAAATAGAGAGAGAAACTAAGTGAACACAGGTTCTGGTACTCGAGCAGTCAAAACTAAGCCTGCTATAAAACAAAGTCTCTTTTCCTCTCCTCAAAGAGATTTGCAAGCAATTGAGTTTTAACATCCTCAGYCTTACTGAATGCAAAAATAAAGTGCAGCAACTTGACATTGGCCCTCTTACCTGACTTCAGTAAGGTGATCCAGCTGATGGACAAAATGCAAGTCTCACACRCATGCTACTTGCAAACCCATACATATTTGGGACTTCAGAAGTCAAGCACCATTCAYGATAGTATAAAAGAAATATCATGAGACAAAAATAAATCCCTTGATGTAACTTAGCATTCTAGATATTTTTCATACGTTTAGAGTAGACATAAGGTTTTTAGAGAATACATCATATTGTTTAAACCTTGCCAATTGACCCTCCTTTGCCTTTTATACTATTATAAGAAAATGGAAGTGCTTAACTGTTGCTTACATTGGTAATCGTCACATTCATACCAAAGACCAAAGGTCTTTAACATAATCTACCTAAGTCAATGTCTCAGTCCTGTCACCTATATTCTAGGGTGTTAGGAGCTAACATTTCAGCTAGTCACACACGTTACTACTTCTGCTAGAAAGTTTTTAGCTCCTCACAAGGTGCAGACAAAAAAATTTAACCTTGTTTACGAAGCACAGTTCTACTCATTTGTTGCATATAAAAAAGATTTAAATAAATATTTTTTGACAAGCAAGTTTCATTAGTTAATTCCACTGAACTCTCATCAGTGCCCRTGAGCACACTGTATCCAGAAAAAAGAAATTTAAGGTTTTAATGAAGATATTGGGGGTGCAGGTACACAGAGTGAGGAAGYTCACGCTGCAGAAAGACAGAAAAATGAAGCATAGCTTGTATGCCATAATGATTTAGACATACATTTTACTTCCAACAAAAAAGTCTTCAGTTCTGGAAACATTTAATAATACCATCTTTCCAGAGGGATAGAAGGGGTTTACAATACAAAATACACTCTTGTGTTCTAAAAACGGTAAAAACTCCTTTTGAAGTTCCTAGCCATTAGTGAGAAACGACGAATTCAGCATTGTACTAGCTCTGAGAACGCCACAACACTAAGATTCAGAGAGGGAGACACTTACAACAGTGTTAAAGAAAGACTTTTGCTGAAGAAAATCTTCTCCAGGAGTTAAACCTTTCAAAGGATACATGTTAAGAGAGCACAAAGGTAGAGGTGGTATGCTTATCTTATTAATAACGATGGCATCGCTTACCCAGTGAYGCATTTTTCCATTATGCCTAACCAGCACCACAAACTTGATGAAAACAGAATGGCTACTATTGGCAAATAGTAACACAAAATACGAAGGCTGTACCTGAATACAATTACTCCATCATCTATTAATGCATGTGCCTCTGTGTATACATATATACAATTACGTAGTGTGCACTCTACAGAGTTGTATTTATGCATGCACATGCATTTTGTTATGAAAATAATTAAATCATACATATTTTAGGGTAAAACTAAATTAAGTGTTTGGGGATGGAAGGGGGAAAGGGAGGTGTTCCTGGTTTTTAAAAAAGAGATGTCAGCATACTGAGCCTAGTCATGGCCCAAATACCTGGGAATAAACAGGAAAGTCTTATAATACACTATTCCAGTTAACTCTTTAGCTAATACAAAAAGTAGTCTCCAAAAACTCTAAATAATAAACAGTGAATGAAATCGTTCAAACAAAATGAGATTCCCTAATGCGACATAAGTGAAATGCTCTCTCCTTGCTTCTCAGCTGAAGTACTTCAATGCAAATGCTATTCTTTCTATTGGAATTTGCCAACTATTCATTATTTTACCACTTTCTTTCTGTAATTTCACACAAGATCTGAGATRGTTTAAGTAGCAGTATACTGATCCCCTGGTACTATTAACAACTATTTAAGTCTGGGAAGGGAGGAAAGGAGCTTACACTACTGCTTATAACAAAAGCCGAAATAAATCTGGAATTTCTAGGAATTTTATCACCTGGTCAAACATGCAATGAAAAGTGAAAATACATCACAGTATTTCAAATATTGTTTAATACTAATACACTAATACATCACATGATTTGATCCTTTTTTTGCCTAGGGTATTAAGTACAATTTAGATTAATATAGAGATTCAGCATGTGACTATGCTTGCTCACAACAGTTACATATCAATAGATAATTATCCAGACTGTAATTACCCTTTCTTTCCTTTAGGAGATTTCCATAGGTATTAAAACAAGGTCTTTCTTCAATGTGGAGATGGCTGGATGGGGGTGGGGGGGGAGCTGCTTCAATTTTAATTATTGCTATTATTACTGCCAATAACTTAATGTACTGAAATATAGTGAAATGCACACATTAACTTCACAATATGCAATTTGCAACTGTTATTGTTATTTCTTTAAATAGTCTCCTCCACTGAGGCTTTTTTCTGTCTGGCTTCCCTTCACTCTCGCTGTTGAGTAGGGAAAGGGAAAAGAGAGGTCAAATATGGGAAAACACTGTAGTAACAGCAATGAAACTACATGAATCCCTGTGCAATAAATCTATAATTCTGCTCCTAAAATTTAAAATAGAAATCTAGCACAAAAACAGCTAAGTGCACCAACAAGGCCAGGGTGCAAGTAATTAAGAACTCTAATTAGACACTAAACTTTCTAACTATTGTGCAACATACRGTAAAGGATGGTGTTTGCATTCATTTCTATAGGGTAGATAACGTTACAAATCAGAAAGTAATCTTTATCCAGCAAACAAAGCAGGTATGCCTACTTCAGAAAGGCCTAGTTCAATGTTGTCTACTGAATCTTAGAAACCATTGCACGCTCCCCTTAGGAGGATCCTGAGGGCTTTTTCATTGCTGAACAATTCCTAAATATGATTTTGTGTTGTAATGTCATCAAATACAGAATCACTCCAAAACTAAATCCATCTCCTAATCAAATGAAAGTCAAATAAATTTGTAAAAGCTCTCACATCGTATCAGAGCTTTTACTCCAACTATTCCTGAAAAGCTTATTCATCCACTACTGGAGACTTGTCGCCCTACATTAGAAATCAGTGACAAGCAAGAACGATCTGGCTCCATTCAGGAACAGAGCAGGATGGCAGCTGAGTTCACCCAGAAGGAGCTGACGTGGAAAGCAGTACTGATTAACAAAATGAATAAAATCTGTGTTTGTTTCTGTCAACACACCGATGATGTAAAACAGATATTGATATAAAGTTCCAACAAACTCTCCCCAAACAACGAAATACCAAACCCCTTTGCTCATTATGTTCTGTTTCACACTTGCTAATTGGCAACACTGACATTGCTCCTTGAGGAACAAGAGCCATTTACACCCCAGACCCATCACAGCTCCCATAGAAAGGATTTGTCCCCTCTATTTCTAGCAGATTTTATGTATATCTTTAAATAAAATCTGCTTTCTTTCACTGCTTGCATTTCAAAGTCTTCACAACATATGAAGTCTTGCCATATCAGAAAGTACTGTTTGCTGAACAAAAAGCTACTGCACAGTTTTATAGTTTTTTTCTTTGATTTGACAATGTTTTGTCCTTCTTTTCACCTTCTTAACAATAGATGTATGAATTAAAAGTATTATCATCTTCAGACACTATTCTCTGTCTAACTCTACTTCTCAGGAGGTTCTTAAGCAGACTAACAGTCATTTAAAACAAACAAACAAAGATCCATATAAAGGCAGTTTCCAAACAAAATTTGTTATAGCTAGAGAATCTTTGCAATGAGTAAAATAATTAAGGTTTAAAGTTAAAAATCAGTGAAAACTAATAATAAAAAGTTGGCCAAAAAACCTACCCAACCCAGGTGTGCTACTGTAATCAGTGTGTGTTATTGTAGAGCTGGTATGTGGTTRGTTGTGGTCAGGTGAAAACCGAGGAATGCGGATTAAAGCAATTACAGAGCAGAATTCCGCTTTGCTTTAAGTAAACTCTTGTTAACACTGGACAAACGTCTCAGTTATCTGTGCTCATGTGATAAAGAATAAAATTCCTCCAGCATCGGTGTTTGCAATCGCAGCCATAAAGGACTCTTGACTGGAGAAAAAAAATCAATGTAGGTTATTCTTACATCTGCAACTACACACTGGCTGCTCCCAAATGACTCAGTTATTCCTGCAGAGACTTCCAACCCAGCAAGCTCAAAAGGCAAGGACAGTTACTACGCACTCAGGTGCCAGAACACCACAAATTTACTCTATATTTGACACTCACAGTGTTTTGACAACTGCAATTTCTTTTCACTTACATTAATTGAAAGGAAAAAAAAATCTACTAAAGATGCCAGCTATGAAGGGCATATGTCTTTGAGCCTGCAATTAAGAAGCTCGTGGAGCTTCCTGTCCAACACTACAGTGCGTCCACCTGAACTTGCATTTCCTTGATATTCTGCACATAGTGTATTTGGCAAGTGGTTTGGGGTGGGGGTGGGGTTAAGAGTGTTTTTTTTATTATTATTTTTTTAATAGTACCCAGTTATATTTTAGGAGGCTTACAGTTTTAGCTTTTCAGGACCAGACATAGAAAAGGTTAATAAAATGAACTATGTCATCTATACACACATAGCTGGAAACAGCAGCTATGAGCCAGAGTTCTGCACAGGTCTTCCTCTGCACGTTTGACACTCAACCAGAAAACCTGGATTCAGTCCTAGTCCCTGATTTTGCTTTATTTTATTTTAAAGTTTTTAAACAAAATCTGAGACCTTGCTGAAGTTTTCTCAGACTCGCAGACCCCTCCAATATTTTGTCAAGTCTCCTATCACTCCCTTGGCCTCTTCCACAGTGCCTTTAGGCCTTCTGGCACACCGTCAGCAACGTCAGCTTCCGCAGGCCTCCTGGACAACTCACCTGGTGTTCCTGGGCACTTCTCAAAATTAAGCCTGCATTTAAAAGCTTTTTCCTTCCATTTTCTATTCTGAGCCAGCTATCTTTTCCTGTGTTTCTCAAACAACTAGATTTCTGCCCTTCTGTCTTGAAAGTGGAGTTGCATGAAGTTTCTGAGGGAGACTGACAGTTACACCTTCACTGGACCCTTGTCATTCACTAATCTTACATCGCTTTATGAGCAGAGAAATTAAAACCAGTTCAAATTTGCTGTTTTGCTTTCTTTACTCACTTTCATTTATATACAATTGCACTGCAAAAAACCTTGTTTCTGCAAGTCAAGTGGTAGTAACAGTCCCAACACTGCTTCACTTCCTTTTCTTCTAAGGAGATTTAGTGGAATTTGTAAACATCCCATCCTACCAGACAGAAAAATTTTGCAATACATGGACACATTTTCAATACTACATAAGAGAAGGGATTTTTGATACTTCTTGGAATCATTAAAAATTCCTGATACAGTTGTGTTGCTTGTATCCTAAAATGACAGTAAGCTCTGAGAGTCAAGAGAAAACATGAGGCACTGCATTGTATTTCTCTTATTTATGTCAATTATATTTCTTTGAGAAGGCATTATTTGAGCACAAATTACCTCTAATTAATGACTAGGTTTGATGGCCAAACCAGAGATAAATTTTAGTTTCATTTCAGTCAAAATTCAATGTGCTGTTGGATGGCAGGAATGAAGAACAGATCCGCTTGGCTGCATTTCAATCCTATGCAGAAAAACAACAACAAAAAACAGCTATTTGAAATGCAGTTATAAAGAAACAAGGGGGAAGGGTTCAAACCCTGAAGTTCAAAATTTTCTCCTTCCACTTAACAATGTGAGAACAAACAGATTCAGTTTTTCAGTGCTGGTTCTAAATTTCAACAAAGGAGGTGGGGGATTGGGGGGGGGTGCTTGTCCAAAATGACAAAATCATAACATCAATTTGAATGTGTGAAAGAACACTGCTTTTCCCTTTTCTATCTTTGTCTTCATAAGCATTAAATGCAGCGCAATGTCAGAAGCTGGAGCAGCGAGTGATAAACYCAAGTGGAAGGAACACCAAATGCTTCTCTAACCCTACAGTGTACACTTTATAGCTTCCTGCCCATCTAGACTCTAGACATAAGATTTATCATATACTAACACAGTTGTTACTAAATCTAGCATTGTCATGACTCAGACACACAACATTAAGTTGACARAAGAACATGGTAACATTTACAAGCTCCAGCGCCTTTCTGAATCTAKGTTAAGTGAGATTAGCAGCGAGTTCTAGAGTTTCACTCTTGTTTTGGATACAAACYCTTGACAGGGGTCATTCAGCATCAGATATTCAGCATCATTAGAGCTAGCTGTTACTCAATGCTGCCAACCTCTGCTGCTCAAGAATTCACACTAACTAGAAACGTTAAGACTAAAAAAAAAAAAAAAAAGCATTTTAAAATCAGTACATCAGAGATTATTTTTGTTTGACATCTGAATTTGAATCTTAGTATACATTCAAAAACATTTTTACATAATCCTCCATGACCTCGAGAGTTAAACATTTCCTTCTAATAAACCCCAAATTTTCACCAAGTYACTTCAAGCCCAAGACCGATCTTATTAGGAGTCAGAATCATAGACTCAGTAAGGTTGGAAGGGWSCTCTGGAGATCATCTAGTTCAACCCTCAAGCAAGCGGCCCATATGGGCATWGAACCCGTGACCTTGGCATTATTAGCACCATGCTMTAATCAACTGAGCTAAACCTAACCAGCTTTATTAAAAGACTTGTTAGATTCACCAACAGTGATTATCAACTATTGTTGGCTCTTCCTGGGAACAAAAGAATTGCCAYGCTAAACTAGCCCCAGTGTATGTCTGGTCTGATACTCTATTTCAGACTGTGCACAGTACCAGTGGCTTCAGAAAGGCTATGTATACAGTCTGTGGAGTTGGCACTTGGGCAAAACCCCGTGCCTACACAGTCATCTTCTCATTTCAGTTTGAATGAATCACAGATCGGTTTRGGGTCTGAAGAATGAAGTTCAATAACTTCATAATAATTAAAAAAACCTCCCTGATGGAAGAGTGACGAGTCTGTAGAAAATTCCAACCTAGTGTGAAAGAACTCATTTAATACGAAGAAACAAACCTTCCTGAGATATTCCAACTATTCCAGCAGCTTTAGTGCTGAGTTTCGCACTRTTCTTCAATACTGCCACATCAGTTTTGTTTCTTACAAACAAGCTTCCTCCGCAGAGCACAGCATGAGGGGAGAAAAAAATAAAAGCAAAAGAAAGAAAAAGAAAAGAGGAGCAAAAAGTGCCAAACGTGTGTTGGCTGCTTCTGACAAAAGTATTATTTTTCATGTATTATGCTAAGTACTGCTCAGCATATTTCTGAGCTGCTGAGAACCAAAGGAATTGTCTGAAGCATAAAGTACTTTCTATCTGGGTTACACAGGCCATTATATTCTGCCACTGGCATTCAAAGGCATGAATGGCGATGCCTACTCGGCTCGGAGGTGGTGCACGTACAGCCACCGTTCCCCGTTTGCCCAGAGCAAAAAACTCCTGGCACCTGTCCTCAAAGMACCCCGGCTGACCAGGGCAAGCCCAACCACAGGCCAACGTCACCAGGCCCCTGGCCAAGACCGTATCCTGCCTCACTTCACATCTGCGACGCTTCAGTCCAGAAACAGTCCTCTCCCACAAAAATCAGTCAGGTCCGTGACATCAGTTTGCAGAGCTTCGTGACATCAGTTTGCAGAGCTTAAAAAGCAATAGACGCTATGAAGTTACTGTGAAGTTACTGCAGTTTCCGGAAAAGAATTAGAAATTAGAAAAATACAGTAAGATTCAAATTTCACTCACAACCTTCTAAATCTCCTGTGATTAAGTGAGTGCAATTGCTGCTATTTATGCCAGTAGAAATGACAGCAAATCTTGTTTCTATCTTGACTGCTTAGTCCAACACACAAAATTTTTAAATGCAACACTCAGGCCTAAACTACAGTACGAAAATACAAACGTGCAGCAACTGGTGGATGGTTAAGGGAAAAAGGATCACCCACCATAGTAAAGAGAAAAGATGAAAACACAGATACTACCCAACTGAAAGTTTCATCATATGAAAGAAAAGCCAGTATGTGTTTAGCATATAACCAGACGAGATCCAGAAAAAAAAATCCTCAAAATTGTTACTGAAATCACACTAATTTGATGCACAGCAGTTTCAAAAGTCCTCTAAATGAGAAAAATCTTTCAAAGTATACAACTAGTCTAATCACAACTGCCACCAGACTACTGTGCAGCTACTGCTGAGATATGGTAGTTAAGCTCTCCTTTAAACATCTTACCCTAGAATAAATAAATAAGCATAACTATGATAAGCTGAAATAAAWGAGGAGCACAATCATCAGACTATTGGACAGCAGCCGTGAAAGTTAAATATTGGGGCACTGTTTACAAACAAAGGGGAAAAATACTGAATTAACATCGAGGTATATTACATTTGACAGCTGACAACACAAGAAAAAWTGCTTGCAAATATTCAGGAAAACACAAGCAAGTCCTAAGAAGGATTTAAAACAGTGATATACCATGAATTCTACTGATTTTGCAATTGTTTTGAAGAAAAGAAAAATCCAAATTGACAGAGAATTTCAGCATAAAATTTTCCAGGCTTCTGCACACTACATAGGTTTTTTCCCTTTTGTTTCTATCCTTTCTTACGATCATGAATTACTTACTGGGCAACTAACACCAATACTGAGCACTGAGATATTGGCCTTGGCTAATGCATGAACACAGTCCACTAAAACTCCTAATATGATACAAACACAATGAATTCTCCCTAATCTCCCTACTTCGATCCATTTTGGCTCTACAAAAATAAAACAAAATATCAAAGAACAAAAACCCAGAAGAGGCAACATAAGGGGAAAAGAACGAAAGSCAAAGATGTGTAGCCACTGGCAGGCACAGTGCCCCACCACGCTGCCCTGGGCTCTGCAAGGTGCATTAAATGGGCTTCAATTCTTAAATGGACAGATATAATGTTATTTTTATTCTTTTAAAAACAAAAAATAAACATACATACATATATATATAAAAAATACTATATATATATTTTTTAAAAAAACTAACTTCATCTCTTCTTCCAAGCTCTGTTTTACCATCAGACCATACTTTCTGCCTAGTCTTTCTTCTTTTCCTCAGCCTCTCTAGTCCCATTAATCTCCCTTGCTCCCTTTAATTCATTCTGGGTTCTGTTTTCCTTTGGAAGTCTTAACTACCTAAATGTTATTGCTTGATCATTTTCTGTCTCCAGACTTCCCTTTTCATTCCCTTCCTAATTATATTTCATCCGATGGGCTCGTAAATTTGGGGTTAGCTTTTTTTTGGTGCCGAACTCTGCGGCTGGCACGGCGAGGTGCTGGTCCTCCACCTGGAGGGAGCCGCCCYACGGCCAAGGCACTGGGGCCGCGTGCCCCCCGTGGCCAGTGGCGCAGAGAGGGCCAGGCCAGGTAGCAGTGCTTGGGACCCCSGCATCCCAGCGAGGCCATGCGCTGGAGGAGGTTCGCTGCGCCTTTGGGGCCTGCTACTGCCAAGGCTCCTCTGGCCTCGCAGCTGCGCTGGGTTATGTCTTCAAATCCAGCCCGCAAACCAGTAACAGTCGGGAGCAGGTAACCTTTAAAATCTCCTAAGGAAAGCCTCAGCAGTATCCTGAGGCAAAAGACAGGGCATATTGCTTTTAAGAACTGCCTCACGATATTTCAACTCTTCCCACCATTTTGGACCGCATACAGTAACTGAAGATAAACCATACAGCCCCGGTCACCACCACGTAAGCCAGCAAGTGCTAACAAAAGCCAGAGATGTTTTGCCATTCTATATGCAAGAACTTACAGTGCCGTTCCGCTCAATTTTCTGTTTCAAAGTCAAGTTATATTCTTGCAATGAAAAATGAAACAAATGAAAAAGAAATCCAAATGAAAAACAAACATAGAGTAAATTCCRAATTCTACAAGTTAAAAATCCTAATACTCTGACACTTTGGCTTGTATTGCTTGACAACCCAAATATTAGGTACACAAAGCTCCAGCTTCACTTTTCCCTTGAGTTACATACAGTGAAAAGATACGCCAGCGAGCTGTGGCATGCTATGGAGTTTTTTGTTTTTGTGTGTTTTTGTTTTTTTTAATATAGCCTATATACAGTTCTCACCGTGCTTCCCCTACAGACATGCCCAGTAACCCAACTGCAGAGGCACAGCCTGCTGCTGCATCGTATCTTGTTCTRGCAAAAGACATTGGCAATAACAGCACCAGAGGAAGGATATACCCAGGCAGGACGACATGGCAGTGGGTTGAAGCAACTTTTTTTGCCCAAGAGAGAGAACAAAGAGGAGTTGGGAAGCCTCAGTGTTTTCTAGGAAACAGTTTTGTGAAACATGCACAGAAAAAAACAGAGAATAAGCGTCAACAGTACTCTACAGTCGTTAGTTTATAATGACAAACTTAAATTTTGAGTGAACCAAGGAATAAAACGCAAGTTTCCAGAGGGAAGAGGAACTGATTGTTCTACAGCAGTTTCTTCAAAACTTCGAAGCACAGATGCTTGGTGGTTTTATTTATTCAATAGCTCAAAGTTTCATTTCATATCAACATTACCCAAGACAATTCCCTTCATTACTTATTTAGAAAAGTCTAACAATAGAAACTTCCAACGTAGCCTCCATTTAGATTGCTGTGGTAAGGAACGGCATTTCCACCACGCCACAAACACAGGAGCTTTGTTTTATTCCCTGTGTTTGGCCGTGTTTTAGCAGAGTGCTCGTGGACTCCTGGCCCCAACTATTACGCCTGGCAGCAATGTTTTGACCGATCAGACAAGAGCAATTAATAGCACGGGCTTCTCCGAAGAGGAGATGCTCGGAGCACACCGGCGCCTCTCCTACACGGCACGCTACTTTACAATGCCCACAAACGCTCCCRTGTTTTCCTCCTCAACGATCCCAGTCAGGACAACATTTACTCTCACAGAGAAGGCCAAAGGCAATCCTGTTCTTTTGGTGGCAACTGCTCCTACGAGTTTTCTCCAAAAGAAATCTGCTCTAAGCCAACTGGAAGGCTTCCAGGGCGCAGGCTGCGCTGCTATCCACAACGATCCCCAGCTTTTGCTGGGCCTTGCCTTGTAAATACAGTAATATTTACGACCAMACAATACAACATTCACTAGAATAACTTAGTCCAAACATCTATTTTATTTTTCAGTAAATATCGCTGGATACCTTTATCCTTCCTTTAAAAGCAGACCAAGGAGATTCTTAACCACTTGTATTTTGCAAGTTGGCACTAAATCCCAGACAGCAATTTTCTCAAAGCTACTTAAGACTGCTCCCGCTTTATGTAAGAGGAAGTTATGTATGCTACAGTTCCATAAAGGTTATGCTGTTGCTTCATTTTTATAAGCAATACAGAAAGCCTGCCACTGTTTGCAGGCCCAAACGGGGAACCCATTATTAAATTTTATTTTCAGGCTTAATCTTTCAATTTAATTGGTACAGGTTATATAGGGCTTGAACTCATCACAGATTTCTTGTTCCTCCACTATTGAGCTGGTTTTTTTTTTGGGGGGGGGGGGGTCTTTTTTAAAACACAGGTACATTATTTCAATGCAACATTACTCAAAAGAAAAAAAATCAAGTAAAATGTCTTTGGGAGAAATGGTACTAAGACTTTTTAGTTCAAAACAGGGAGGAGAGATACTGCTTTACACAAGCGTAAGTGGAAGTCTGACTAAAATCTCATTTGCTCCTGCCCCGAGCTTCACCTRCAGTGACCACTTCAATACATCTGAGCAAATCCATTTTTTGTCTTCAAATACCTTTACAAACACTAGCAGGCCCATCTAACAAAAGCAGTGGGAAAAAAGCAAGCATGCATAAACACATAACTCAGCAACGTAAGTGCAATGCCTTGCTTTAAGGTTTACTAAGGTATTCTCTGTCCTGTTCCCAATCTCCTCACCCTCCTTTTCTCTGTTCCCAGCCCTCCCCTCAGCCACGTGTTTTCCACTGGCTGCCACAGCAGTGAGGACAAGGAGGCCCCGTGAGCCGGCACAAGGGCCACAGAATCACCTGATTCGTGAGTTCGGTAAATGACTAAACGCATTATGTATCGATTTACATAGCATCTCTCATTGTCCTTTATAAATCTACTTTTCTTTGKCCTAGTTTACAGAGTAACAGGAACAGACCACTCAGCTACAGTGCTGTGTGCTGCGATCAGAAAACAGATAAATACCTGCAAAGCCCCTTCTTGCAACGGGACTAGCTCTAGAGAGTTATCCAAAGGCAGAAAGTAAGTGCAAATACACAGCAGATTCTCGAAGGAAGAYACAAGAGAAAGTCAAACAATGTGGAGGAACAAGAGAAAAGCAGGTTACTGGACAAAGTACGCAACTGCATACTAGTATGCAGCTAAGTTATCTTTGTGAAATTTTTCTAGCAGACTGGAGCTCTGCAAAATTTACCTACGGTTATATAGAGTTTATAATGCAAAGCTACTCATTATATATATAAATATATATATATATATACACATATACACACACACACACATTCACATGCACACAATATTTTATAGATAGACAGGTAAGTAAAATAATAAACCAGGGATTCTGTTCTCACTGAGAAAAATTAAAGAAGAGCCAGTAAACCCAGAGCTTTACTGAATCAGAAGACAGTGTCTTCCAAGTTAAGATTTCGAACAACACAGGGAGGAAAAACACAATTTTAAGGCAGTAATTTGCTTTAAAAGATGAATCCAGCTGATCCACTATCTGACAGACTTAAAATTACAGATGAGAATAAACATCATTGGCAATAGTACAGAGCAATTGGAGCTCCCTCCCCTTCTGAAGAGGGAGGGGAGTCAAACCGAACAGGCCATCTGTAAAAATTCTAAGTAATTTTCATGCCAGCTGTAATAGCAATGTTATAAAAAACATATTTCCTTTAAAGATTTGCAGTTATTTCATGAAGTCTGCTAAGTATGCCAAATTACTATTAAGAGAGCAGAAATGGCAGAAAGGGATCACTGGAGAAAATAAGTTAAAAAGTATCATTGCAGAAAGTAATATAATGCTGTGGAATGCAAACTATATTCCATATCAATGTTAATATCACCACAAATAATTTTACAGGATTGTACAGTATTTTTCAATGATGAAAACAATTTAAAAATATCCCGAATAAAATTTCAAGCTTAAATCAAGAACTAAAGACAATATTCATAACTGACAATGTTCTGCCAATATTGATCATGAACAGGTCTCTAGAAAGAATCTCGTGCAAACAGTCACTGGGGAATGCAGAATAGATCTTGTAAAATGCAAACAGGCTCAGCAGTTCCATCTCCTGCTAATTTCAGTATGATATTAGCTTTAAATTATATGCATTATAAACAGAATAATTTCAATCAATACAAAAATGAAAATGCTTACTTTTATTTTAGAAAAAAATAGAGGATAAATACTGCATTGTGTATTTTAGCTCCTTTGCACCAGAATCTTATAGCACTGAGTTAAACGTTCTGAACCAAATTAAGCCAGAACATAAATTAAACTGACAGGAGTGAGCAGCCAGCACTTTTTGGAGTGTATACAATCTGCAGCTTTATTTCATATGGCCAATGGCTAAATTTTCTCCATGCTCTTATCAGAGGCATGAAGATATGCCTTTACATGTAACTCACAAAAGGTGTTCAAAAATGTTTCGCCAGCCCTCAGCAAGGAACCAGCTCCCAGTCCTGCCTAGGGAACGCAGGTTAGCTGGCAGGAGCCTGCATAACTATTAACAATTACCTGTCAGTAAAGTTGGAGGAAAGAATTTCATGCTCCAAGTAATGTATTTATTTCACACAGTTTCTACAGCACTGATTATGTGGAAAAACAAAAAACAAAAAACAAAGTAAAGTACATAAACAGATATACCCCATTAGGCTCTAGTTAGATTTGATACGCTTTACCTTATCTAAATATTTGTTGAATGGTTAATCCTCTTTCTCTTGCCCCTAATCTTCCCCCTTCTCCTCTGCCCCGACCTTCACACAGTATCAGGTTTACAAACCTGCTTTTGTACACTCTTTAGAATCCATCCCTTTTGGTGAAAGGATATGTAAACTACTCAGGTTTGACTAGAAAGTGGCCTGTCTCAAAATAGCTTTATTAACCCACTCCCAAGATTTTATTCATCTCTCCAAACTGTTCATGGCTTCTCCTTCCGGAAGGAAGGATGAGATAGGGGTAGAAATGAAAGGTGGGCAAAAATAAGAGGGGGTAGAAGGGATGAATGGTAGTAGGGAAAAACTTCCCAATCTGACCTTGCGTTCAGCTCTGGTACAAGCAACACAGGTATCAGTCACACGTTCTGCATCTGTTTGGTGTCTCAAACTTCCCCTGGCGTATCATTTCCTTTATGCAAAAAAGGTCAGCAAACAACTTACTACTGAGTGTATAATGGCTTGTTCATGCTTACACAGATTAGATACATCCACACACGACTGAGCCTCAAGATTAAGATCTCAATTTTTCATCTCTCCTGCCTGGGGTGATCAAACTTGGGGTCTGGTAAAACCTGTTGAAGCTTCAGCTCTCAAAACTGGATTCAGGTTATAATGGTGGTGGGTGTGTCCAGCATTTTAGCTTAGGCCCATCCCGAACTGCAAATGAAACCGCTAGAATTAATCAGTATTTCCTCATATACAAACCTTCATCCCCATACAGAAGAAGAAAAAGAGCCATGCAGGAAATCCAGCCTTTGTGTTTGTTCACAGGGCAGACAAAATGAGCTGTCACCCTTTTCACAGCGGGAAAAGGTAAGGACAGACCAGATGAAAACTTCGATAGGCTTGGGTACGGATACCATGTGATGAGACTCAAAGTGCTGTGTGTTCACAGAGGAACACTAGTTACTGAAATAAAACATTGTTTAAACACGAGGTACATTTACAATGGTTAAATACAGCCAGTTTACTCAGTGTAGCTCAGCTCAATAGAATTCATTCATTCCTTTGTTTTAAATGCTATCATAAAATAATAGCTAGGAAAACAAGAAAATAATAAGCTTAGTGTTACATTGAAGCACTCTCTCTTTGTTTATATGTGTTTGTTACCTCCGGTTTTCATGACTAGGAATCTCTTGTTAAATGCTCAACTGCCTCTCTGAACCATCATTGAGAAGTATCGCACATGTTGCAGTTCTTGTACATGTAACAGCCTATCACTACAGCGCCAAAGCTATATAAAACATAACCAAAAATGGATTCGAATCAAGTAAATGTCCCAGAGCATTAGCTCACAACTCAACATGTTCCGAGTTATCCAGACTTCACRTGGACTTTTAGTCAACAGTCTGAAGAAGCTTAGTTTCTGTTACTAGAAAGCTTGGAGAAGGACATTCGTTACTGARCGGTAAACACTTTGGGCTGAGGCAGCGGAGAGAAGCTTGCAAGATGAAGAGTCCTTTGACGGATGAGATGAGAAAGGAGCAACGAGAATTCCAGCAAGTGTTAAAGGATACTTCATAACAATAGGGGGAAAAAAAGAAACACAGGTCAGTACCTAAGCTTGGACACAAAGGCTACAAACTCCCTCTCCCCTCCCAAATTTGCATTAAAAGTCAACCTAAAGTTGTTCAGAAGATTAAAAATTACTAATATAATTTGCATTCTGCATAAGCTGTTCAGCATGGATTGTTTCTTTTTCATTTTTTTTCCTCAGCTTTGGCAGATCAAAACTCAAAATTGCTCATTTATAAAAGCAAACAAAAGACTCTATACAAATTCACATTCCCACCCAAAGCTGAACTCCAGGAGCTGGAGTTTCAGGAACTTCTGCTCCTCAACATTGCTGACAAAATGACATGAAAAAAAGAGGAGGAAAGATTTTAAATAAAACAACAATTTTAAACAAAGCAACGACAAAAGCCAGAACAAACTGAAAAATAAAACAAAGAAAAAAAAAACAGGAAGGAAAATTTTAACCAAAATTGCCATGAAGAACCAAGAGCACTGAACTTTCGAAGCACAAGGATCTCTGAGTGACTCGGGTAAAGACATGTTCTCAAATTGCTGCCACTAAATAGTCTCTCCTCCCCAGATTAAACAATGTCTTCWCAGAGAAGAGATGGCCCATAATTTCAACTGGCTTAACAGGAAAGTTAAACCACAATGAGTAGGGATTATTTTTAAGCAAACAGAAAGCAAACCAACAAACTTGAACTGAAATACACTATTTTTGGTCTCCTTTGCAGTCCAGGCTTGCATTCATTTTACTGTGAGAAACAAGCACCCTGTAAAGACACATATATACAGTGACAATATAGTCCACCCTTACATCAACTCCTCCCGTTGGCTGTAACGTACAAAGAAAAGGCTGCAGCGTTGAGTTGCCCATTATAACGTTTGCATTCGCTGGCATTCAAACAAACAGGAGGTAATCGCCAGCTTTCTCCTATCCTGCAAAATTCAGTAACGATGCTCACAACAATTCCAAGCACGGCAGCTATTAGCTCTGTTAAGCCTGTATCACAATCTGCTTTGTAAACACGAACCTGATTAGYGAGGGGCTACCAAGAGAAGCGATATCACTCAATTACAAGCTCTGTATTTTGTCTCTATCTCAAAGCTAAAACTTGTCAAGTGGAAGATACCTGCTAAAGATCTAGCATGCTATTTTGACAGTYAACATGAAGGTGTACAAGTGAGTTTTGACCCAAAACGTGGATAACTCAATTGTATCAAAATCTGTAAGACGACAACTAATCAGTCACTATACCAGAAAGGGGGGAGGAGAAGAGACTGGCTTATCTTTAACTAAGATAGCCAGCATTACAAATGTTTTATTGCATTACAAATCATAGATCTAAGACATCTATTCTCAGAGGAGTTTTTCCAATGATACTCAATCATATCTTCGCTTGATGGAACTGACTACACAAGGTCTGCTTTCCAAAGGAAGGGGAAAAAATGATTACTCTGAGATCTATTCTGTGGAGCTGTCTGTAGAAAACCAAGACTGCAGTCTCAAGCTTCAGCCACATGCAACTATTTAGCATGTAAACACGTCCTCAGTGGATGGTTCACTATGGCTGACTTGGTTCGTAGCTCTGGATGAAGTCTCACTATGTTTGCAGTGACACATGGCTAGCTTAGCAACATGGCAGCCAAGCACCTTCTCCAAGAGAGAAGCAGTTAAAAAGCAAAATAAAAGCTTTAAAAACTATTTCAAAGTCATGCCCTTTCCTCCACACACTAGGGAGCACTGGGCACAGTGAAATGCCGTTAGGCCACGGCTAGCCAGGCCACCCAACGCCTGCCGTGGCAGTGCAGCTCTGCTCCTCACCGTGCTCCTTCCACCCAACCACAAGCAATGCTGGAGGGGACACGTAGGCTCTGTGCTCTGTTTCCATACTATCAATGCTCAGTTTCTCTAGATCCCACAGGGAGGAATTCACAACAAATAAGAGCAAATCTAGTTTTCAGACTGGAGATTAGACACACAGGCTGCTACTTCGTTTTTGCACTAGCTCTCAACATTTTTGTCCCGACAGTGTGAACACTGATTAAATCAGTAAACTGAAAGGATGTGGTAAAGCTATGAAAGCCAACAATTTGACCTTTAAGTTGGAYAGTGAGAACTTAAAACTTTCACCTATTTTTTTTTTAAATCTTCTCAGTAAGACGATAATATTTGCTTCCAAAATTTCTAGTGTATATTAGCTTTCATCCATACTTCTGAGATCAGGATTCTTGATTATTTCACAATAAACATTCCTCCTCCTCTTCCCCTCCCCTTCTGAAAAACTTCTGCCTTCTAGTTCTAATCAAAGTAATAAATCATCATTAATTTAACCAGCAGCTGGCTTTTGAGAGGATCATAAAATTTTCTGCAAGTTGCACATACAAGACTCAAATCCTACTCTTAGCTTTTAAGGCAATCAAGGAGGACTATCCACGTGCGTACAGCTGTGGCAAATAAGAAAATCGTACGGTTCATGTGGTTACTGCAAACCTATCTGTAGTTATTTATTCATTTATTTAATCCCTATCTGTTTCTCTCATTTTTCCATAAAGGAATCAACACTTTTTGTGAAGGGTCAACACTTGCCACCTTSAGAACTAACAAATTGCACAAGTTTGCCTTGCTTTCCTCTTTCGTTGTCATTTACACACAACTTCCAAACTGACTTAGGGACAGAGGGGAGTGAATTCATCTACCAAAAATATTTGAAATACTTATTCAGTTTTAATGTTTGCATTTGTGGTTTCTATGGTTGGCTGACTTAAGACCTGCTTCCCTCTGGAGCTTGTGTTGTGGTGCCAGCCCTTTCATTTCAGCAGGTTCACATCTAGCGGTGAGAGTGGAGGAGGGGGAAGTGCAAGCTCCCTGCTGCTGCATTTGGTTAGCAACCTCCTCCTCCCTCCAGCAGATGTTCCTGCTGTCTTACCACAATTGCATCTTTTTATACCCTTCCCATCCCTACCAACAAACATCAACCAAAATCTGAGACTCCATCTCCAGAAAGCCACAACAAAAGCACTGACCCAAACAACCACAATACAACTAGAATAAAATCCTCAGCCCTTGGGAGCAGAAGAGGTTGCATCCAACGTCACAGGGCTAGTGACTAATCCTTGGCAGCTCATGTGAGAAAGTCTTGAAGCAGCTTTAGTGACAGAGAGCAGCATGAAAACAAATGCATGACTCAGACACGAAAAATATTCTTTAGAAGAGATATTATCAGAAGATCATATAAAACATTCTCCAATCTCTTTAACATTCAGAAAGTCAATAGCATTTACAGCAGTCTCACAGATGTTGTATACTTTCAATTACATGTGAGTGCCTGCATGTGTATAAAGTTAGTGGCTTAAAAGTAGATGGGATTTCTAGTGTCTCAATTTTTAAACAAATTCCTCGATACTGCTGAATTTACATCCCATAGGATAGGTCAAATAGAGTTTCAGACAGTTTTTCTGTGCTTGGCTGTTTCAGCTGATGCCGAGTCTACACTAGCAATGTTCTCACAGCAGCTGGACCAGATTACAGGTCTGAAGCAGTCACTGCTGAGCTCCTTCTGTCTCTGTGGTCGGCAAGGGAATCAAGAGGTTCATTCAGATTAATATATGCTAATATACATCAGCCAGTTAAGACAGATTTTCTTTAAACTGTTGATACAGACATACACTGAGTCTGAATCAAGGTACTCTGAGGGGTACCTGAGTAACATTCCTCCATTGCCTGTCCTCCCTCTTAAAAATCAAAGTTAATCCATCCTTCTAAGTAGTAGATGAAACTTAATCCTCTTTCTATATGTAGAAATAAACACTGCATTGTTTTTTTTTTCATTTGCTGAATGCAAGCAAATGTCCATGGCACTTTGTGGTACTTGCTAACATGGAGTAAATCCTCCTACATACTGTATTTTTGCCAGTTATTTACTATCAGAAGGGCTCAGCATGATCCAATTAAGAGAATAAGCAAAGCTACTGTTGGGAGCTAGCTGAGATCTGGACTGGCATTATACGGTTATAATTGCCTGCTTTGAAGAAGCCACATGCACAACGCTACAAGGAGATCTGAGCATTTCTCAGACCTCCCCTCTACTTTCAAATGCTCCTGCAGGGTGAGTGCACACACACGGGTGTTCGCATGCAGGTGCTTAATGAAACTGCACCTGCTTGCAGCTCATTATGCTGCTGTTACCTCTGCTTCATACCTGCCTGGCAATGATGCTATGCCCAGGRGTTTCAACTGAAAAGTACCCTTTCACTGCCTCCAAACTGAAAGCCCTCTTTCCTTTAGCCAAATGTCTGATTTTTTTTGCTGCTTATCCACACATGGTTGCTTACATATCCACCATTTCCTTCTTCTCTAAGTACCCGCTTCACTTTGATGACCAAGCTTTCATCTTTCACAACARTGAGAAATGTCCATTTGGGAGGAAAAGCATAGCTCAAGATGCCCTCAGGAAAGAGCCTTTGGATGTCAACACTTCTGCAGTGTAGGAGAACTGCAGATCAAAAGCACTATTTTTATTCTGCTCTGTAGTTTGTAGATCGTTCAAGTGAAGAGAGTTAATGATTTTCTTGTTCTAGTGGTGTTCTCAAAATTCTGTATAAGTGGAATTATCTTTGATAAATTCTTAGTGAGCCTGAAAGTTGAAATAAGAGTGGTGATACTTAACTGTACAGYGGCACTGGATGCTCTTCACAGTTTTGTTGAATTGCAACATTTATACTACYGGAAGTTGTCTTATAAAGTTGACATTTTATCTGATGAATTCAATATATCTGAAAAGTTTCTTAAATGAGTTGTTGCTCACAAGATGATTAAATCTAGAATCAACAATTTATTAAGCAGCAAGCTTTAAAAAACAGTGTAGGTTTAACTATAAAATAAAGTCACGGGTAATTAAAGGCTCTTTCCTAATACTCAGACAGGTTCACAAAAAATGATTTTGCATCARCTGTATTGGCATAGAGATGCTAACAAAGATCTTGAGATTTTCTGAAAAAATGATACATGCTGAGTATTATCTTGAGAACTCTTGCTGAATAAAGTTTTAAAAACAAACACAAATATTTACACTATAAATGCGTTCTAATCTTATGGCTTTCAGGTCAGGGAACAGATCAGAGTTCCACTTAATCCATGGGCTTAATTAGAGGTCAACAACACTGTTTAGGATTTGAAATACAGCCAATTGCAATAAATTCCCTGCAGACACCCTGGAGAACAAACACTACCTGCAGGAATTATGCAAACCCTACATGCAATAAGTAATCAAAGATAAATACAATTAAGAGAATTGCAGAATACTTTAAGTGTGAACTTTTATTATCTATATTATTTCCATAAGATTTATTAGTGAATTAATAGAACAGCAAGAGCAGAAAATCATGTCCACTAATATAAGATAAAAAGTAATTAGAAAACTCAAAAAAATGATTTGAGGACTCAATAACTTGGAAGAATGGAAAGTGCACTGGTAGAGGATGACGATGACAATAACTGGTATTCAAAGTATGAGCTATCAGGCAAGAAGTCTACAGACATTTTTGGAAAATCTGGTCACTCAAGATCATACCACAACTTCCATGTATGTTTTGATGATTACTGGAAGAATGGACACTTTTTATCCAAAATTCCAGTTCTTATGCTTGATTTAACCCTTAAAACTGTATTTTTGAAGGGGTAGTGTCTTTGATTAGTGAGTTGTTCTGATTTTATTGGAAATAAGTTAAAGACCTTTTCAGTACAGTCCTCACTACAAGTGCAGTGACATTAGCATCAAGACAACTTAGACTTTTATGATTCACTTTTTTTCCCTAGTGCAGAAATAACTCTATTGATAGAGAATGCCATTAAATCAATAAAACCGCACATTCACCTGCGATGAGTCCAGAAAATAGCTATTCATTTTCCAGCTCTGTCATTTAGGAATCTCAGTTTTAAGAACAATCCTCACTGGAAAAGATCTTTCAGAAGTAAAATGCTTAGAACTTTATGATAATTAGATATTTATGACCTCTCAAGCAATTTTTGAGGCACTCTATCTTAAGTTTTTTTTTAATTTATTATCATTATGCCTTTAAAAGCAGTATATTGTTCAAAGCAGGGTTTGCAGGGAAACATAGCATATCAATGGACACTATTAGAAGAAACAAGGAAACATATAGGAAATTCAAACTCTTGCTTGAGCCTAAAATAGAAGGAGCAAACTCCAAAGAAAGATAACATGAGAATAATTGCTTCAAGTTTAATATAATAATCAATACTACTGCTACAACATTATAATGAAATGTTTGACAGCATTGGAAGTATCTGATGAAACAGGGAAAACCCAAGCCTCTCATGAGAAACTTATCTGTTGAAAACCATTCAAGTATGTAGGAAAAACAAGACAGTCTCCCCTAATATTATATCTTACATTCACTCTTAGCCGCTTCTCCCAACTTCCAGTACAGCAGCAATTTGTAAACTGTGGTCAATAGAATACTTGTCAGCAATTCTGCAGACTTGCAGAATTACACTAAGTACATTGTGTGCCTCATATTCGTATTTGTGTAAACAGGGAATCTTTGAGACTCAAGCCATGCGCATTTAGTGCCACACACTCATGAACTCAACCTTTCCTTTTCCATATTAAGTTATTTCCATATTAAGTTGCAACATACAACCACTGTTTCATGTCTGGTATAATGGTACTAAAATTACCTTGTTTAACCACTTGGTGTCTTTAAAAGAGCTTTGACATCTGTGTAAGACATGTGTTCTTCTTCCTAAAGGCATAGCCCTAAGTTATTTTAAATCATTGTTTTACAGTACATTTTTCTTGATATATTAAAACTGAATTAGTCACAGGTCAGTACTGTAAGATTGTTATCTGCAATTAAAGCACCTGTACTTCTTCCAGCATTGGAACTGGTCAAATATGTAGCACCTGCACAGCAACCTATCCGCACAGTGATGAACCATCATCAAAAGACTTGTGAAAACCATTTGCTTGTACTAGTTCTGCTGTGAGGCACCATTAACAGCACTGAATCAGAGAGAGGACGTTTCTACTGGAATTTCTGTATTCCTCAAATACCAGTCATCTCTGTTCTAGATTTCCATTTGAAATCCATTTCTAGTACATCATCCACAAGAGATGGTAACCAATGGCCCTCCAGCAACCTCATGCAAAACCAGACCTCAGATACAAGGTAGAGGAGATCACACAGAGTTTTGTTATATATGGACAAGTTCATTGCTGGTTACGAACACAGCTACAACCCAGCCGGAGCAGGCTGGCACAAAGCTACAGCAGGGCTCTGATGCTGCCCAGCACGCAGGTGCGTGGGTGCCCTTACTGGTACGTCTGCACCGCTCCCGAGCATTGCCACCCCTCCTTGTGCTCGCTGGCTCTTCTTGTGAGAACAGGACATGAACATCTCTCTGCAGAGGGAACAGGCAGGCACAGACGTGCCTCTGCAGTTTACAGCATCGTTTCATGTTGCAGCGTGGAACAGAACAAAAGGCGATGCTGTTTGTTCTCAAAAGTGTCATACTAAGATCTTTTTTGTTGCTGTTATTTAATTACCATATATTTGGATAAGAAAGCGTCTCTGATCAACTCTGCTACTGTAAAGTGTTTCCTCATTTTAAATGTACACATACTGAACATTTGGTTTTAAGTAGAACAATATTTTTTCTTTCATCCAAAGAGGTTAGCGTCTTTGTTTAATCTTATGAATACAATGAAATAGAGAGCTCTATCTTCCTTGTATCTACTTTTCCCACTAGTGTTGGTATTCAGTAAACTTGGTTGTACATATTTCTATCTGCCACACAAAGAAACATTTTAAATTTATGCTTATAGAAGTTGTTTGCATGAAAAAAGTTCAGAGAAAAACTAATAAAAAATACGTCACACATTCACTATTATCTAGTTTGTTTTAGACCATATTTATGGAAGCAAAGAGATTAGTTCAAAAAAAACAGTTATAAATAGAATTAACCTTTTTTTCATTAAGTAACTGTAAAGGATTTACTGTAAATGTATATATGGAAATATTATTAAAAAACAAATAGCAGCTTGCCATCTATGGCTACATACCTATTATTGAGTACTCAAAGTTTAATTACACAACATTTTCCACAATAAGTAACAAACATCATGATCAACTAGACCATACAAAAAGATTCATGACATTTTAAAGGAAAGAGCAAGGAATGACCAAATTCATAAATTATGGGTTAACCATCACTTTGTTCTGTGCATCTCAGAAGAGCAACAGGAACAAGTGAAAGTACACAAAAATGAAAGTACAAAAATACACTGTCACAAAGAGCTAAGGCACACCCAGTGCTCCACTCTGCACGATAACTGATGCAAATAATGTGTGAAACACACCAGTAGAAAATTAAAATTGACAACAGAAAGCTGAAGTTTTTTGAGTCATTCAGCTACTTAAGATATAAACCATTTTCTTTAAGGCTCTTCCACCGTTCATTATTGCAGTTTATTCTTTTCTATTACTACTTGCTATTCATTGAGCAGAAAACAAATACAATAGCACACAGGAAACAGCAAACAAAAGTCCTTTCCCGACTCTTTCAAACTACTTATAACACATGCCTGGGCTGCCCAGGATGACTAACTTACATTCCAAAATAATGTTCTTAAAAATACAGCAGAAAGGTATCTCACTTCAAATCGTGTACTTTAAACATTCAGGACCCCAAAAACGAAGTACTGCCGTAACTGCCTCTCTTCCCCTCTTTTTCTTTAATATTTTATTTAAACATTCTAAGGATACAGTTCAATTTTAACAAAGAGCTTCACAATTGCCATTTAATGACCACTTGCTCTATACTATGTTTGGTGGGGTTCCTCTTCCAATACTGAGATTTAATTTTTATCACTCTTGCAGATAAATATTTATCACAAACATTATAAATTTGCTTTCTGTACTGAGCTCAAGCAAAACTTACAATCCATTCACACAAAATACTCCACTTTCTTCATACGCAAAATAAATGGACCGATAGGATTATTTAGCTAACGTTGCAGGGATATCAATTAATCCATTTTGCAACTACTTTTCCAAAATTTGTTTTAATTACTCAAATAAGATAATACTCTTCTGAAAATATTCTTAAAGCTTAATAGTGTTGAAATTTCTTTTCTCGGCCCCCCCCCTTTTCTTTTAGGGGGAGGGGGCAGGAGGGTATGGAGGAATTTCTCTCAAATTAGAGAGAACACAGTATGGTCCCATCAATATCGCACACTGACTGAAAACTGTCAGAAGAGGTCATGAAAACATTTCATGAAAAGAAGTTAGTATGATTTGAAAGAATTCATCATTTCTAAACTAAACCATCACAAAGAAAAGAAAGAAACGAAAAATCTCACTGCCTATACATCAGAAAGCAACAATACTGAGGCTTGCCACTACAGCAGAGACCTAATTTAGGTTGCAGTTCAGCGCTGGGTACTGTAGCCGGGGTCGAGCCAGGCTGTCCTGCCTCTCTCATAGGAAGTTGTCAAAAATTCCTTGGCAAAAAACACATCATTTTTGGACAAAGAGAAAGCTGAAGGAAACTGAGTGGCTTTAGARACCAGTCTCTGACAAGACAAGACAATAAATACATAAATAAATAAATAAATAAATGAAAAATTCAGCCTCTAACATAGGACATCTGTTACAAGCAAGGTCCTGGTAAGAAGGCTGGTAGCTTGACAAGTAGCCCCCCACCTTCCCCTATGTGGTGCGGGGTGTTATTCATCCAAGTCGCTCCAGGTATATTCCACAGTGTCATCAATAGGATGAGAAAGTCGGAAAGTTTTCTTTGTTGCTCAGCGGCACTTTCCTAACTTTTTAGCTTAATTTTGTTGTGCTAAGGAAGGAAAAATGCTGAAAACTTGCAAAATAATCCCAAAACACTAATGAAGCATTAGCTAATAAGGCCATAGAGTGTTAACTAATAAAGCTACAACATAAAACCCAAAGAGGGCATTTCACATGAAAGGTCAAATAAAACATTAACACGTTATATTACTGTTTTGTTTAGGAGAAGTGCCACCTCACATTTTAGTCATAAAGCCTTGGCATTTGAGCAAGCAGGTAAGCAGGCAGAAGTAATGTGTGCGCCATGTGGAGGGAGAAAATAAGACACTTTCTAACTAGATCAAAAAAATTAAAAAAAAATATATGTTAAAGCAACAGTAAAACCACTAAATAGCTTACTAAATCAAACTTGGGCTCAACAAGCCCATGTTCATTAACGTGAGCATAAGGGGAGAGGAGGAAACAGGAAAAAAAGGGGAAAAAAAAACCACACCATGTTTGCCTGATCCTAAGAACGCAAACAGCTTTGCGGCAAGGCATCTAACCCACTTTCAGGTTAAATAAATACATCTCTATTCAGACCAGGCAGGGTGCCAAGAAAAACCCACTTATTTTTCAAGGTTATCTCAATGAGGTAGGCAAAAATATATTCCACCTGCTGTCTTCATGCCAAATTTCCTCCCCTTCAATCCTATCCCACATCTGCCCCCTCCCTTTCCTCGTTTTCTGTAGATCAAAAAGTCATGTTCCAAACCAAAGCGTTCGTGTTAGAGTAAGAGGCATAGCAAGCGCTACCACAAAGCATTTAACTGAATTACAAGCATGTGTTTCAAATAACAAAGAACAAGAGCAAAATAAACGGTTAGGCCTTGAGCCTCTTTCCGTAAACCTGGGCAAACGGGAGAGGACAGCAGGTATTTCTCTATAACTAGCTCTGAGATACAACGTAAAAAAAAGGTTGGTTCAGCTGGAAAGCAAGGACATCCAGGACACGGTAACCTTCCAGGCAAAGCATGCGCCAGGGAGGCTCCCGCGCGGCTCAGCCTGCACACGTGTTCTCCTACCATGACCACACGGAAGCTCTCCTGGGAACAGCCATCACTGTGCTGTCCCCAACGCGAGGGCTGGGCTGAGGGCTCCTTCGCCAGCTGCCCACGGACCTGCCGAAATCGGCACCAGCAGAAGTCTTCCCAGCAAAGCAGGGTATATCGAAAAKAGAGGAATTTGTAGTAGATGGAAAGCACGTTTCTCCAGACCACTGGAAAGCCAACTGCGTGGAGAGCATAGTGAATCCACACACAGTCCAAGGGAACTCGGCTGACACGCGCTGATGCAGCCAGTTACAAGACAATAACAAAAAGCATTTGGAAAAGAAATACCATAGAGAATGAGCTTCCCGAAATTCATATGCATCTCTATGAAGAGTTGCTTCAAATGTATACACAAGATAGATGAGATTGTCCAAAGGCAAAGCGAAAAGTTTTCAAAGCATTCCTGCTCATTCAATAAACTATTCTCTTTACTTGGAATTACACCAACATATGACTCTAGAAACACTTCTCATGGCAACAATTCTGTCTGCACAAAAAAAAAAAATCAAAAAAAAGGCGTTGATGTTTATTTATTTAAATAATTCCACACAGCACATGACTAGTGGGAAGAAGAAGATTATGTATAAAGGAATTCTTTTCTTTTTCATTATAATGTAAGTATACGGCATTAGGTAAATAACAGAAAGCAGCATGAAAAAAAGTTACTGATTCTGTAAGTACACTATAATGAATGCCAAGTAATATCCAACATAAAGAGGTCCCTCTCTTTTACTCTCATAAACACACACACAAGTTAACATGATAAAACCCCCATGGATTAATTACTGCTCGTGTTTTGTCCCCTCTTTTTCAGAGTCATGTTASAGCACTGGAGTTCAGAAGAACTGCAGCAGTTTAGAATTGTAATTTCAACAGTGGTTTGTCCGTCCTATATTGTAAATCCCAACCATACGTCAAATTTTTCAGGGGACAACTTTTTTGTAATTAATCCCCTCAAGCAATGGCAGATACAACACAGACAGGATTTCTCAGTGCACCATTCTTTCCAGCAAAAGAGAGGTTCAGATACCAACTCGGTATCCTTGACGCATTTCAAGAGAAAACGATGTCCCAGGACTTTTCCCTCTTCCAAAACTCCTCTTCTACTTCAGGCCTCTACAATAACCAGAGGCAGCTACATAGCAGGTTCATCATTTTCCCCTCACTTTATTCYTCCCCTTGGCTGAGTAAACAAACATGCAGTATGGGAAGGAGTGAGAAGAGAGCACACATGCAACAGGGGGAGGAGGGAGTGCACAAGMGAGAAGAGAATTACTGTGAGAGGTGGATTGAGAACTGGCTGAAAGGCAGAGCTGAGAGSGTTGTCATCAGTGGTGCGGAGTCCAGTTGGAGGCCTGTGGCTAGTGGAGTCCCCCAGGGTTCAGCACTGGGTCCCATCCTGTTCAACTTTTTCATCAGTGACCTGGATGAAGGGACAGAGTGCCTTCTCAGCAAGTTTGCTGATCATACCAAGCTGGGAGGAGTGGYTGAYACACCCAGAGGGCTGGGCTGCCMTTCAGAGAGACCTGGACAGGCTGGAGGCTGAGAGGAACCTCAAGAGGTTCAATAAGGRCAAGTGCAGGGTCCTGCACCTAGGGAGAAATAACCCYAGGCASCAGTACAAGCTGKGGGCTGACCTGCTGGAGAGCAGCTCTGCAGAGAAGGACCTGGGAGTGCTGGTGGATGACAAATTGACCATGAGCCAGYGATGTGCCCTTGTGGTCAGGAAGGCCAATGGTCTCCTGGGGTGCCTTAGGAAGAGTGTTGCCAGCAGGTGGAGGGAGGTGATCCTGYCCCTTTCCTCAGCCCTGGGGAGGCCTCATCTCRAGKRCTGTGTCCAGTTCYGGGCTCYCCARKACAAGAGAGACATGGAGCTACTGGACAGAGTCCAGTGTATGGCTACAAGGATGATCAGAGGGCTGGAGCACCTGCCCTCTGAGGATCAGCTGCAAGAGCTGGGCCTGTTTAGCCTGGGGAAGAGAAGACTGAGGGGGGATCTTATCAATGTGGATAAGTACCTGAAGGGAGGGTGTCAAGGGGATGGGGCCAAACTCTTTTCAGTTGTCCCACGCGAAAGAGGCAATGGGCAAAGACTGAACCGCAGGAAGTTCTGCCTGAATGTGGGGAGGAATTTCTTGACTGTGAGAGTGACGGAGCACTGGACCAGGTTGCCCRGAAAGGTTGTGGAGTCTCCTTCTCTGGAGATATTCAAAGCCCACCTGAATGCAACCCTGTCTAACATGCTCTACGTGACTGCACTTGAGCAGGGAGGTTGGACTAGATGATCTCCAGAAGTCCCTTCCAACCTCAACCATTCTATGATTCTGCAATTAAAGAGAATTAAATGCCAAATCCTCAAGACCTAGCATGTATTTCATTTTCAAGAACCGTTTCAGAGAGCAAAACACAACTATTGCTCCTTTTGTTGTACCTTATTTAGGATTTGCATCTTTTGCATGAAAGGCAGAGATTGCAGTTTTTCAAAGTCTAGTCTGATGTACACACTTAAAACTGTTCCCGCTCCTCCATGAGGTATTGTGGACCAGAAGATGCCATGATCGGCTAACAAAAAGGGTATTATTAGCTTCTGGCAACACAAAACTAAACGGAGGAACGATTCCCAAGCTATTTTTAGCTAAGTCACTGTTAAATTATGAACAAACTGACATCTTTAAAAAATAATGCAAAAAAAAAAATCGGTCCTCTTTTCATCAGAAATGCATTTACTACATGTGCTAAGCAAAGCAGAAAAGTATGCACTTGAGGCCAGACAGAGGCTCATGACAGGCACTGCAAGATTGTTACTGATAATACTTGGCTCTCAACACTCAAAGTCTTCTTTGCCCTAGAGGACTTCCTGACAAACAGAACCTAGTAAAATGAGGATACAGAAAGAGAATAAAGTTGAGCAACTAAGAAGAGATTTTAGCGCACACATTTAAATTTCAGTACTTTAGATATTAACTCCAGCACAAACTGATACTTACAAAATAAAGCATGAATCAGTCAAGATTATTTCTCTTTCAAAAGTAGGAGAAGTGAAGACACATACTATGAAGCAGAAACTCCTAATGACCTTCCCCACAGGTCTTCTTACAAACCCAAGAATTAACGTGGTATTAGTAATAATTCAAGAATTAAAGAAAAAAGAAAAAAGATAACCTAATTCTGAAAACAGTGAAGCAAAAGACTCTATCAAAACACTTAGGCTGTAGAAGGACACAAGTGAGTATAAGCACCACATTTCAGAAGTCCTTTTAGTAACTCTTTGCTATCTGTAAACAGACCAAAAAAAAAGAAAAACCCGCTTAAATGTTCCATATGCTATCAAAAGTAGAAGGTTATGCAGTTCATTCAAAGGCTTGACAATAGCTTTTTATCTTGAGGATGGTGTAATTAAACACATGCACCCTGCCATTTTTCAGGACATTTTTAAAGTGCCTTTTGGAAAAAAGGCTTTGAAGTGTTACAGGTAGAGCCTTGCATTTATTGCAATTAACATAACTGAGAGCTGATATATAGATGATACATTTTACCTAGTCTGCAGGCACTGACTGAATTTTAGCAAGTACTAAGAAGTCCCTCAATGCAGTTAGCACTTGTGAAAAGAGTTGTTAGTTGTGTCAGTAATTCTTTCACTTCTCCTATTTTCAAAAGGATATGAAAGCCTATATTCAGAATGCCCGGTCCTCCTCTTGGAGATTTAAATTAGTGTAACTCCTTCCACCYAGCTGCCTCAGAAATTAATAATTTTCCATTTCCATACAGGAATGTCAAACATTGCAAGGCTAGCAGGCAGAAAGCCACAGGTGATTTTATGAAAAGCCCTGCTCTTGTGAGGTGTGTAGATAAGGAATAAAATGGCAGCTATTTAGACATTTTACGTTGAATTCACACTCAATGTTTTATGATYGCCAATAGAGGGAGAAGCACAAGCCAAAGCAATACAGAAGTATTAGCATTTTATGATAACATTGTAAACAAGATAAAACCTCCAATTTGCAGAAAATGAACAAGTGGGTAGTGCTCAGAGCGTTAACACCTCAGCAYACCCAGAGACGCTGTCTCATTCAAAAATCAGAGTTCTGTCGGCAGCCCTCAAGGTAACCCACTGAAGTCAGGCACTGGCATGAAAAGGAGAACTGTGGCAGGCCAGGCCAGCAGCAGCAATGACCCTCTAACTATCAAAAGTGGGTTAGAGGTTTGAAAGCAGCAGGTGTCATAAGTTTTTTTTTTTCTTTTTCTTTTTTTTTAAGGCAAAGACAAAGAAAGTATTTCCACCACAGAGTGCAAAATCTCAGAAACCGTTTTCACTTGAAAACCCAAGTGTGACAGAGCAAGACAACACAGTGCAGCTCTGTCACACTCACCTCTCGCAAGTGAGGACCAGATGCCTGGTAGCTCTGAACATCTCTTCAGAGGAGCTGAAGGAACACTGCAGAGGCCTGCCCACGGCTTTAAACCTAACATCTCTGACACACACGGCGAAAGGAACCCAGCTTTACAGCCCCATAAGCATTAACGCTCCTAAAGRTAACACTGACAATCTCATTTGCTTTGGGAGCATTTCATCTAAAGGCAGGAAAATCCTAGGCCAATGGCTAACAAGAATGCACTGAGATTCAAAAAATTGAAAGGAATAATACACTTTCCACAAAGCATGTGCAAAAAATTGAGAGATTTTCCTTTCTTCTGAATGAAAGGCTGAATGCATACTTTCCAAGGCCTTAAGCAGAAGCTGTATGTAAGGGTGTAAAACAACAGTCCACCACATCAAGCATTACTCAGGAAAGCAAAGACAGTGCCCAAATCTGCTTTCTCTTCCTTCTCTAATGTTCCACCTATGCACTGTAATTGCTCTGACACCACATAGAGGTTTTAAAATACATATCTGATAAAACCACAGACAGCGTATGGTTCCAAATCTGATTTTTATTTATTTCCTAAGTTTTAAAATGCTGAATGTCCTACCTATTAGGCTGGTTGGACAATGAAGGTCTGCAGACATCTGTGAAAGTCTGCTCAAGATCAGTATAACATATTTGATTAAAATATTTAACATCTACTTAAAATTTAGCTTTAAAAATGTTAGAGGCAGGGTCCATATTAGATTATCATAGATGTGTCTCTTTTAAAGGTAAGAAAAAACACAGACAAGCCACATGGTTATTGTAACGTAATTAATACACAGTCACAAGCCCCTTTGAGGGTCTGACTTTATCCAACRATGTGCACAATGGGCATTTGGATTTTTCTCGGTTTGTTTTAAAACACTTCCCCTGCATCAGACTGAGATTTCAAATAYGAAGTTCCAGCCTGGCAAGAACTGTAAGTCGCAGAGTTATAAAATTCTCCAAAACAGGACATTACAATAGAAGTGCCTTGGAAGTCCAGTCCCCTTGAGAACTATTAAACTCTGAGAAAGACTGTCTGGAATCACTTCAGGCATCATCTTGCAAGCACACGCATATGTGAATCTGACCCAAAAGCCAAACACACTTCATAATAGGCACCAATCTGTGCAAAGCAAGACTGGAAAAAAAAATAGATATCCACTTAAAGACAAACGTAAAACTCAAGGCACAACAGTGGACTCATGGCAGAGAYGAGGGCAAAGATACTTTCTTTACTGTAAACAGAAGCACTGCTGCATGGATTAGCAAAGGAAGTGAACAGCAATAAAATCCTGTCCTTGTGCATCTGGGCGTTATTTATACACCTTTCCCTCCTAAGCTTCTACCTATGATCCCCCTAAAACTTGACACTCACTAATCACATCAAAATTTCCCAGGCTATGTTTTTAACAATAATAGGTAAAAATGAGAAGAGGAGGACAAAGCAATTCATATTAAAAAWATATATATAWATAAAAACTATGAAGGCTATGCATACAGAGCAGAGGAGGAAATGATGCTCAAGTTGCATGAAAAACCACTCTGCAACATGCAGTCTAATTTACCTGCTAAAAGGAATGCCTTTTTATAAAGGACACACATGATTTCAGAATCTCTTTGCATAAAACCACTAGCAGTCCCAAAAACCTCCAAAGACTTGTGCTAGATCCCTTATTTATGAAAGGCAGAATATAAAACTCAAACTGGAACACACAAAAACTCCAAAACTCTTATTTCATTATCTCCCTCTTCCCTATGAATTCAAACTACATCCTACACTTCATCTTTGACCTCGTGTCTTCACCATAACTTTGTCTCCCAAGCTCCTTCAAAACTAAAACCATACAAAAGCATCCAGCATTCTCTAAGAAGAATWTGCTACATAGAAACCTTAGTTAGTTATGTACCAAAGATCTTATTTAAAGTCAGAGCAATCTCCTCAGAAGTGTGACCATTCCCACAGGAATGAGAAAAAAATCCTTCCTATTGAAATAGGAGCAGGAAAATAAAATGGAATTCATTCTTGTTTCTGGCAAGAAAGGCATTTTCAAATCCCACTTGGGGTTGTATTGCTAACAATAGCTTCTTCTTTCAACACTACACTGAAGTGCATTTTTAATCTTTCCAAGACCCTGGCTTCCTTGTTTTAACACATTTATACATGTATTTAACATAAGTACATCTATCCACACATGTAAGCACCACCACTTTTTWAATGTACTTTTTACTTAAATTTAACAGATACAGGAAACTGTAAATAGAACTAAATCTCAAAATAAGCTGGGAATTAAAAGAGCTCTTAAACTATGAAATAAAATCTGTTGYTACTTGATCAAATAGTGCTCATGACCTAACATTGCAGGCCGCACCCTTATCTGACTGATGCTAATTTTACACCAGGATCACTCCGCTTGGTTCCAGAAGGTCAGGAGGATTTCAGTCGGTAATCATTTAAGAAGCTGTATTTTTTCCCAGGAATTAAAGATATGAACTCCTTTCTGATTAACATAAACTCAAAACTGTCCTACCTGTAGCATCACTATGATTTCAGCTCCACTGTCAACTTAACTGACTATTACTCACTGCCACTCAAGACACAGTACTTCAGCAGAAATCCCAAGATTTTCATCCTTACTGAACTTTGAAAGACTTGCCYGTTTGCCCTGAAGTAAGGCTCAAAAGAGCATTAGAAATTATAAGTGGCATGTAACATTCTGGGACATAATCTGACTGCAAAAAGCTGTTACTTTTTTCTTTAATTACAGATTAATATTATAATASATGAAAATAAAAATAAAATGTGGAAAAGAAACAATGAAATCACGCACTACATTTTGCTCTCCGAGGCTACTATAATTTCACAATACTTATCAGTGAAACGACTACTCAGAGAACAGACAGTACATTTTATCTAAGGTTGACTTCAACTGCTTACAACATTAGTTACAGAACAATTTCCAGCCCATATGCTTTTGTCATGTCAACGGTTTCTAAAGATAATAAACGCTCTTCAGTATCATGCCTGGCATAACTGAGCATGTGAGCAGGCTGCTAAAATTATATGGAGAATGTACAAGCAAGTTCTTAAAGTAATTCTCCATGACTTCAACCAAGGCCCAGCACTGCAGTGAAACCGAGGGATTTGGAGAGGAATGCAGACTATACAATAGCCAGCCGTAAATAGAAACCAAACATCGTCACAGCAGACATCCGAGGCAAGGCTCCACGTCGTGTTGCACAACGCCTGCCGTACCTCACACGGCTCTAGCCAGTCCATGTGAGCTTATGCCCAGCTATGCTATGCCCCAATTACGTTTACATCCTGCTGCAGAGTTCCCTGGTAGAGGCTTTTTCACAGATTTAAGTACATTATACTACCAACCTGGGAGCTTTTGTAAATGGACCATTTCAAGAAGTGTCGGGGGGAGGAAACAGTAGTTCAGAAAAGCAAGCCTATTGCCCAGCTTAAATTCACCATACGCATTGCCACTCTAGACTTCAGCACCTTTAGAGCATGATCATGGCATAGCGTCACGATAAGACTGATTCTTCTTTAGTTGCAAGGTAACATGCTTCGAAGATCAGCCTGCTAAGCTTAACTGCACTATACATTAAAGCTGATTATGAAAGTAAATGAAAAAAACAAGCCAAATAATTCACYATAAAATCATTTACATACAAAGGAAATATGATGAAAACCCAAGTTTACTGCAAATGAAAATACAGAATTACAAAACTAAGACGAAGTTTCAAATACAAGCATTAGACAAGATTTTAAAAAGTAGCTAAAAATAACAGCATAATATGACAACACAGTGAATTGGTATTTCACATTTTTCATGAAGATCCACCTCTTGCAGTCCAGCAATTGCAGCTTTCATTTTTTTGAGAAATGTTTTAGCTTACAGTAGCAGAAGAAGTTGGTCTAAGAGATACCAAAACCAAAAGGTATGCAGTTAAAGAGTTGGGTGTGAGGGGGACCCCTCAACCACTGAACTGCTGAGATTGCAGAGATTTTAGCTATTTCTGAGAAGGTATAAATACAAATCGCTTAGCTCCTATGGAAAATGCCTCAACAGGCTTAGGTACATCTTACACATAGCTTATTCCAAAGCCTTAAACTGGACTTCTAAGGCACACTCCAGTCCCACAACAGCTCCCTTCTTAGGGCTGAATTTCATCCACTGATGATAGAGGAGTCAGGCTTTCTCTTCTGACAGCRAGGCCTCCTTGGCAATTTCTTCACAGGACCCTAAAATGCAACTTACTGCATTTCAAAGCTTTCTCAAGTTTAGCTTTTCGGGAAGCTGATTATGTAGGGTATGATCCAATGCTCAGTGAAGCTAGTGGAAAGACTCCAACTCACTTCAGTAGTCTTTGGATGGGGTCCTATAGTTGCCAGCACTATCTTCTTCAAGTGTTATATTAAGTGTAACACATGTCATAAGAAAGGAAGCATATATTATCTTACTGGACACAATGAGACTATCCAAAAACCTGAAGATGAAACTATTAGTTCTCTCCTTCCTCTGACATTTCAGGTACACAAAAATACCAAATACATTCATTTCCCTTTATTCTTTTCCTTCTCTCCCCTTGCAAGCATCTCCTCCTCTCTTTTCCAAAACCACAAAGTATTAATTTAAATGATATTAAGACTTACGAAGAAGCCATTACTGCACTTTCCAGAGTAATATTAATTGGAGTCAGGGTAAGATCTTAAAATATCAAGATAGCAATATTTGAAACCATTGACACAGTTAAATTTCTTCCAAATTTTCCTGTAAATTACCTTTACTATGCTCCTAGGCATCAAGTAGTCAAATGCAACTCTTCCAAAACATATTACTACAAGACAGCAGCAGTGCCAAAAAATCATTTAAGTTGCTACAGCCTACTGAAAGATTCCTTTAAAGGACTCTTCCACCTGCAGACCAAGAAAAATATTCTCCTGAAAAACGCATAGGCCAATCTTGGCTTTTGTCCCCATCCAAAGAAATCAAGCAGGGTGACATTTAGACCTTTCCCCATCATATGCAATCRTAAATATGAAACCATGGATATGTTTCTTTCATGTGAAAATGTTGTACAAAAATAATCAAAAAGAATACTGCCAGGAACTGGAACTAGAAAATAAAACCTGTAATAGACACAGAAGTGGCTAGAAAATGCAGTTAAAATGTTTGAACTTTACACACAGTAACTCAGATAAAGAACATTTTTTTAATTCTTGAGCTCAGATTAAGTTCTATATTAGGTAATGGTGTTGCCAAAGCCTTAAATATTCAAATTCAGTAGAGATGCATCAGCACATCAAATGGCCAAAAGTCATTTGTCTTATTCAGTCTTATTCAGTAACAACTTTGAGTGGAAAATAATACTTATTTTTCTCCTTACAGGATGACACTTCTTGAAAAATCTGAAATATGGCATTAATCTCTCCCTAGAAAGAAAATTGGAAAAGGTAGAAAGTAGTATTCTTCAAATTTTCACAGCCAAATACTATTGCTCTTAAACTTGCAGAAACCTTTAAAGTTTATTGATCATGAGTATGTTGAAACAAAGTTTACTAATGCACAAGATGGAACATCTTATTTAAATAACCTTAAAAGTACAGTGCAGAAAGTTTACACTTCAGAAGCATGAAATATATTCTGCACAGAAACAGCTCCTGCTGTAAACTATAGTTGTGTTTTTCAGCCTAAACAATAACACCACATAAATACAGGAGCAAAGATGGAAACTATTTTTGAATGGAATAAGCAGTTGTCCAGCAAACAAAAATAAGTTTACTTACAGCAAACTTCTGCTATAATATTTAACTAATACAATAAATTATAGAAAGAGACTAGGATTTTGAATGTTTCAATATTTTAACAAAAAATTAGAAAAAATATTAAATTTAAGACTTCTGAAATGAATGCTGCAACTAGCTAGTGCTTTATAGTGTCATTTTTGAAATAATTTAAGTATAAATGGGCTAATCACTGCAATATCCACAGAGAGAACTACTAAAGAGCATCTGTTGCAAGAGCATATTTCCAGACAGAAAATATTTGAAAATTCATCTTTAGTAAGGTGTATGAATTTCAGGAGAACATTTATATTTCTTCTCTCCATTTATTTTTTACCGCTTTATTTTTAAYGCCAGTTTGGTAAGTAGCAAACTAGCCTGGATGCTTATCTAAACGTAACTGTTTGCAGGTTGCTACCTTTTTGTTCCTGGTACAGTCAGGTCACTGCTGATGCGACTCTTGCTTTTCCAGGAGACAGCGGGACAAAGCCGTGACCGCTCTTGCTCTTTTCCCATAACCCCCCGTGCCAGCGGTGGCAAAGGCCGTTCACAGGGTGCTCGSGGACCCCCGGCGTTTGTTTTACATGTAAATGACATCAAAGATCTTTCAATCGCACCTCGAGGGGGGAAGAGAAAGGCCGCAGCTCGCTGGCTCCCAGTGGAGTCTTGCTCACACGACAGCGCTCCTTAATCTCTTTGGGAAGMTGAGACTGCTTGGCATGAAAAACAAAAAATCATCCTGGAGATTATTTAAAAGGCTTAAAGAAAATGAGAAAGGGCCTCCAAGCTGCAAGAGTGCTTCTCCTCATACGTAACAAGAGATTTTCTTAAAAACTTCATTTTCGCCCTCTTCCCAAATGTTTGAATATAGAACCACTGTAGCTATACATACACACATATCTATTTAGGTATATGCGTGTGCRTATGCATATATAAGTATCTATGTGTGTATATAAACGTGTGCGCACATCTGTGTGTACATATACGTACACACATGCGCGCATACATGCATGCTAGAACTCCAGCATTTCCATCTTATTTGGGGATCAAACACAAACAGTAAAAACCACTTACTAATTACAGCCTCCGATTCCTTCTCATATCAGTCTAGCTTCACGGGTTGGTATTTTCCAACCAATTTCAGCAGCCTGTCCGCACTGCAGAGCTACAGAGCCTCACAGGTAAGTCAGACCTCTGAGGTACCCTACAAAGGGCTCATTTTAGAGTTCCACTGAACAAAATGCACCTCCCACCTATTAAAAATACAACCAGAAATCAAACTGGACTTTCTCCCTCCAGTTTAGGATGGCAATCTGAAGCCAGCATTTTCAAGTTGGAGGCTCAAAATTTAACTGAGAGAGAATTTTCAGAGACTCTATAAAACACACACATATTCCAAAGACGTCAACTGGAAGAGCGTACACTGATCCCAATTTGTAAATTAAAGCTCTTCTCCTTAGGCTGATAGATTAATGATGTTAATAGACCAACTTTAGGTGCACAGTAGTACATAGGAGAGAAACTACGTGTAGTTAACTTGAACTCTACAGGCTGGAAAAGCAYGTGCAAAACAACTGCAAGTACGCAAGCCAGAGCAGTTGTGAGAGCAAAGCGGGAACAGGGTGCGTGAATAGACGCTACTCATTATAGAGCCTAATGGAAAAAGATCTTTCAACTATTCTGTTTCCATGCTTTAAAGCAAAGGAGCGGATCTAAAAAAAATTATTTTTAAAACACTAGGAAAATTTTATTACTTTCATCTCCTACTTATAATTTTTCAGATGCTTTACTGAAATGTGATATGCTACTCAATAAAACTGATGACAAAAATGGATGACAAAACCACCAATTTCTTCAGATCAATACTAAATACAGCTTTCAAAGAACATTCTTCTTTCTCACTATGAGATTTAAAAATATGATGTATGTGCAAGTGAGATACATACATAAATGTTTACACCTAACAAAAATCCTCATTTATCTTGAAACTGCACAGGTAACCTGCACAATAACTGCGTATCATTAGTCACCTTACACTTTCCATCACAGACTGATTTTTCTTTCAATTAAGACCTAATCTGATTAATCTTTACATTATAATTTGTTTCTGAATGGTCAAAGTTGAAAGTCAGTAATGTCATCTCCATTTGTCATGGAGATTTTGTGGTTAAAACTTGGCACTAACTCAACACAKTAAAAGAACAAAGTGTGAAATCACACAGACAGCGGTATGTTATGCTCTTCTGTGCAGAAGCATTAAATTGTCAAGCTCTTCATTACAGCCTGTACTCATACCTGGACATGATGCACAGGAAACAAACCAAAGGTCAGCTTATTCTGACACTTTGCAAGCCAGAATGAAATAAAATGAATGTTCCCTAGTAGCCAGAACCACTGGCAATCTTCTTCTGGTTCAAAAGATTTTTTTTTTTTTTTTAATTTTTAATTAAAAGTGTAAATAGAAATACACCTAGGTCTAGCACAGCACCTCCTGCTATGCACTCTTCTCTGCTTGTGATGTTCTTCCACATGGTAGAAGCTTAAGACAGAACATAAAAAGCAATGACTGACAAATTAAAGACAAAAAAAAATAACAGCAAGTGGGCCCTTCCATGGGCTCTGCACAAAGCAGCAAGCAGTTATGCCAAAGCCAAATATACTTCAGGGATTTTAACAACTAGATGAATCTTTCCAAGGACCTTGAAAAGCACAGCTTGAAAGGAAAGCCCTAAAACTAACTCCTGAATTAACATGCACTATCTTTTCAGTTATTTATGTGCTTACATGCAAACATCTCCTTTCTTGGCAAAAATATTTGGCATTTTGCAGACAGATTTGAAGGTCTAACATTTAAAGACAAAAGGGAAAGTCTTACATTAAACCATTGCAAGGAACTATCAAAGTCTGTTGTACCTGCTGTGAAAAGAGTAAGAAGCAGCAATAAATAAAGATGAAAATTTCAAGTACCTCCTTGTTCAATAAATGCTTAATTCAGACTCCTCCAATTTTTCCCCCCCTTGAAGTGACTGCTCTTAGCTTAAACAGACTACTATTTTCTCTCCCCATCTGCCACAAGGAACTTGCCTACAGATAACCAAAATCCCACTAGCTGAAAGGYTGATTCTGAAGCTGACTATAATTTTCTCAATGATTTGACTGGGATGAGGATTTCACGCTAAGGAGTCTCCACCACTTAATGGTGTATATATAGTCACCGCCTATCCAACGGCAGTTAACAGTCAGTCAGAAGACTGCTTTTTCTCCAAAAGGCATAGTGCTGAGAGCACAAACGYCTATAGTTCAGGGGCTAAGAATACAACAGAATTGAATTAATATTTTTTTATTTTAAAAGTGCACAGCATTTTGCATACCCACATTACCTTCCAAGAGCATTTAACTAGTGTAGAACACARTATTGCCCAGTGCCTCATTATGGGCTGAGCGGGCTGTTTTTCAGCTGGAATTCTGGAAYTGTGTTAGGATTCACTCCAGTCGGTACGCAAGCTGACATACTTGCCAACAAAATAAACTCTGCTGACCAAGCTCATTTAGAAGAGGCTTCCACCCCCCAGTCCTTTTATTTTCCTCCTAAATGCAAATTGTTCACCATCCCACWCTCTGAAAGAGCCTGATGGCTCAAGGTGATCAATACACTCTCACCAAAAATACCRCAGGTACTGAAACCCCCTGCAACTAGAGCAGGCCTCTAAATTTTCTTCTGGCCTCTGTGTCAATGAGGGTGGGGACCTGTGTGTGGGGCACTGCACCGCCGCCGGAGACCAGGGCTCCCGCAGGACTCCTCCTCCACATAACGGCCATCAGAGCATTCGAGCAGATCTAGAGGGTCCCAGAGGCTGCGAGCGTGGGAGAAGGAAAGGCCATGGCACTTCATTAAAAATGCATCATACGCAGAGGAAGGAGTCAAACGCAGGACAGTTGACAAATCCTCTGGGGACTCACTTCTAAAAGCGGTTTTAGCCCACACAGTTTCACTGGCTTCAGAGCATCTGTCCTGGTGGATGCTTGCTAAGGGCCTGGCCTGGCCTCAGGAAGTCTTTCTATAAATAAAATGGAAAGTGCTCCCTATAATTTTCCTTAAAAGAGAAGGTCCCTGCAAAACATTTCTCACTTGCTTATTTCCTTTACTTTCAAAAGTAGAAATTACMAAATGTGTTTCTCCAAGACTTGATGGAAGCTTCCTTGTTTCTGCTGAACGGCTTTGTTGTGAGGTGCATAACTTGATACCTCCTTACAGCTACAGCTATCTGGCATAATACAATATAAYGCAATGTATATATGGTAGCAAAAATCATTGCTCATAATTTACTACAAAATATGAGGTTCCTAATTGCCAGATGCTCACTCAATAGCAATTTAAGCATGCTAAACACATCCTAGGCAATTTTATTACGAGCAGAATTTCAGCATCACATACTTGAAATATTGACCATTGACATTGTTCTTCTGTTTTTTCCTAAACTTGAAAGCAGCACAGAAGCAACAGTCTTAAGGAACGTTCTCCCCRTTTATACCAAGCAAACCAACAAGGCAATTCAAAAGGAGCATAGCTACGCCAAATTGCACACGCAGGGARCATCTAGCCCCTCTCTCCAAGTCACACAGGTACACCTTGTACGAGCTGACCTGCACAGGACTGACAAGGYGTCTTTAGGACTAAAAGCAAGAGGGTTTTTTGGTTTTTTTAGCCTAAAATACAGAAGTTTTCTGSGATCGGCTGCAGCGTTCTCTGCAAACAGAAAATGGAGCACACGAGTGGCTGCGCACGTCTAGGTTACGTGAAGGTGACTATTACAATAGCTGCCTTGTTTAGCTCTCCTGCTTAATCCTGAATGATTTATCGGTGGTAAACATGACAGCTGGTAATTTAAAGGAATTTATTTCATTAATAAGAAATAGGAGGCCTCACTAGGATATGATGAAATTATACATCTTAGATTAGCTGCATTAACATAATTACAGTATGAAATTCTGTAACAAGTGAAACAATACCACTGATTTAAGATGTSAACAGAATCCCTTCTCCCACAGCTGAGTTACAGTAAGTTTATTTAGAGGATTTATGCAGCTATGCATTCAACTGGCGTTAAAAAAAAAGTTTTGCCTGTGATGTCTGACACATTTGAAAAATAAAAATGATTGTTGAAGCACTGCAAGTATGCGGGGTGGGGGAGAGAGAAAAAAAAAAAGAACAGTACCACAAGCAAAATTTCTTTCTACTTCCATTCTTGAAATCATGAGCTTAGTTATAGAACTAGTATTCAACTCAATGAATCTGAGGTAAAGGGTTCAGAGAAATAACCAGTCCAGATCAGCTCCAAATCACCAAGAAACATGAAAGTAATTAATTAGCTAAACAACAGCTAAGTGGTAAAAGTTCCATGATTCTGAAGATGATGGAAAAAAATTAAGGAAAAAAGTCAAGTCATATAATGAAGTTAAATAGTGTAGCAAAAATAACATGAGAGGGCATAAAACATAAAATAATACAAAGAAATTAAGGAGAAAATATAGTAAGATGTGGAACACTATCATAAAGAAAGTGCTAAAAGGTCTATGTCCCTGGAGATTTAAAACAGACCTAGAAACTTAACAAAATGGGAAATGTTAAAACTAGCTTACACTGGAAGAATGAAGGACCAGATAATTTAACATGTCTCTTCTATTTGATTTGTTTGTGACAGCCTGCACTGCATGATTAAACACAACTGGAAAAATGAAAAATATAAGGCTATGCACAAAAATAGTATTTTAGACCTATGAGCAAACTTATGAAAAATTAGAAATTCAAAGACTTTGACATTCTGCTTAGGCATTACAGTACACACAGAGATATACTGAGGTATATCTCTGAAAAGGAACAAATTATGCAAGTCTCTAGATTTATGGCTATGCCTTACAAAAAACAACAAACATTGTAGTATGTGAAAATGAAGCAAGTTCAAAATCTCATGTTTTAGTCTTTTCAACTGAGATTTCTACGTTATTTTAATACAGTTTAAAACTGCGTATTTATATACTGTTCAAATAGTACTGCCTAAAAATTAAGACACTGATAGAGATCCAATAATAGTACTATTATTCAAAGCAAGAGACATAGCTGTTGGGAAATATCTGTTATGTGCTTTTTCCCTAGGACAGCACTCCTCTCTACAATATATGTATTTATTTAGAACTGCAAGAGTGCTTAATATAACATAGCGCAAAGCATCTGCTAACAATGTTGCACATCATGTGAAGTGGAATTCCGGACAGTCTAGTAAAAACTTTATGTTGTCATGTTTCTGAAAACAAACTGTCACAATGTGCATAAGAAAGTTGAGCGCTACATGCAAGTTGATTTGATAAGCTTTTTAATTCACGTACTGGGGGGAATGGAAAAAAAAATGAATCCATACAAATAAGTAACAAGGAAAAAATTGAGAAGTAAGACTATTTTCTTCATTATTAGGAACTATGCTTAACACTCTTCTGGTTTAGGCCTTCATGAACATTGCAAAGCAATATTTGGGAGGTGCAAAATTATTGCAGTTTGCTGGTATGCAACTCCCACTAGATTCTGACTCAGAGAACTGCAATCGTAGTGTACGAGTGCCATGAGGAGACCTATTGCAGTTAGCTCATATGCTTGCCATTACTTACATGCATCAGTACTCTGCTGCATTAGAACCATAAAGTTCACTGGCAGAATCACTGATTAATTAGAGAGAAAAATGATGACAACCAGTCACTTGGAACACTGATATTTTCAAGCATGTTCTCAATAATTAACCAACAGTAACTTCTGTCTTCTGGCATATAAGTGAAAACAAGCATCTTGCATCTTGTTCCAATTTTTTAATCCTTTAATAATAAAGCTCATGTGAAAATGGGGACATATCAAATAAATGTAGTATCTTATACTAGTGATTTCTACTGTGATTGAAACTCTCGCATTAATACAACAAAATATACTGAAGATACATGCACTTATTAATAGATCTATTCTATTAGAATTATATATATATTAATCTGTATTTAACAGATATATAGATAAGATTTAACTTATATAGATAAGATTTAACAAATACACACAAGAAACCAAACATAGTACTGAACATAACACTGATTTCAAGCATCTCTTACGGTACAGCCAAAGTTAACCAGAAGATAAGCTAATCAAATTCATTGAAGATGACTTATTAAGAACAGTCACTATAGCATTATGAAAATAAACTAGTTCAAATTTAATCGCCACTTGAAATTAAAGGCGAAAGTATCACATTTCTTAATGCTGTCATACACTGGATCACAAATTAGACCACTGCTCTCAATTATGACTCACGGAGCAGTGAGGTTTCATGATTCTCTAACATTTGCTGGCTTCCGTTAACATGCTTGTAGTGGACGAGTGCTAAACACAGACCTAGGTTGCTTCTCCATAGCGCGCTAAACGTGAGGGAAACACCAGTCCTGAAGTAACACTCCATCTCATGTATTCGCATTTCCAGTTGTGTTGCCTAATCAGAACACACAATCCACTGCCACAAATCATTAGAAATAACAATCTGACATTGAAAGGTACAACTTTGGCCTGGGGCCTGGAGCACAGATGTAGCCAGAAATGTAAATGAGCTAACTTCCCCCCCCCCCGCCGCCCCCAAACCACTGGTACCATCTTTGTGAGAGCAGCAGAGGTTTGTCCAGCCAACAGCACATTAGCGCACTCCCAGAATGGAAGATAATGGGAGCACTTTGCTGAACTGTATTCATTTTTAATCTGCTGCCATAAGCAGTGCTGCCAAACACAAGGGGCTAGATGGGAGTATTCCCATCATTTAAACTTTTAAATTCATCCTGAAAGTTGCATTAGCTTTCAAGAGCAGCTACAGTTGTTTTGAAACAAACCCCCTGATCGCTCCTACTTACCATTCATTGGTTTGGGCCACAGCAGTTTTTGTGCACACTAACAAAAATCTCCTTTTGGAGAAAACTGAACTAGAAGCCCTCCTCCAGGCAAATACCAAACGTGGTCCAACTCCTAACGGGAAAATAAAGTCCAAACCAATGACTGGCCTTTTAAACACATTTCAGCAGTGCTATTAGAGTACGACCAAGCTAAGTGAGATCACACCAGATCTCAGCGAGACCAGTTTAGTCCCACTTACTTCTGATGTGTCCCACATACGTATTTTAGGGACATGCAGCCCAGGGGACCACCTAAATACGATTTGAAGACTCCAAGCTATATTTAGTATGTAATTAGAGGCCTCAGCAGCGACAATGTAAAGGTTTGATTTTATTGCACTAAGTTTTTTGCTAATTTGCACAYAGCTGGAATCTGAATTCTAGAGATTTATATATAATCAACTAGAAAGTCTGAAGAAAAAAAAATCCAGCCTTTGAAATAGGCTATCTTCACACACGACATGCATACCATAAATGAAATCTCATGACCAGATACTCTCCAAAACGTATCAGTGGATCTCAAAATACACGTGTACAAAACGACCTTACTCTTCGAGTTATCCTCATTTTGCAGTTTATTCGAATAAATCAAACTAGTCACACAATTAGGATCAATCAAAGAGTTGGACCTGATGCAAGTAAGTGGCAAGTCAAAATTAACTCTGCTGCAGTACGCTGAGAAAATGATCTAATATCAAAGCTTTGCTATAATTTTATGAATGCATGAAAGTTTGATATCATAAAATTAAAAACGGGTAAAAAGAACTACTGCAACATTAATGATCAGAAATGGTATATTGTACATATTAGTAAACTGTTTGTATTTAAACACCAACATCTAAACAGCCAACTACAATGTTGCACTGGATAAAACTCCTTAAATGTTGCTTTCCAAAATTTAGCTAGCACTGAAAGATAAGGTGGTATGATCAACATCTTTCCACATACTTTTTGGGTAATAAAATTAGAGTGTTAGGGTGGTTCTCATTTTCAGCAGCGCTATTAGAGTACGACCAAGCTAAGTGAGATCACACCAGATCTCAGCGAGACCAGTTCAGTCCCACATACTTCTGGGACTTCACTGACTAATAAAGTGACCACCACCACCTCTGACAAAATGCYTGAGACAGGGTTAGATAATGGCTTAAAATTTAAGATCCTGTTCACTCATGACAGTACTCACAATCTGGCAGTGCTATTCACAGAACAGAAAATGAGGTCATGCTCCAAAATTTCCTCTTCCCACACTATTGTGCAAAAAATCTTCCTTATGTAGCAACTTAACAGAAGTAGTAATGTTTCCTGGAATTTGTCCACGTTCAGAAGCGATTTACTCCAAGATCTTTTGAGAATGGTAGCATAACTCTCAGCTATCAATGCATAATAACTTCACCTGATTTCAAATACTAAAGGAATTTTAAGGCAACCAAGCTGTTTCCAGTAATACTTAAACTGTTCATTGCAGCAAGCAAGATACTGATCTGTTTTCATTGTGTTTTCTTTCATATTCTAGAAATTAATTGAAAATACTTGGCAGTGTCTGCTTAAGCCCTTAAMCAGACCAGTCTGAATTGCCAGTTGAGGAATATAGAAAGTAAATGACATTCCTGAAAATCCCTATGTGGGAGGCATCTTTAGGCAGACAACTGCACAGGAAGGTTATGGGTAGCCTGAACTTGGGTGAATAGTTGCTGCTTATCTACATCAAGTATAGAAAATTCAACCAAAGTAAAACCTGGATGATCCCTCACTAGATGGGCAGTGTTGCATAGGATTTATGCCATTAATYCTACTGCAGAGGGAGCAAATTAATCAGAAAATACTTCTGAGATGAGACCGATCTTGCCTCCCACACCTGTTTGCTGAGGAAGAGGAAGACGACGACACTAGAAGCATGCAGCCATGGCTTCTTCYCACAACTCCTCTACAGCTGGAATCGCACTAACAAAAGTCATCACATAACTCACTACCACATGAAATTTCCCAGCAGTAAATAAGGGCCCACCACCCAACTCACACCCATTACATGCCATGACAGATTGTCACTACCCTCTCATCTCCATGCCATACCAGTAACTGTAGCTCACCCAGAACAGAAACAATATACCTTTAAAAGTGAAATGAATAAATGTGAAAATCTTTAAAAATACAACTAATTTTTGGCTTGGTTTTGGGTAAGAAGAAAAAGGGGGYCAAGAGACTAAACACTACACAACCACGGGTTGCTCTCTTCATACCAGCCTAYATTCTACCTACACTCAGAAATGTTATTTTTTCCCCCTCAAARGTTTATATTGTTTGGTTTAAAAGAATAAGGCAATAGCTTTTCCTGAGGCTCTAACATCACCTTTAACTGTTGCATTTGCTCAACGGGTTGTGTTAGCCTAGCAGAACCCATTCTTAAAAGCAGTAAAAATGMAAGAAAAATTAATCTGAGACCGAATGAAAGGAAGCTTTTGTACTATGAGCAACTTCGATTTCATGAGGCATTTAGACTTTCCTGATCCATGTCACTGGCAAAACAAATATTTATTAGTCAGATGAGACAAGCAAGAAAAGCTGAASAGATCTCTGCCAGCCTCTAGTCAACAAAGATAGCTCTGGCAAAGCTATCACTCTGCTTTCTCTTAAAATATTTCCAGAAAGCATTACATACTTGGTAAACAACCTGCACAGTACTACCTAATGCTTCATAATATTATTGCTCTCCATTCTTTCGTTCAAAAAAATAAAATAAAATAAAAATAGGAAAAAAAAAACCTGCTTTGCCCTCTGAACTCCTTCTTAGGCAAGAGGTCAGAGCTGCAGTGTCAAGGGAGTTAGTTCCTAMACCAAGCAATATGGCACATCTGAACACAGTAATAATCTAGGATTTGTATGTTCCCCTTCCTTTTAGGAGACTGGTGTCTCAGGAGACAGAGACAGACACAAACTACAATTCATGTACAATTAACTTAAAACAAACCAGCAGGCTACGCTTTCCACGCAAAGGCAAAAAAATATATAGATAGACATAGATCTATATCTAACTCAATCATAGGGAGTAAGTAATGTAACTGAATGTGTAAATTCTTGCATTATCTCGGAAATAGATATTCTTAAAAATTCAATAAAGAAAAAATGAAAGACAACTCAAAATACTACCTTAATAAAAAGACAAGATACAAAATTGCTGTTGAGAACTGCCCCTTTATCCCTCTTGTGGTCAGTCACCAGGTGCTGGTAGGCAAACCTCTGACAGACTCCAGCATCATGAGCACGGCTTTCCTCTACCCCTATCCTGCAGCATGCCAGAAAAGAAGAATTGTCCATGCTTCACACTGGGAAAAAGAAAAAAAAAAAAAAAAAA
>NW_028186661.1:0-3984 GCF_003343005.1 Rhea americana
CAGTGCCCCCCACCCTGTCCTATCCTCAGCTGCCTCACATGTTCGAGGCCTCGTCCACATATCTGATTATGTTCTCAAAGTTCAGGTCCATCTCCCAACGATCCATGAGGGGCATCTCCAGGACTACAGTGCAGCTGCATGGGAGCAGAGGGAAGTGTTAGTGGGATCTCTCTTGCTGGGGGCTCCCGAAGGGGGCAGTTGGGCTGCAGAGGGAAGAGCTCCACTTACTGTGACCCAGAGGATTCTGAAGACTCCTCTGGACCTTCCTCCCGGAGGGCAATGGCTGCTGGAAAGGGAGATGGAAATTGAGCAGACGGGGCAGCCCCTCACAGAAGCCCCAGCAGAGGCAGAGTGGGGCAGTAAGTGCATGGGATCTCGGGTTTCTTGGCAGGGTGCCTGCCCTTGCCCAGGAGCTGCTCACCTCTGGGCTCCTCAGCGCTGCCTCGCCATCGTCTCTTCTTGTGTCTCCCTTCCTACACAGGCAGAGAAAGCAGCAGGTGAGAGGGCAGCATCTCCCCTCTGCAAGGATGCCCCAGCTCCTGGGAATGACTGCACTGGCAAGGGGCAGGTCAGGGACCGGTGGGGGACTTTGCACTGGGCAGACTGAAGGCAGATGCAGGGGAGCCGGGAGGGTTTCCTGCCCCTGCAGGTGATGGTGACACTCCCACTGTGCTTTCTACACTGGGGCAGGCAGGCATTTCCCAGTCCAGAGTCTGGTGCCAAAGGGAGGTTGCACTGTGTGTGCAGCCCAGGGGTGGCCAGGACCTGCGGTCCTGCACCCCCCCCCCCCACCAGGATTTGCTCTTGTGGAAGAACCATGACAGCTGGGCATGATTTTTAACTCCCCTCTCCAAAACGTGCCCGCACAAGAGCTACTGCAGTAGCAGCACACAACAGTGTGGGCTGGGGCTGGCCCAACTGGGACCATCTGCACAGAGGCTCTGCCTACTTGTCGCCATCGGCTGTCCAGCACCAGCTAAACTAGGGCCCCACCAGGGCCAGGCCCATCTCTGCCCTGACTTTCCTGGCCCAGGCTGGCCAAGGCAAGGCTGCRCTACTACGGCCTCCCCTTCACCCTGCCCAGGCACCAAGACTGACTCCTACCTCAYGCTCATCCAAGGTCAGCAGGAGGTAGAAGGCGAGTACCAGCGTCAGGAACCACAGGAAAGCTGCAGAGGTGACACAATCCTTGGCAGAGGGAGAAAAGTTCATTTCCCAGGTATCAGACATCCCTCTCAAGTGCCAAATCTTCAAACAGGCAAWAGATAACCTCCTTCTCTGTGAAGCCAAGGAAACATTGTCAGTTCATTTATGGCTTTCACAGCCGCCTCAGATCCTCAGCAACTGGAGCAAATGGGATTATTAGTCCCATTAGAGTTACAAGRAGACTGACAGTCCAAGTTCAGATTTTCAGGACAGGAAATCCTCATGAACAGGACAGTTACTCTTCACAGACATCCAAGGATCTACCCCTTTGTTCAGGGGTGGTGCTTACCCTTCCTGTGGCCTCTGGGTCTAAGATCAACAATCTTCGGAAAACACGCCAAAAAGAACAATCGTAAAAGAAAAGTTTCAGTGTCTGCTCCCAAGCTCTRTCTTTGTTTCTTCCCAAGCCAGAGACTTTAACTCCCTGTTGGGCTTTAGGCGCTGCGTCAGGATGCTCTTGTATCTGCAAACAAGGCTCAAAATCTACCACAAGCACTGATGGGTTTCCAAAACCTTTTCAAGGATCTGCCTGATATCTGAAGTAGGAGGAAGCTCAGATCACTCCCTTCAGTCTTATGAACGCCACACACAGCAAGATCAGGCCACATCCACACGAGTCTGCAAGAGTTTCTGCACCCTGGATCTGCCCACAAGCACAGAGAGAGCCCACCTTGCCATGGAGACCTTGGTGAGGAGCTGTCAGACTCAGCACAGTGTACTTACCTGTACACTCTTTCAGCTCTCTTCACCTGTCAGCTCACAGGTAAAGTGACACCCATCCTCCCGCCATATACAGCGGCTCACATTTGTGGTGCAGTAATGACATGGGGTTGTCCTCCCTTCAATAGTAAGCTGCTGCACAGTTAAGCTAAGGCAACATTTGTGATGCAGCGATGGCATGGGGTTGTCACCCCTTACCAAAGGRGACCCTCCCAGAGCCTAACCAAGGCAGTCAACAGTCATCTGCAAGATGTGGTTAATGCAGCATATGTAATGCTGGGCGTAGATGGGACTTCTCTGTACATAGATTCAGGTCTCCTGCTCTGCAGAGTTCTGCCCATTGCGGATTTGGGAGTTGTGACTTGGAGCACTGTTGCCTTTGGGAGTGGTGAAAGCTGATCTGTTGTATGGGTGTTGAGAAAGTAGAGGCGCAGAAGAAGACAAGAACACAACTCCRGCCTTCGTGTTGTCAAATGCATCATGATTTTGCTGTATTGGCTGCAAACCATAAAGATCTTYGTGATCTGTTCTTGGCTCCTTGTCCAGTGACTGCATCACACTGACCTAGGATATGGGCTCCTCAACACCCTGTGAGGCTGGCATGGCAAAGCTGCTCACCCAGTGTGTAGCTCAGGATAGGCCAACTAGTGTTTTTTGGCATGATGTGAGGCTTGGCATAAGGGCTTCTCACAGTTGTATTGCCATCTGTATTTTTGCAGTTGGGAACCAAGTTACCAAGTCTCTTAAGGTAGCAGAATGCGGGTGCGCAGCAAAACAGAATGCAGGGGTGTGTTTTTGAGATACCTGTGATCAATGGCTAGTTTCATTTTGATTTTGTTGGAGGAATTTTGGATACTGGAGAATAAGTTTGTTTTGTCCAGGGCTCTTACATTGGTGTACATTGAAAAAAATCAGTTTTGAAAAGGCGGAGTTGCCTCATAGCYTGAGTGAAACCGTGGCAAATGGTTAGAATTTGAAAAACCTTTTCTACATGGATTTTTTCTTCTACAAAAACTAAGTTAAATTTTGAATACATGTATTTCTTTACCACAACATTTTATTTAATGGTAAAATTAGAAATTATTTTGTTGAACCATTTTGCTGGGGTTAGGAAGAGTAGGAGTGATGTGACTGAAAAAGATTACCTTCAGCTCTGCTTATGAGAATTTGGCACGGAAATTTTCACTGAGTAAGAGTTAACTCAATTTATGTAGTTGTTAGGAAGATTAGACAGCTGGGCAAATATTGGGAAAAGATAAAAATAAACATATCTTCTAAGTTTTAAACAGATTTGCCCTGACTTACACTCATTTTTGTGCTTAYCACTCACAAATATCTTCACAAATAATTTACTAGTGCGAGTGGCTGCTGGAAGAGCAATCTCTTAACTCTGTGTTGCAGAACAATCACGGAAACTGCGCTTAGTGTCAGGTATATTAGAAACTTGATTCTTCTCATGACTCTGAGGTAACAGCTCAGAGGTCTAAAATGGCTAATTGGTCCAAAACAGGAAATGATGGCATGTTGTATCTTGTGGTTAGGAAAAGAACAAGGTGTTGGACCACAACTGGGAGTGTGTGGTCCATCACAAGCAATGACTCAAGTACCAATAAGAATTCAGGAAGGTTATAGCCTGTTTGTTCGAAGCAGGAAGAAAAAGTAGGAAGTTGCAAGTTATTCCCATCCAACGGGAGGTGTAGAGAGGTATACACAGATCTCACTTCATTAAGTGTATTCCCTCTAGCGGTTTCCCCATCATTGTAAGTTTAGATTTAATTGAAAGTCTGTACATCTTAACCTGGAAATCAGAAATGTGGGCAGGTTTCACTGTTTCACTGAAGAAAAATTGTAGTGAAGAAGTCTAGTATTCAGCTCTTACCAGTCTCAGCACAGGGAGGTTGTTCCTTGGCTCACCTGGTAGCATTGTTGGTTTGAATCTGAGCTGAGATGGTCTGCAGAATGTTTCCACAGCAAATATGGCTCTGCATGGAGGAAGCACTGGGATCTGGCTAATTCTGTTCCTGGCCTGTGTCTGGCTTTTTTTTTTTTTTTTTTTTT
>NW_028186661.1:4032-134920 GCF_003343005.1 Rhea americana
TTTTTTTTCCCTTCTCCACATGCAGCGTAAACACCTGTTTAAAACAAAATTATACTAAGTCTTTCTTATAGCCTCCAGTCAACCTCAGCAAAACACTCCACTCCCCTTAGCCTCACAAATATGTCTGCCAGTATTAACTGCTTCCTTATATGGTGTCTACTATCAAGCATGCCTGGCACTGTTCTGTGACTGCTTCTTTGAGGAGACACAGCCTATTTGCTAGAGAATAAAAGCCTCATACAAATTAATTTTTATAGAGGAGGACGTTGCGGGCAAAACTCTCTCTTCAGGAAACTTTATTTATTTCCAAGTAACACAAATTTCTGGGATTTAAGAAAAAAAGAGGACACCAGCAATCAATCAGAAAAATAAATGCCCTTCCTCCCAATTCCCCAGGTTCCACTTAAGTCAAAAACCTATCATCCTGCTTCCTAGTCTCAACTTCCCTGACTTTCACTCCATGTTTCACTCTGTCCCAATTCCTCTGCTGGGGTGACAGGCAGCTTGGGGTCAACTGTTTCTTTCTGCTGCTTTTTGCTTACTCCTTTTCTCTGCCACAAGTTGCTTCATGCTTCATCACGTTCTTCTCTACTGCTTTTTGGTTTTGACTCGTTTTCATGAAACTCTGTTTCTTAGTGTCCCCATGGTGGCAGAGTCTGCCCAAGACCAAGGGCTGTTCCTGCACCTGTGTGAGTCACCTGCRGGCCATGGTCCCTTGGAGGTTTTCCTGCCCCTACAGTATAAGTGCCCTACAGTGTAGGTGGTCCTTTGGAGGCGTCCCTGTCCCAGCATGAGTCCCTCACAGGCTCTGGTCCCTCAGGGGTGTCTCTGCTACAGCGTGGGTCTCTGTGGACCACAGTCCCTCGGGGGTGTTCTTGCCCTGGAGTGGGTTGCCCACGGGCCACATTCTCTCTCTCTCTGCCCGTGCCCCAGCATGGATCCTCCACAGGCTGTCCTGTCATGGATCCTCCACAGGGGTACCTCAAGGGTACCCCTGCAATGATGTGGGTCGCTGTGGGCCTCGTTCTGTCAGGGCTGTCCCTACCTTAGCATAGGTTGCCCATGGCTGTGGTGCCTCAAGGGTATCCCTGCCCCAGAGTGGGTTCCTCCACAGCCCCCAGTCGCTTGGCAGTGTTCCTCCCCCGGAGTGGGTCCTGCCATGGGCTGCAGTGCCTTAGGAATGCCTCTGGGCTGAGGGGATCCTCCATGGGCTGTGGTCCCTCAGGGGTGTCCCTGCCCTTCAGCGGGTCATGCATGGACACAGTCCCTAGGGGGTATCATTGGCCTAGAGTGAGTTCTCAGGTGTCCCACAGCATGGGTCCCCCACAGGCTGTGGTGCCTTAAGGGTGCCCCTGCGTCAGAGTGGGTCCCAAGAGGTGGCTGTGCCTTGCAGGTGCTCCTACCCCAGTGTGGATCCTCATCAGCCGTGGTGCCCTGCCACAGTGTGGGTCTCCATGGGCTGCGGTGCCTTGGGGGTGCCCCTGCCACGGTGTGGGTCCCCATGAGCTGCAATGCCTCAGGAGTGCTTCTACCCCAGTGCGGGTCCCCATGGGCTGTGGTGCCTCAGGGGTGCCCTGCCCCAGTGTGGGTCCCCATGGGCCATGGTGCTTTGGGTGTGCCTCTGCCCCAGTGTGGGTCCCCATGGGCTGTGGTGCCTCAGGGGTTCCCTGCCCCAATGTGGGTCCCCAAGGGCTGAGGTGCCTCGGGGGTGCTCCTGCCCCAGTGTGGGTCCCTGTGGGCTGCTGTGCCTTGGGGGTGCCCCTGCCCCAGTGTGGGTCCCCAAGGGCTGTGGTGCTTTGGGGGTGCTCCTGCCCCAGTGTGGGTCCCCAAGGGCTGCAGTGCCTTGGGGGCACACATACCCCTTGTGCCATGGGGCGCCTCTCCCAGAGCTCGGCTGCAGACCTCAGCAGTCACTGGTTTCACTCTTACCTACCACTGCGACGCATGGGTGSCTGGAGCCCCTGGGCGCGGCTGCAGCTCTTGGGAGCGGCTCGAGCTGGTTGTCCCCAGCCCAGGCTGGGCAGGGTGGTGGCCTCCTTGGTGAGGTGGGGGCAGCTGTGGGGTCTTCTGGCAAGGCTGGAGTGGAGATCCAGCGGAGCTGTGCTGTGTTCAGGCAAGGTTAATTTTCTCTGGATGAATCAAGCTGGCTGTGGAGGTGTTCCAGGGCCGCCGGCATGGGACTGCGACATGTTTTAGCTGTGYCCGGGCTGGGACCTTTAGCCTGGGCTTATGCCTTATGTGTGACCTTTCATAGCATTACCTCTATCGCTGCATTTTTGACTTTTAATAAAGCCTTTAATAATGATGTTTGAGATASGCAAAGAAACATAAAGTCCCGAGAGCCCTAGCTAAAAACTTTTTGTTTCAATAAACAGCGAAGAAGAATGTGAGCATGTTTGAGAGAAATACCTGCTTAAGATTTATCAAAAGGGCTTATGAAGGTCATGCAATTTTTGTTACTGGAATAAATCAAGTCAGTATCCATGTGTTGCATTCATGGGAGTGGGGGCAGATGAAGTAAATAATAAGCAGATTTTAAAACCATGTCGTTAGAGGACTTTAGAGAAGAGGGGCTGAGCTGACAGCAGGCATTTCGGGGCAGCTGCGAGGTCAGTTTGGAGGATGTCGCAGCCGGGGATCTTAATGCAGCTGCCTTTCCTGCTGAAATGGCCCAAGACTGCCACTGGGCCTGCAGTGTCATATAAGACACATGCAGAGTGGGGGACATGTACCCAGCTCACAAATGGCTGGGTAAATGTGATTGTTTTAGGGAACAAATATTGGTAAATTCTCAACACTTAGCTTGAGAGCTGATTTTCCAAGGTGAAGTCTCTGACATCTGCTGTTTGTTTTGTTCCTGTGGCTGGCGGTTTTGTTGCAATTAAAGGTTCACTTGATCTTTGCATCAGTGTTAAACTTCCATCTGCCCCTCTGTCTGCTGTGCAAACACACAGTATTTCCTGTGCTAACTCTCTTAGCTTTCACACAGTGGTGTAAAGGAAACACTAAAATAAGGAATAAGTATTTTACAGCGATATCTTTTTTTTTTTTTTTAAGTCAGTGTTATAAATAGTGAATATAGTGGGTGTGGTGACATCCTGAAAATGGATTTGTGCCTGGGTTACTGGACATGTAACTGAACAGAGAGACGGGCTGGTGGAGAGCGGGAGTGAGCAGAGCAGGTGCTGCGTTARCAGGTTTGGTGTGGACAGTGGCTGAACTGCCCAAGGATGGGTCCTGGGGCCAGGCCTGCTGCTCTCAGCCACGTCTGCCCAGCCACTGCGGTGTTTCATTCAGCCTGTGCTTTTCATCGGGCCAGGGGTACTCAACCTCATACATTTTGCAAACACTGACAGGTTGTTTCAAAGGTACTGAGTGCTCAGAAGCTTCCGTAAGACCTAGCTATAAATTTGAATCCTCAGACCACATTTATTAATAAATCTCTCACATCCCAAGTATAAAATGGGCKTCTTGTGGTGCATCTCTACTGTATCCCATTGATGGTGCTCAAAAAGCAAGACACTCATTTAAAATAGGTAAGGCTGAGCTGTGTTGCTGCCTTCAATGACAGCATTTTTGTTCCAGAATAGTTTGTTTTCTRTTTTAATATTGGTGACTCCCCAGTAGTCAGTTAACAAGGTAAGCATGCTCCAAAGTGCTAGTTGTGTTTCTGAAGTATATGGTCCACGTACACCTGAGAGGTAACAAGCATTTTAGGTTTATGTATCCTTCTTTGGAAGTCTGGAGTCATTACATCTATGAAAGTGGTGAATGTGTACACTCAGATAGAAGTACTATTAATAAATCCAGGGCTTCTGCTAATAAATATGCAGTGTTTGAACACTACTTTAGTCTTTACCATCTAAAAATAATTTTTAAAAAGCATTTGCTTGTACAGCAGAAGTAGAAAGATGAGTTTTCCTTTCCTTGGTTGCATCTACCCCTTGCAGTATAAAACACTGGCTCATGCAAACAAGTATTTAAACTTGTTACGAGTCTTGAGAAATTGTTGTGATGAGCAGTATGTAGCTGACTGCTTGAGGAACATGTCCAATTCTGTAGCAAATACAGTTAAGTGACAGAAGAGATGAAGAGGGCTAAAAAGAAGTGTACTTGTTTAGCCAGGGGATAGTATAGCTTCATATCTGCGCATTGTTTATCTTTGAAATTTGTTCTACACTGCTGCTGGGACAAATCTCACTATGTTTCTGACTGATCTCCAGACTTCTTCTCTCCCCATGAACATGGAGCTTTATCCTCCCAGACCTGGTCTAAATTCCACTGTGGTTAGAACTACATGGGATGCCAAAAGTTAACCTAATTAGCATAGAAACAAGCAGCTAAGAAAGGAGCTTCTGAATGTGAGGAACTTGAGCATGCAGAAAGGCATAAAGAGATGGAACCTAACTGGAGAAATGGCTGCCATTTCTAAAACTTCCTAGGGCAATAGGCCAGACTCCTCTTCCAGATGTGCTTCCTTCTCCATTGTGAAAAAAATCACTCCAGGCATCACCCAGAACTTCTCTAGAGGGCAGTTTGAGATATAATTTTGCAGAAAACTTTGTCACTGAAGGAAGACATGGCGCTATTATGTTAAGACCCAGACATGTCATCTGAAAATCATTTGCATTATTTTAGATGTTTAGACGACCCTTGCTAATGTGATATGCGTCTCAACACAATGGTTTATGTTGTACCCTGTGAATCAAGCATTTGGATTGCCACAATTTCCGTAGAGTAATAATTGCAGAGGCTAAGTGGCTTTGAAAGAGTCAMCTTTTCTCTCTTCTAGACTGCTTTTTCCTATCTTCTCTAACCAGCATAAATAAACCTCTATTTTATCTTTACAGTCAGTTACTTGGAGATGTTTATCTCTGTGCCTCCTACATCCAGACTACCACTTAGCTCTGACATAATCATGACTAGGAAGACTTGTGATGGACTTCTGAGGAAGCTGCTGCTCAGGACATGAAAGGTAGCTAAAGTCAKCTCTTAAGATTAGGATCAAAGATTTCTCAACATTTCAAAACATTCTTATTAAAAGAATATGGATGTTGCTTGTCAAGGCTAGTTTCTGGGAATGGGAGGTGAAGTTTTTCCAGGTTTATCTACCTGGATTTTCCTACATAGATGATGTGTCTTTCTTCAGGCAGAAGAAAGCAGCACGTTATTTAATATGCATCTAAAATGTGCAGCACTCATCTGTGATTCAAATTAGATAATAGACCATAATACACAGGGTTAAAGAGAGGTCAAAAGGAGAGCTCTTGTTCAAAAAGTGGAGGATTAATGTAAATTTTAACCATTATGTTCACTGAAAGACTAGGATCATGTTTTTCTACAGGACAAATGATTAAAGACCTCCTGAATTGTTACTCTGTTATGAAGGAGTTGAACTTTCTCTGACCTTTCCAACAGCAGCTAAAATCTCTCTGATATGCTAAGTGCATGCCTCTTTTTGCAGCTGTTGTTGAGAAGAAAGCAGAATTCGGGATGTTCTCAATATGGATAGCACACAGAAGTTGGTATTCTTGACTGTGTCGGGAAATTTTCTGTTTCCCCTTAGAAAATGAGTTTGATCTTACCAAAAAATGAAAGGAAAGGAAAGGAAAAAAAAAAGCGTCTTTGAACTACCTAGAGTGTTAAAAATAAAATCTCAAGCGTGTATTTAAAACAAATTAACCTTCAGAAACCATTAGGGCTGATATTGTCTCGGGGTACCTACCACTGAAATGCACTAAAAAAAGAGATTCWGAATCAGCTATTTGAAATATCTCCAGCTCAGTGCATTTTTGTTTTGCTATATCCTTATAAATCGTATTCTCCTTACACTCAAAGGAAACCTGTGTATGCAAGCACACACGCATGCTCACATGCAAATGTGTAACATCTTCCAGCAAAATCTGAGGATGCTGTAAAACATATGAGGCAGAATTCATCTGGCTGAATGTAAATACTTACTGTGTGGATTTTATGTTAGCTAGTGACCCTGGTATCCCTTTATAGTTGGTGGAGGGGAACAGACATTGCTTGAGTGTGATTCATCTCCTTCTGAAGTAGATGCCTGAAATGGGTCAGGCACCTAGTTCTGTCATTAGTTTCAAACACAGCCTTTGGAAGCCTAGCTCAGAAGGAGAGATCTTCAYTGTAGTCATCTAAAGATGGATGAGATGAGCATGAGTCAGCAGTGTGTCCTTACAGGGAAGGCAGCCAGCTGCACCCTGGGCTGTATTAGCACAAGTTCAGCCAGTAGGTCCAGGGAAGTAATTACTGAYCCTGCTTTGAGTAGGAGGTTGGATTAAATGACCTACTCAAGTCCCTTCCAACCTGAATTACACTCTAATCATATTCTCTTTTCAGAACTTGTTAGAATTCATCTGTAGTATCATGTCCTGTTTTGGGCTCCCTGTTTCCAGGTAGCTTTGGTGGAGGCCACGAAGGTGGCCAGGGTCTGGAGCGCAGGACTAGAGCACACAGTGTATGGCTGAGAGAGCAGGGTCAGACTTGAGAAGGCCAATGAGGGATCTTGTGGCTGTCTTCAGCTACCTAGGGGYGGATGTAGAATAGACGTGGCCAGACTTAGAAGTGCCCAGTGGAAGGAAGAGAAGCAAATGGACACAAGCTGGAACATGAGAAATTGCAATTAGCCCTAAGGAATTATTTTCTTTCACCCTGAGGGTGGTCAAACACTGGCACAGGTTATGCAGAGAGGTTGGAGATACACAAACCTCCACTGAACAAAGCACCAGCAAGCTGTTCTAGCTTCACCATGCTTTGACCAGGCAGAAGTCCATTCTAATCTGTATTATTCTATGAATCCTACCATACTGATTTATTTCTGGGAAAGGCTTCTCATTGTTAGGAGTTGTTCTCATCCACTCTTTATACATGTCAAAAATATAAAGCTAATCTCCTTTGACTTACTTTTTTTTTTTCTCCTAACTTGAAATATGAATTTGATGAAAAGCATCTATGAACCCAGAAGCAAATGGCAAAACCCAAATAATGCAAAGTATCTCAAAAATCAGGATTTACAATATTTATCTATATTATTATTTACATATTTATGATGGCACCTTGTATTTGAGGAGGATAGACTCAGGAATGCCAGTTGTTTGGCRTTAACTCCCGGATTCAGGAGCAGCAGAGAGCTGAGTAAATTGCTGGTCTGATATGTGTTAGTGGTACTTCTGTTAGTGAATTTAATTGTATGAGGATTTTGCAAGCTTCATAAAAGAGAAAAAAAAACAAGTCTTGAAGCATCTAAAACAAGAAAAACATAGTTTACTTCTAAGYGACCCTCTTCAAAAATGTTATTTTCCTGCCCTCTCAGCAACAATGAATTACCAATATTTAACAGAACATAGCATAAAGTGAAGCAATGACATCAAACTGTACACACAATATTTCACTTTGTGTAAGACAGGTGAAGAACGTGATGAGACCTGCAGCTACCCTTCTTTTCTTTCATCCTATAGGCACTTCCTGGAGCAGTGAATCTGCCTGTTTTACAAACACAATTTCCATGCTTCAGAGGACAGCATATGGGTACAGGGAAAACAGAAAGCAAAAAACATGCAAAAACAGCCTGCATGTGCGCTGTGGCAGGGTAGGGAAGCAAAACCTGCGGTCCTCAGTACCAAGCAACAGAGGGGCCATGAGATCAGGGCAGGACACTCTTGAGTTCAGATGTGCTACCATCCAAAACCACGCTGGCAGAGCTCAGTAGGARCAAGTTGTTACCTGCTGTAGTGAGAACACTTCCTGCCATCGCTTAGTCTATGTTAGTCACTGCCACAACCCTCTTTCTCACTCCTYAGTCCTTCAGCCTGCTGGAGACATTCCTGGTGGCCTGTGAGAAACCTGCTGCATCTTCAGCTGGGTGCACTATGCTGGAGTTAGCTACCATTAGCCATGTTGTTGCAATTGATGATAAATCAAAGCTTCCTCCTTTTGTTGGTTAATTCTCCTCAGTGGAGAAACTGCACTAAATATTGCCTGCTGTGTGATAAGAGGAGGAGGATATAAAGTGGTCATGCAAGCAGGTGCCTTGTGGCTGGCTGCAGCCTGTATTTCTGCAACATTTTTGACAAGGAATGCTTGTCACATTCAAGCTGCCACAGCCTTGATAAGTGGTGCCTTCATGGAAATAACAGTGAAACAACCAGRGCTTTAATACTCTCTTAGAAAATTGCATTTGGTGCACAGTAGAGAAAGGTTTTTAAAGGGATGGGTATAACAGAAGGAATTAAACACAGAGTTCAGACTGTTCACCAAGTTTTCCGCTGTGCTGTGGTGCTCTGTTCAAATTCCAGYCTGAACTGGGGTTGCTGACACCTACAGAGTTTTGGGGGTCTCATGAATTTACCAGACCATCACTGAGTATTACAAATAGTTGGATAAAGTTTTGCATACAGTTTTGCATACAGTTTCTGGTTATGCAAATAACAGAAATTTGATCACTTGTTTGTCAGTCTCTGTTTCTAGAAAGGAGGAGAGATAATTAACAACCTTCCTTGAGGCTAGTCAGGACAATGAGTCCAATTTTATCTGACATGATGATATTAGCTGACTGGGATAGGGCTTGAGATTTCTATTTCTTACAGGCTTCAAGGATTCATGAAGTAGTAGCCTAGCCACTGTGGGAAGGGTGCAGTGASAGCTAAGAGCTGGAGTACTAGACATGGAGCCATAAAAAGAAGAGTAGAGAATAGTAGTTTCGAGCAAATGTATTTCTTCTTTTATTACAGCCTGCACAACTCTCTTGCTTTGTGACTGGACAAAAGTCTGCAATCCAGAAACCATTTGCCAGCACATTGCTGACTTTGGAGCTCACTTGGATTACTCAACAAGTCCACATCAAATCTTATCTTCAGAGCCAGGGTAGATGTCAGGGATATAATCAGTAGGACCTTATCCCCTGCCCATCACAAGCTTTAAGCAGAATCTGAGATCTCCACTGTGCGTGCCCAGACAGAGCTGGCATCTAACAACATGTTACCAAAGCTCCATCTCTGCTTATAGTGAAGAAACTAGGATATCTTAATGGTTCCTTGAGATGGTTATGTTGAGAAATACATCTGAGCCCATAGAAAGAAATGTGCTGCAGCCATCCTACTGGAATTGGGTATAGACTACATATGGAGATAAGGGAACTTTTGTAATAGTCATCTCTCTCTCTTTTTAATTTTTTTCTTATATGTGAGCATGAACTCTTCAGAATTGTGCATTTGCATTGTCCTTTGCATTTACATTGCTCTCAATTGCAGCTCTAGTCACCCTGATACTTCCCTTCTGATGGAGAATTATATCTATGTAATGTCAAGGGTCTAGCACTGATAATGGGGAAAGGATGTAGCAAAAAACATTTAGCAGCTAGTATCTTCTAGAAAGGGAAATCATAATGTTTCTAAGTCTCATGAAAAACCCAGGACCTTCATGAAATCAGGGAAAAATGCAGAAACTTCCTGACAAAAATGAGAGAGAGGAAGGCATTTTGGATGACAGAGCCTTCTGTAGGACTGAAATTCACCAAAAATATTTCCATTACTGATTAGCACCAGAAGTCATTATATGAAACTTTTCTTTTTCAAGAAGGTGAGAACAGTGTGAATAAATGGAGCTAAAATTCTAGTTTTGCTCAGATAAAAGATGTAATCACTTTGAGATCAGATAGGGCTAGGATTTTTGTCTGGGAATACAATTTGTGCTGTCAACAGCAAACAGCCAAGCAAACTGGAAGAAAAAATACAGAGGTAGGAAGTAATCTGTGGCTTTTCCTAGCTAACAAGGTATCTGATCTCATCGCTTTATGCTATTACTGGCTCTTTTTCTGTTGAAACACTAAAACAAACTATAGCCAGATGGGCCTGTTAGTTTAGAAGAAATATAGCAAGGATTCACTAAATTTGCTTTGGATTAGCTTTGACTAAATTAGAGACACTTATATTTCCTCTGCAAGAATACTTGGCAGAATAAGTGAAATGCAGAATTGTTTACTACTGGACTGACTTTTAAGCAGTGACAATAAATCATTCACAGAAAGTGATTTTTTGAATTGTTATCATGAATATAGAGCAGGAAATACGAACCTCAGAATGACTATTATCAAGTCAGAGATCACAAATAGGTTATTTGATATGTGTCCCCAATCTGAGATTCATTGAATACAAAGAACTACCTCCAAAAGAGCTACAGGCAAGAAATGTTTGTGGAAAACATATAGCAAATATATATATATTTGAAGTAGATTGAAAGCCACAAGCAGTTTTCCTTCTATCCAAAAAAATCTCTGAAGTACTCTGCCAAATCCACATCTTGCTCACTATTACACTTGTATGGAAAGTTGAACTGTGATTTCCTACATTCCAATGCAAAGTCACAGTGCTGCTTAGCTTCTAAAGCCTAATAATCTTAGATCTCTGTATGAACTGCTGATTTCTGTGATTCAGGCTTTGCTTTTGATGGAACACTGATACAATCATTAAACTGTTGCAGCAGGGTTTTATCTCTTTTTGCAGTGGCTACGCATTTATCAGACAGCTGTCAGTACACACAAAGGGGAATTCACAGACCTACAGCTAAACACTGAATCACAGAAAATAACATATCCGTGCCAGTACACACTCTTCTCTGTACTGCAGTGTGACTCTGCCGGTTAACTATCCCTGTTTGCTAAAGCACATACATGTTTACATATTATGGATTTCAGTGGAATTTAACAGAGCAGTTAAGTCCAGTTGCTGAATAAGGAGAGTTTAAATGATTGAATCTAGATTATTTTTAATTGCTTGGTAGGTTATATTTATGTACTAATGCACAAATATGACATAATGTTTCTGTCTTAATTTTTATCTCAGAAATGATCATAAGATATGCATGGAGATGCAATTTTACAGTATGTTTAAGTTACTTTCTTAAAATAATTGAAGTCCTAAAAATTGAAAAGGAAAATTTCAAACTATTGCTAATCCAAAGCTACAGAAAAAAACTGCAGGCTTAGAGTGGGTGGTTCCATCTTCCTGAAGTATGTAAAAATATGAAATGATGCTTCTGAATTGGAAATGCTTACAGTAACAGCTACCAATTTCCACAGGCTGCACACTTATGGCCACTTGCACAGATTTCTGGAGCCCTGACTCTGTCTTGGAACAGAAACACAAAGAAATATGAATGTTTTAATCAAAGTTGTTTATAGCTTAGCCTGGATTGGAAGCTATATTTCCCTGTGGTCCAGTAAATGGCCAGTCCACCTGTCCAGCCCAGAGTGCTTGTACTGTGCTGTTGTCTCTAGCACCATCACTGCCATCTGCAAGAAAGTAGAAGCTACTGAGGTCTTTCTGAGTCTGGGGGATATCCATAGTTGATACCTGCCTTTGCCATGCTAGGACCCTAACCACATCTTGGCAGCAAAAAAACACATCTCCTGCTCTCCAGAGAACAGGACAAACACACCTGCCATTTTCAGATGGTATCTGTGAGGGACTTGACTGATCGTGAGGTAATTTCTTAGCAGTGCTGATGAGGCTGTTGGCCACGGCACAGTCCTTTGGCTAAGGCAGCAAATTGGGTAGCAAGAGACTTGCTCTGGCACACAGTCACCCTGTGCTGTGCCTRGCCTCATGACCAACGAGGAATTCTTCACTGCACTGTGAGAGTGACAGAGCACTGGAACAAGTTCCTCAGACAGGTTGTGGAGTCTCCTTYTCTGGAGATATTCAAAGCCTGCCTGGATGCAACCCTGCCTAACATGCTCTAGATGACCCTGCTTGAGCAGGGGGGTTGGACTAGATGATCTCCAGAGGTCCCTTCCAACCTTACCAGTTCTATAATTCTAAAGAATTGCTGCAGCCCTTCCTCCACTCAAAATTTAAGAATACTTAAGGATACTGTCACTTTTGGGCAGAGCAGTAGCAAGACTCCATGGCAGCTGGCAAAGTCTTCTCCCCTTTAGCCTCTGTCCAGCTAGAGACTCACTAAGGGCCTGAACTCTCTTGCTGAGGGCAGGAGAAGAGACAGAGGGCAGGAGAGCAGGGTAAGAAGAAGGATGATACATTTGTGCCCTGCTAAACTCTGCCTGACTGAAAATAGCTGAGGGCAGATCCCCCTTTTTCATCTCGTAAAAAGGATATTTGGATCGATGCTTTTAAAAGTTGTGTAAGTTATGCTATCTGAGTTTTAAGTACATGTAACACTTCTTTTTTTTTTCTTTCAGTGTGTAAGAGCAGTGTCTGTCCTACATAATAGCTTCAGTACAGATGGAGAGGAGCTTCTGAGAGGCTCTATTTAGCAGACAAGTGATTACTTAGAAACAACTCATCCTTGTAATCTGACATGTTGTTACTCGCTATCATGCCATTATGGTATTTAAGACAGTTACAGCCCAGGACAGTTACAGCCCAGGACTGTACATTTTTGCACATACATATTTTCTTGAAAAAACAAGCCTTTATTCTCGCATATTGGGTAATTCCCTGTCCAAGCATCTAATAAATACACACATTCTGGGCGCAGGCAGAATGTGCACAGAGGCCCTCACATAAAAATGAGGGATCCCAGAAACATGCTGAATGAATTTCTGCTGTATGTGCTGTCCTGTAATTATACTCCCAGCAGTGTGTGTGCAAAGTTCCTGAAAAAGCTCTAGGGAGGAAGGAGGAAAAGAATAAAACAGTATCAAAGGGAAAGCCGGGGTGGTGTTGATCGGCTGGAAAGCCATCTTGCTAATTGTTTGCAGGATGCATTCCAGGTTACTGCAAGCCAAAAGGCTGCAGGGTTTGTTGGGCTGAACTGAAAATTACAGTGCTTTTTCCTCTCCTTGTATTACTTGACTGATGGGAGTCTTGCATCCCCTCGGGCACTTGCGAGAATGAGGAGCTGGTGTATACCACTGCAGGGCGTGCTGCTGCTTGGGCTTTGATCAGCCTTTGTTGTTGAAAGGAGATACTTCATCTCAGCAGAGTCAAAACGGAGATGGTCTCTTCAAGGCTATTGCCACAGGACTTGTCTCTCATCCCATTTCCCCCAACAAAAGATGAACAAAAGCAAATGACCAGCCAAATTATGCATTGTTTCCATTGAGTAGGGTGTTAAGAGTCATTCTAATATTCATTATTACTGAATCTGAAAAGCATCATGCTGGGCTGATTTCAGAACAGTTCCCTATCAGTATTTTCTGATGTGAATATCAAAGTTGACTCTCAATTACCACCTATGACCTTAGAAAAATATTTAGCATTGTATATTTAAAGTTCATACGGCAAAGTCTTGTAATTGAAGCAAGCTTAGAAAATATTCAAGAACAAGTAGAGAGAATTTGCCCTGTCATGTGCAAATCATGCTGTATATGCTCTTTGCCAAATGCTTTCTTCTGCCATCAGTGCTGCCAGGCTTGGTCCACAATGTGCTCCTTGCTGGCAAAGTGGACTGATGGATGTTGCAGCATTTTAGGTTGTCTCATGGCAGATGAGCCAGGTTCAAGGATTAAATCACTGCGAGGGGCGAAAATTGCCAGCAAGGCTTGTTCTGCAGTGCTGAGTGGAGACAAGGTGCAGTGCTGTCTGTGACTAGGAATCATGCATCCCTGCAGGCTGTGAGATTTAGTACTGATGTAGCAGGCCTAAAGCTGAAGTGGTGAGCTAAGTGTAGAGCTAGGAGATCCTAGACATTTCATCAGGTGAGAGGAATGGCCCCTGTGGGTATCCCTGCTCATCTGGGCATCAATACATTCTTATCTACTTTGTGAAGGCTCTTTCTCACCTCATGTTTCCTCAATTCTCTTGCTGCAGTAGGGAATATTCCTGGAATTGCTTCTTGASTGCTCCTTTCTGCCTCCCTTTGAAGTCCATTGTCCTTAGATTAAGCTGTACTCCAACATCAGTGTGCGAGCAGAGGGAATCTGTGCCTTCCTCGATGTACCTGGCATGCCAAGTATGGCTGTGATTTACTAGTCCTTTGCTATTGTCTCTGGCATTCCTGGGAATTTTCCTCACCACCTCTTCAGGTTGACAAGACACATGCTACCGTTGGGATATAATGGATTTTATATCATTTATTGAACAAATGATTTAGCCATTGAGCTGACACTTAGTGACAGACCTGAGAAATAACTCTTCATTTCATCAGGTAGCCAGACACTTTGATGGATGGGGACTACATGGTGGTTCACTGAGGCTGATGGACTGTTATGATAGGTGTTGACAAAATGGAGACTTCTACAGTTAAACTTGATCTCAGGGATACTTATATTTGATTCCAGGTGGGAGGCTCTTAGCTGAGCCAAGAATCCTTATGTATTAGAGCAGACTGGCCTTCCACACCATGTCTGTTAGCTCACCAGAAGATACAGGCACAAGAAGTCTGTAGCCTGAGGGCACTGGCAGATGTCTGCCACTTCCACTTTCCTCCTATTCTTTGGGCACTGCTGAATGCCTTCTGAAAACCTTCGTAAAGCCGAGATCCCTAGCAGACCACACAGTCACTAACTGCAGAGAGATAAAAGCTGAAGCACGGGTCAACCTTGCCCTTTATGTGGAATACAGCAGGCACATAGTGTTTTGGAGCCATGAACAGACAAGYGTCAGCCTGAACCAGAGGTCTGAACTGACAATATTAGCAAATGATCCGATCTAGTGCCCRGCAACATTTTTTTCCTTCTAATATCAGGGCACTTAAAATAACTGGGCACAGGGTTTGGGTGCTGGGCTGTCTGTCTGTCACACCGAAACTAGTTATTGGAGATAGTGAGAGGTTCTCAGGTGGCAACATCCTTCAGTCAGCCCCACCAAAATGGGTTTCTGTCTTGAAAAAGAGATAGCAAGTCTGGCCTGACCCTAGCGCTCCGTCATTAAAATTCCTYGAGAACTCCAGCCCAGCCAGGGGCAGATCCCAAATGTTATGGGTGAGGTCATGTCTGCAATGAGCCCATGACAATAATTGCCATTATATGGCCCTGTTTAGTCTCTGAAGACACGCCAGTGTTGCTGCAGAATGAGGCCATGAGCAATAGAGAARGGCATCTATTTGTGGGTTTATGGTTTTATTAACTTGAAGTTATTAGTCTATTGTTTCCAGTTGCCTTGGTCCAAAGAAGGGGTAATACATCATGGATTAYTGAGCTTTCTTTTTTTCAGTACTAATTAATGAAAATGAAATCTTTTTAAAAAAATAYGAAGGAGAGCTGAATGTATTAAGTGCTTGCATCCAGCATGTTTTGTGAGTGTTTGTTACTGCAATTTGCATTTAGGTTTCCACTCTGTTTATGTCATTTCACAGTGTGATTCCAGGAGAACTGGAAATTGTTGCCTTCAATAGCATAGGGGTTTGAAAAGTATCTGGTCAGCTTTTTTCAGAGGTCAGCTGAGTTTCAGCGTGTTTGAGTCTGGGTTGGATACAAAGCAAGTTTAGGGGTTAGGCCTGGCTCTAGCATAAGCAATTTCTTTCTGTTTTTCTCATGTAAATTTGTTTTTCTTTTCTGGTGTTTGCTGTGTTTGACAAGAATTGTTATTCAGCCCAAATAAACCTGTGTGCTTCTGTGTAACCTGAGTAATGAGAGAGGGCCATCCAGGAAATGTACTGCTTTTTGGCACTTGAGCACTTGCTATTGAAGTTTGAAGTTCCAGCATCATCCATGCATGGGCCGCAAGCGTGCTCTGCCCTCTGGAATAGATTTTCCGTATTCATCATTTTTAATGTCCCTCAGGGGAGGAAGCAGAGTCTCAGAGATTACTTATTTACCATTTCTGTGGATACAGCATTACCTGGCATCCCCGKTGTTTTCTCCTTGCGATTCCTCTCCAACTGGTATGCAACACGTCTTAAAGGAAGCGATTGAATTTTCTGTCTAGGTATGGCCATAGAGCTGTGGATCAGTGACAATTCTTCTTTCTTTTTCCATTATAATTTAAAAGAAGTTCTTTTCACAATCCCTTTCTAATATGCTACAGAAGCACATGGGAAGCAATCTGGGGCAAGAGTGAGTGAATTAGCAAGAACTTATCATTAGGAAATGAAACCTAAATAGGAGACGTAATTAAGGCAGCATTGTATAACCTGGATTTTTATCCATTCATTTCTACCAGTTTTCTTATATTCTTCAGAGTAAAGAGAAATTTCTACTTCTTTCAGCTTCTTTCTGCTGTCCAGTAGTTACACTGGACGTTTAAAGTAATATGCTGGTAGAAAGTAGAATTAATTTCAGATAGTCTACGTATAGTGACTCTTTGTAAGGAAGAGCAGGAAATGGGCACTGTGTAGTGAAATAWACTCCTAATTTTTCTCTCAGCATCTTTCTTCCAAAGTCCTAACTTCTTTCTTTGCTCCTCAGGTGATTGAGTGAGGAAATAAATGATTTAAAAGTCAACATGGCTTAAAAGTCGATATTCCCTTATGCTACATAAACACCGCCCGCCACACACACACCCCTTTTTCCCTGCATTATGCTGGTGTTACTTAATATCAAAGAATGCTAATAAGGAATTTAGAAAAGAGYTTTAATATATAGCAATTCTTATCCTGATGTGTTCTATGAGTGCTCAGCTACTGCACGGTTTCTCAGTGTCCAGCTTTTTGTACTAAAAGAGGAAATTTATGGCTTTCTTGCTCTATTCATTCCCCTTTCACATAATGCTCCTTGAGCTGGCTCTGAAGATAAATCTTTTTTAAGCCTTTAAACATAAATCAGAGTTCAGAGATGATGCACAGTCAGTAGATGTCAGCTGTATATAAGTCGTGTTTGTAGCCTTAACAGCAGTGAACTGCTTGCTGCAAATTCAGAGAAAGCCTCTGTGCTTTCTACTGCAAATTCTTTCCCTGGGTCATCACAGATCCATGGAAACAGTGCATAAAATGCACTAAGAATTAAAATTTTTAATCTGACTTTTTGTAAGTCTCTATTTTGTCTCACAATTGCTGTATGATACACAGAGAGTAATTGCAATGCCTTTTGTTTCACTGAAATCATCAGCTTCTGTGTGATAACATATATAATCTGATAATGTGTATGTTGAGGATCTTTTGCAAAACATTTAATAATAGACATTGACCTGAGCATTGAGATTTATGTCTGGTCTGCACTTCAAATCCTTCATGTCATTTTAGCTCAGGACTTAGGAAAAGGGGTTTTGTTTGGTCACTCTCACAGCTTGGTTTCCTGCATGGCAGTGTTGCCCATGGATGTAGATGTGCCTAGAGAAGAGCAGCCACACAATCAAGTCTGAATGCAGGGTAGGAATGAGGTGATATGCGTTATGGAACCTCTGGGCAGCTGAGTGCAACGAAGACTATGTGACTCCATAAATGAGGCTTGACTTGACCACAGATTGTACAACCCTTGCCAAATGGCTTATTATCTTGGAAGCAAACCCACCCACACAAGATGAGTGTCACAATCCTGTGTGTACGACTGAGGTGCCTATTCCTAATCATCCCTACTGCCTGTTACTACACCGCGATAGGTTATTATCTTKCTTGGGACTGTTCTCCTCCCTAGATTATTGACACAAGTTTCACAGACACCAAAGCTGTTTGCCCTTTCTGAAAATATTAGCAAAGTTTCCTTAGAGATGTCTGGAAATCACATCATCCAACACTTCCTGGGTTCTGCTCCCCCAAGCAAATGTCCCCCTTTTACGTACAATGTCCTTCTGAAATCCAAGGGGCACTTCTGAGCTCTGGAGGTCTGTTTGTACAGATTCAGTCAGAGTCGTTTCTAGTTTATGTTTATTTAACACTTCAAGCTGCTGTAACTAATCACTGCAGTTCCCTTTTCATGACTCACTGAGTTTAAAAATAGACATTTGGTGCATCTGGATTTATTCCAAGACACATATTTCTGGGTTTTCAGATAGGCACTTTTTCTCTGTTTAGATAATATTTCAGAGGAGTTGTATAATTATTATTTCTTATCTTGATCGATATRTAACTAAAGTGGAAATCATACCTATCCCTCTGTTCAATTTTCGTACATTTTTGCATCTGAGAAGAAATAATTACTTTTTCAACTAAAATAAATGCTGTCTAGCTAAGGATTCTTTTCTGAGAGCAAGAATATCAGAAGTTTTTCCAGCATGGTTTTCCAGACAAAAAAGGCCTCAAATTTTGCCAATCGAGGGAATGGATGATTAGGCTAAAGCAGTGGCAGTCATCACAAATCACAAATTTTCTGCTTCATTTATGCCCTCCTTTTTCCCATTGTGTTCCAGCTGGCTTTAGCAGTGGTTGCTGGACAAGCTTATGATGTACCAAAAGAGGTTGACTTCAAGAACCGTTTAGCTGAGCTGGAGTGGAGGAGTGGCTGGAGGAGAGACTGGAAAACTGATCAAAATATTTGCCAGACATGGAACTGAAAAAGGTGAGTAAGATCTGGCCACTGTGAAATTTTTGTTGTTGCAAAAACTGTATTGACGTTTTTGTCATCATTTGAAATGTAATGGTGATCAAAATTCTCCRGTCACCAATTTGATCAGTTAACAGAGGAAACAATATGCAGTGAAACTGGAGATAAGTTTAGTGTCCTTCATTGAGATTTAATTGTTCCATTTGAATGCTGAACACCTTAACCACTTTGGAGATGGCGACTTGTGATTACAGAAGGGAGAAGCGCATAACCGGCTGAAAGAAGTGCCTTTCTTATGACTCCATGTGACTGCAGTTCTGGGTCAGATTGGGAAGGAGTGGGGCAGGAGATGCAGCAGAGTAAACCAGTCCACTTGGAAAAGGACATCTAAAAAGTTACGGAATRTGGAAAAGTTACAAATCCACCTGAAAATTGTACTCAGCTGTCCTGAATATATGTCCAACTGGCTGTCTGCTGGGAGCTGGGGCTTAAAGAGATTATGATTTTGTTAATCCTGTGGTCTCTTCATTCTTTGCTCCAAATCATATTCTCTTTTCACCACCACTTGTACTTCTGCTTTCTGTATAACACAATCATTTGAAAAGGGATGCTGACTTCTCTTTGTACTAGTTTGTACAGGAACTCATTACTGCAAGATATTCTTGAAATGTATTACTGGTCTAAAATATTATTCTACACCTCTCAGCTTTAAATCCTTTGCAGACCTCTTCTCTTGCAGTRTATACAAAGCTCAGTCTGGCAGGACAGAGCTAGAAAATCACTCTGAGCACAATTGTTTCTGCAGCTCCACACTGTGATATGTCTACTGCTTTCCTCTAAAGCATGCAATCCTTCCATATCGACTCTGCCTGCGGAGTGTCCTCTCCCTGACTGGTTGGCGGCTTCCCAGGGATGACTAAAAACAGAGTAAGCGGAAATGATAGTTTCCTTGAGTATCTCCTAGCTCCATGGAAGCCAAACATCCTTTCTGTATATTTAGTAACCCTTAGTGGGTTTCTTTTCCATGAGCTTTTCTGTCTCCCATTGCCCCCAAACCTGATTTCAACATCCATGGCACCCAATGGAGGGGAATTGCACAGCTCGCCTGCACAGCTGGGCAAGGGGCAACTTTGAAGCACATTGGCAATTCTTCTGTTCATCTCAGAGGCAGGAGTTGTGAAATGTTAACAACTACAGGAAAGCATCTATAGCTTCCTCAGTCACCTATACCGCATATCCCAACAAAAATGAGGACATGCTTGCATCTGTGATGGATTGTATGTGGTCACACTCTTGTGATGATCACAGGACCTTTCAGGTCCTGTGATATGTTCCACTGGGACTGTCAGTAGCTCTGAGGGGACATATCTGGACAGTTACTGGTCTGAAAGTAGGGGCTAGGCCTTCTTTGACTAAAGTAGTGCAATTTCCCACTGCCACTGAAAGCATGCCCCAAAGTGCCTGTTGCTTTTGAAGTCTGTGTTGGAGAGTCCTAGTCTATCTTCTAGAGGGTCCTAGTTGAGGCTAAAAAGCTAAGATGGCAGAGCACTCCTGCCTGGGGTGGCCAATAATCTGGCCCCTTAGGATTTGCCACTCTCACTGTACTGTTTTTTTCAGATTTTAAAAATAAGGCTTCTGGCAGCTCTTTGAACTCTGAGACTGGAAGTGATGAATGGATCATCATTACTAGCGAGTTGTGGGGTTACTCCCATGAGGATGGGCCATGGTCAGGTCCCTCATACCCGCTTTCCTACACAAGTTGCTTGCCTGTGTGAGTTCTCACTGCAACTCCACAGGTGTTATGGGTCTTAAGTGCAGGTAGGAGCCCTCAAGAAACTACAACTGAGCGTTATGTGTGTAGGTAATTTTGTTGGTAGGCCTCAAATATGTCAAATTTCTAGGATAGTTCACACGACTGTTCTTTTTCTGCAGGCCAAAACAGGCAGGAAGGCGGTGCATTTATGCCTCCCGTTACCCTCTGAAATTGCAAGAAGTTCATTGATACCTTGCTGATATTTCCATGGATGGCATATTGCCTTTCTCCTTTAGGTCCTATGAGGGAAAAAACCCACCTTGGTCTTGCAGATCAGCTGGAAGCACAGTAGCTGCTCAGGTAGAGCAGCTCAGGTGGTAGCCTGAGGTGAGCCCCAAGTCTGTCCACTCCTAAGAGTCTGTCGTAATTGCTCAGTCGTAAAACAGCATTCTTAAGATTTAATGGTTACTCTGTCATCTGTGTTCAAGCTATTCTCAGTACCTTTTCTGAAGAATGACAAGAATATCCAACAAACTGAGTTTTGCTTCATAGGTCAGCAATCTTGTTAAGATGCACAAACCCACAACTCCTTGTATGAATAGTTTAAAAAAAATGTTATGGATTTTACTTTACAATTGCTCACTCTTTCTGGACCACTTCCAAGCCCATTGGAAACCTCCTATCTTGTAAATGTTCCTGGACAGGGGCTGCAAATTTTGACACCATCATAAGGGGAACCTTTGACCCATGGAGTTGAGTAAAATGGTGGTGACTGAAGAATGCTTTGAGAATGCTCAAAAGAGAAAGCCCCAGAAACTCCACCCTAGGGAACTGTGTCCTGTTGACTAATATAATGCAATGCATGATGGCTATAAGTGGCAAGGTGATTTAAATGTTAGGCTTTGAATCAGGACAGCTGTTCCTAGCTTTCAGTGATCCCATCTGTAATCTACAGGTAAAATATTTAAATAAGCTGTTTGTTTTCTTCTCTACAAGGAGGGACAGTGATGCCTACTCTAGTAAAGTACTAAGAGAGATGAGAAGTATGAGGTAAGACTTTATGAACAGGATTATGTGGGAATCACATAATCAAAATTCACCCCTAGAAGTTATAAAATGATTTTCAAAATCATACAGGAGCACAAAAAAGGGGTCAACAGAGATAAAATGGTTCCTGAGCTCAAAGAATCCCTCCATTTTACAGTCTCCTCTCTGCTCTACAGCAGCAGCATATGTGGAAAGCCTGCAAAGTGAGTATTCTGTTCTCTGGAAAAACATAATTTTTGTATGCTATAGCTCCATGCAGCATGGAAGTTAAGAGAGTGCTGCATACTGCAAGACTGGCCTCATAACTCATCATATTCTTAGTAACTGGAGGAGGAGAGAATAAAGATTATGTCTATCTGAACAAGAGATAGAATGATTTGAACAAATGATGGATACTATGAAAACAACTGCTTGTTTTCTGTGTGTGTGTATGTGTGTGCACGCACACAGTCTGTACTCCATCTAGTGACTGTGCAAAGGCCGATGATGGGACTAATAAAAACATATAATTAGAAGCATGAAACAGAAGCAAGAGGCCATTCTTCTGTGTACTGACATTCCAGCTGCAATTTCCTCTCTGAAAAGGTTTAGGAAAATTTTGTGATAAGATATGAAATATATTATATAGAATTCACACCTAAATAGCAGGGAGCATTTTATAGCTGCTAAAATTTCTGCACCTTAAATCAAACTCTTTTCAAGAGTTTACTTTCAGAGTTGTTCTTGTGCACAATTTGATAAGGATCCTTTTTATTCTCCCTTGCCACCTGAAAAATTAGAAGCATAAGAGTTTAATGGAATTAAAGGGTGAGGGTCACCTCATCCTCTTCAGAAGTGATGCTTTTCCCCGTTTGCATTTTACATGCAGATTGATCATGACCATACACAAAAAGGGATTGTCTCAGACAGCAAGGATGGATAAGGTACAAAATTTTCAGCTCTGCAGGGCTGTAAGCTTGTAGCGTCCTGAGGCTAGGGCATTCGCTTTGTGGGACGCTCTGAGAATCCTCACAGCCTTCCCAGTCCCCCCAGAATGTTACCTTGCAGACCACAAAGCTGCAAACTGTCATTCAAAATGTGTCAAAAAAACACGACCAGAAAGAGTAATTTAGTTAAGGGAAAAACATGCATGTGTTGAGTATCCCATTAGCATCCAGTTCTTGTATTGGCGGTTGCTATTGAAATCCAAGACGTAATGGATTTCCCAAGTCCCTGTACAGAAAAGGACCACTGTGCTGGTAAGTAACTGCACTATATGATGTGTCAGTCCTAAGTGAGATGTCATGAATGAACACATGAGATCGCAAGGAGCTAGTGTTCAAGATTGTCTGGTAAAATGTGGCAAGGAAATGAAAAAAAGTTTTGCCACAGTTCTCTCTGCTGATAACTTTCTTATCAACTGCTGCAGTTTTACTTTCTGCTTGTGACTCCTGTGCCTCTTGTCACAACACCAACTGAATTATTTTTGAAGGAAATTTTCTGGGATTGCTATTAAAATGTGACAGTCCTTGAGGAGGCAGAAGCCACTGTGGAAGAAGTGCTGAGGGAGAGAGGGGTGCGCATCACCTGAACTCTGGCATCATGGGGTCTGATCCCAGGGGAACAGATGGAGGCTGGAAGAGAGCAGGTCTCCCTGTATGCTGCCACAAAGCTGCATGCGATGAATAAAATGAGAGAGAAGTAACTTGTGAGCTGTGTGGCAGGAAGTGATTCCACATGTGTCTTCTGCATGGACCAAGATGGCAATAGTTGATCCCTCTAGCAAGGCCCTGATGCCTCTGGGRAGCTAAGTCAAATGGTGGGAAGTCAAAAAGGGGGAATTCCAGTTTCCTGATGTTTTGGGCTTTTTTCTATTTACTCATTAATGTTTAGCTCATTTGATACATCTCTGCAAAATGCCTTGGCCAAGACATCAAAAGGATGAAAGCTCAGTAGCAATGTATGTTTAAGGCTTTCAGAAATAAACTCARTCAAAGTAGAACTCTGAATAGTTTCCTCTAATATAGAAAGTTTTGGGRTTGTTATCATTGAATAAAACTTATTGTGGTTCGTTCAGATCGTTTTGGGTCTGTTCACTTGATTGTGGTAGATACTGGTGCAAACTACGTCTGAAAGCTCAGATAACAATGTCAGGCCCTTAAGTCCAATGAATTCATAGACTAAGCAGATGCCAGATGCAGTGGGTAAAGGTCAAAGATGCAGCTGTCCAGCTCAGACTGACCCCAGAAAGTGGGGCCATGAAGAGGACTAGCCAGCTGGAGTAATATGGAAGGCTCAGTCTTCCTCCATACCACCAGGGCATCTTCCCTTCTGCCTGTCTTCTCAGGGCTCTGAGGTATTAACTGCTTTTGTTCTAAATAGAATATCAAATCTAACCAGGCAATAGTGAATTTGAAATAAAAATGTGAAAAAGAAGGCACTGGAAATGGTTTCACAGTGAGCAGTTGCAGCCAGTGTGGTGTCAAGGGACGATCTAAAAAATCYGTGTGCAAACACAACCTTGCCATATGTTGTTACTCAAATGTTGACATYTGTATTAAAGAGATATCTAAAATCATGTACTGCTAAACTTAATTCATTAAGCTATCACTTAAAGAGCACTCACTTGCAAGTGTATCCCTGGCCATCATGTCTTCAGACCTATTCATAGAGAATGTTTCGATTGTCTRCAGGAAAAGATGAGAAATACTGTAACCACAGACTGTGTATGGCCCTTCTGAGGTATCTCAGGTCACAAAATCCTATATCACAGAGGCTGAACTCAATCTCTACAGCAGGGCTAGTCCCAGTAAATGAGTGGACCACAAGGGAACACACAGACAATCTCACTTTTGTTCCTAGCCACAGTACCTGCCAGTATGGTTTATAGCAATAGGTAGCTTGAGGTAGACTCCTAGCATGGACACTCTGCATGGCTTCAGAGGCACCAGGTCTTTCCATGAACACTGCCAGGAATCTCAACTCCAAATTTGGGTGTGCTAAATAATCCTGTRAGGCCTTACTCATTTAACTCGTAATTGTCATACCTAACCAGGTTAGATGCCTAAAGCAGATGTTTTTGGCATTGACTTCTCATGTGGATTAATTAGGTTCAAGTACCTGATCTGGTGAACAGTTAATTATTTGTACTTTTCTGTTCTGTGTTTGAACTGAAAATCTCCTACTGAAAAGACTGAAAAGCTAGCAGTCTAATGATGACTGCACACCTCTGAGAGTGAAACACCTCAATCCCCTTTTCAAATCAAAGAAATTATGGCTAGTCTGATCTTAAGTCTCTTTCTTCTTGGGTAAGAGTCCTAACCACAGTACTATGAGATGTTTCCCTCTTTCTCTGCTCTTTCATGTAAAGAAAAACTGTAAAATAGCTCCAGTTTGTCCTCCTATGGAAATTGGAAGCATTTCTAAATTCCCAGGAACATTTACAAGACAGGAAAATCATTTCCTGTCCAGCCACAGCCACAGGTTGCAATCACAACCGATCACAGTCTGAGACTGTGTATGGGCTCTCTATAATTCTATGTTATACCCAAATGTATTCACTTTTATGAATGTATTCTATTTTTTTTAACATCTAAAGGGTTATTTCAGTGTGAGAACAGACCCAGATCTGATGAATACACTTTTGTGTGCAATTCTTTAAGCACAATCTTTCTAGGTTAACAGGGACTTAAAAGGCAGCTGAGATCTTGTAGAAAACTATTAAAAATAGTCTGTCTGTCTGGAATAAGAGCCCAGAGTTTGCAATGTAAATTAGTTGCTTATGAAAATGCATTTTTCTTTAGTGAGCCAGAATATAATCTTTCTGGCAAAAAGCCAGAAGTTAAGTTTCTTTTCCAAAAACTGTCAAAAAGCAGACAACAACAAAAAATCCTGTCATATTTATAATTCACATTCTGTGTGAACTGGTGAACAGATTAACTATAAAGCAGTAAAAGAAAACTTCCAGCATGGTTCAAAGAAGGCAACCAAACAAGGAARAAGGGGAGAGTCCACCTCAAAAAAATTCTCCCCTCCCAGCTGCAGGCACAAAGGACTTATGCAAGCCACACRCATTTCCCCGTGTAGTCAGTAACACTTTGCAGGGCAGTAAAAATGTAGATATTACACAGTCATTGATGGTTGTCATTTGGCAGTGGCTTGACCATCCCGTTTGTTGCCTTATATGATAGCCAGGAGTGAGCAGTAAGAAGATGGATACGGGTTTGACTTGTGAGCCGACCAGCGTCCACCTCACCAGCTGCCACCCCTTCGCTCTCTTGTCTTGGTTCTTGGCATGGACTTGTTGTACGTGGTAGTGTCAGACCATGCCCTTCAACATCTCCTATCTTCACCACYTTTTCACATTGTGAGAGTTCACCCAATTTTCACATCGTGATGGTGGTTTGATCAGCACAACTTTTAACAGAGCATTGGAAAAGTATTGCTGGTTGTTTCTTATACACCCATAGCATTTTTCTTYAGAGATATAGGGCTTTTTGTGGTGGCTAAAGTTATTTCTGTCACAGCAAGTGTCACTSAGCTGTTTTCTAGGGGAATATGGAAGGAAAATGTAGTTTTCACTAAAAATAGATTTTTACTTTGGACAAAATTTTATGTTCCTTTTTCCTTTTGTTGACTTCTTCTATTAAAAAAACCCAAACTGAAAAGGCTTTTCAAAACATTAAACTTYGCAGTTACCTCTGCTCTGCTTCTTCCTTTTTCCCCTGAAGAAAAAAAAGGCCCTGGAAACCAGTCCTCTCATGTGTAGACAACATTTCCATAGGCCAGAGAATGATGTGAACTTCTGTTTCCTGCATCCTGAGGTTGCATATTATGGGAAAAAGATGCTCCAGCTGAGGGTGGGAATGGATATCTCCACCCCATGGGGCTGTGAAAGCTGACCAAGTGAGGTGCCTTTGAATGAGGTGAGGCTTGACGCCACCTCAAGACTTCTCAATGGCTAGGTTACATGCCTCCTTGCCTGTTGGACTTGTTTGTGACTCCTGTTCTCAAGAAACTGTTTAGGAAGCCCAAACATCTTGCTCTGAAATGTTCTACAAGATAGCACCTGGGAATTGGCTATTACACATCTCAGTGCTGTGATGCTTACACCCTTTTGTGGGTCTAGTCCCAAGGGCCTATGTCTCCATAGAAATCCAGGCTTAGGCTCTGGAAGTGCATAATGCTCTTTGTCCGCTCTACTGGTAGTATCGGTCATCCCTGCATATGACCAGGTATGCATGATGTAGAAAATGGGGAACTCAGTGCAATAGCCCTTCTTTCTGACATCTTAAACCAAAGGCAAAATTCAGCTAATTTTTTCTCTGCTTGCAGGCATAGTGAGGGTAACAGGAAATAAGTATTGCATGAGTTTCATTGCAAATAGCTCTGGAAACAAACATGTTAGTATGCTGTATTTGTCTTATGCATATGTTCTGCATATGTTCTTCAGCTGCAATTTAACGTTCCTTCTCTAGTCATTATAATTCTGTCAAAATCTATTGAATTTTAATAGTGCTATTAATCATGGTTAGCATTTTAATTCATTTTAACACAGTATGTGTACACCACCTTAGGAAGTGAGAGTGGATGGGGACTGTAAAATAAATTAATAAAGATTGTTGATGAATAGGAGAGCTGCAAAGTCAGCACAATGGGTCACCAGCAGGGAGGGAAATTTTGTGTGGTTGGATTGTGACCCCTATGAAGAACATCAGAGAGACTCGGTTTCTCATCAGCCAGGAAGGTTGTAGCTAAGATGTACGACACTGAGGGGGCAGCAAGATATTGCAAAACATGGGTCAAATAAGAAAGAGGAGATAGTTATACTGACCCTAAGGAAATGGCCTGGAGGCTATTACTTTGATGTTGATAGGACGGCTATACGGAGAGAAGATTGCTTGTCTTTCATGAAACATCTTTTCTGTTGTGCATAAGAATAGTTGCACAGGTTTAGGAAGGTCTGGCTATTAGCACCTGGGTGTGTATTAAGGTGAAAGTTATAATAACGAGCAACCAAGAAAAGGATTTTTCTTGAAACAGGACTGTTGGCAGTCTGCCAGAACACAGGCATGTTGTTCTGMAGAGTGTTTACAATTTAGGCTTGAACCCTCATCCCTCCAGACTGCTGTTCTGTATTTCAGAAACACTGTTCTGTTACAAGTACTAYACCATCTTGTTTATTCTCCCTTAAGGAGCATTGCTGATCTGTGGTAATAACTACTGTACCAAAAAAGCAGTAAAAAATCCTTAGATTAACTATATTTAGTACTTCCTAAAATCAAAGCATCTTATTAAATGATTCATTTCCTTTTGTTTTGAGGTATAATTGCATGGGCTAAATTGTGCTCAGAAAAGTGATTAAAAGAAGTTTGCCCTCCAGAGAAAAAATGCAGGAAAGATTAAAAGGTTTGCTTTTCTTTTTTAAATCTGTAACACAGTATGCTGATTTTTTTGGAAGAGCATGACATTAAACTGCAATACTAAGTATAATGAAATAGAAAACTTGTTTTAAAAAGAAGCTGAAGCTGCTGATGAGTTGATGAGAAAAAGTTGGTCTGAAAAAATACAGGGAGATAAGTGGAATCACACTCCAACCTTACTGGTTTGAAAGCTTCAAGCCCTTCTTTCAGAGATTAAAGCATGCCATAACTGGGGGAGAGGGCCTACTAGGCGGGGGTTAAATTTAAGATAATGAATAAAAATTGAAAAGAAGGTATGAAGTCCCTGGACATCTGTTTTGATACTAATTGCAAAGTGAGAATGGTGCTATTAAAGTATTGGCAACCTAGAAAATTCCCAGGGTAACACTATTCAGCTAGTCCTGTGGTACTTGAATATTTTATTGTAGCTATTGTGCCAATGCAACTGGCGTGGTTTTGTTTCTCTTGAACTAAATGGCAAAATGGATTTTAACAAAGGAAGAGAGAATTCAAGAGCAAAATGGAAACCTGTTGTCTGATTTGTGCATCCCTGTGGTAATGGAGATATAGCTTCTCAGTCTCTTGAATGAATTGACTGTGTTCTCAGATATTTAGTATTTGGTTTCTGATACGCTTCTGAAGATGAGAGTCATCTCTTCTGCATGCTCATGTAGAGGATTCATTTTCCAATCATAATGATTTTAATTCAATTAATTCTTTGCATCATATAAAAGCACTTGTCTCTAGCAGGGCGTTGTGTGAAGCCTGGTACAAAGCAAAGTGYGATTGTGAATGTTGTGGTCCTACTAAGGTGCTCAGGCTTCAACAGAGGAGCCTATGCCATCTCCTTATGTTGTTCTTGGATTGTCTTCTGCACAGCAAATGTGAATGATTCCTGAGTATCATACGCCACCACATTGCTAACACCTTACCTGACACTGTAGAGAACTTTTGAGAATCTGAAAACATATTTTCATTTATGGAGTAAAAATTGTCTATGGTAATTTTGCTCCAAATCCTCTTCTTCAGAAAGTCCTTCTACATTTTTTTTATGCAAAAGGTGATTGTTTCAACCTCAGCAAGGATATTAGAAATATAGTATATCTGAATGCAATTTAAAACTTTATGTAGTGAGTTCCTTTAGAGTCAGCTCTAAAGAAAATGAAGGATCTGCAGAACTAAGTCATGAGATTTGGAAACAGATGTGTAAAATGAAAGACTAGCATTCAGGAAGATACRTTCCGTCTGTTCAAGCCAGAAACCTACCTATATATCTGGAATTATAACAAGAGGTGTGAACTTGAAAATCAAGATTTAACGAAGGAATAATATCATCACTGTATAATCTCTATGAGGCAAATTTGATCACAGAATCACAGAATGGTTGAGGTTGGAAGGGACTTCTGGAGATCATCTAGTCCAACCTCCCTGCTCAAGCAGGATCACCAAGTGCAGGTTGCCCAGGATCACATCTGAGTGGGKTTTGAATATCTCCAGAGAAGGAGACTCCACAACCTCTTTGGGCAACTTGTTCCAGTGCTCTGTAACTCTCACAGTAAAGAGGTTTTTCCTCTTAGGCAGGTAGAACTTCCTGTGTTTCAGTTTGTGCCTGTTGCCTTTTGTCCTATCAGTTGGTACCACTGAATAGAGTCTGGCCCTATCTTCTTGAAACCATTCCTTAAGGTATTTGTATACATTGATAAGATCCCCTCTCAGTCTTCTCTTCTCCAGGCTAAACATGCATGCTTAGTTCTTTTAGAATTTTATTGAACCAGGAGATCATCTCTCCACATTAATCACATAGGACAGGACAGTACAGGGATGTGAGGAAAATACATCTGAAATCCAAATGTAACATGATACACTGAGTATTTCTATTGCCAAATCAAAAGAAATATTGTCAGTGTTTTTTTGTGTTTTGGCAGTAAGTATCTTGTAACAAGACATGCTATCACATTGTATTTGATGGTGTGAAGTAACTATAAAGATACCTCCTCTTTTTGTAAGAAAGAAAACCAATGAAAACCTTAAGAAAACCAATGCAATGAAGTTAATTAGTGCCATTCTCATGTTCAGAAAGGACTTGTCTCCATGGAGAAATTTCCCAAAGCCTGTAATACTGAATAAGCTGTTTATATTCCATAATAATTAGCATGCTTCCAACTAAGACTAACATTTCTGGTCTAAAATCCTCTTTAATTTTGGAACATAGCTTGCACAGAAAGGGATATTCCAGGATGCTTATTGTGAAACTGTTTATTTTATAATTAAAGGATTTCATTTCATGGAGACAGACCAAAAGTTTCTTTGTAATGTCTTCTGGATGTCAAAATCTTAAAGAGATAGTAAATGATATTTATTTCTGTCAAGGTTAATTTTACACTGAGCCAAATGTAAAGCTAAGTAAAAAGGGCTTCCTTTGAAATGAAAATCATGTCTAAACATACTTAGGATAACTGAGTTTTGAAGACATGCCATATTGGAAAAGATYTGAGGAACTCAGTTGATTTAGCTTATCAAGGAAAAGGTTAAGTAATACTTGATCGTAGCCTGTCCCAGGAGGATATGGGTACTGTAAGGCTTTTTTAGCTAATAAACAAGGCATTAACGGGAACCAAATGGCTGGAAGGTCAAGCTGGACATACTCTGACAGAAAGCAAAGCAAACCCATTTAAAAGTTATTGAAATCACTACTCCTGTGGAAGTGTTTGTCAAGAGATGATAAATTTACTATCACTTCTGTAACAAATTCTGTTAATAATACTGAAATAAGCTGTGGAACTCCTTGTCAAGTTGTGGATGCTAAAACTTTCCATGGATCCAAAAGGTGTTTGAACAAGTTCATCAAAGAGAAATTTACTGAGAATCATTAAACACCGAAAAAGACTACAGCTCTGACTCGAGAAGTCACTGAACCACAGAGACTGCAGGCCCTGAGAGCAAGAAGCACTGCCTGATTTGTGTCCATCTTGCTAAACTGCATCCTCTTTTCTTCCCAAAGCAGAGATACCTTGTCCATAACTGTGAGCTGGGAATAGTCTGTGGCCAGACTGTCTCYGTAACAGTGTTTCAGCGTTATCGAGAAGAGTGTGCTAGCTGGCCAGGGCTGTGCCGGGAGAGTGCTAAAAATAAAATTGCGTAAGTGATTTTGGGCAGCATCTGAGTTCCCATTACTTTACTGGTGCAGGTGCAGCCAAGAAGCCCACTGACTATTTTTAAGGGTGTCTGTGAAAGGTAACTGAGAAAAGCAAGTGGCTTGATGGGATACTTAAATTCACCATAAGAGCCTATAATTGGCTCTGGAAAACCTGCAGGAGTGTGCAAGTTGAGTAAGATAAAGCCACTGCTTTGATTCAACATGGGGCTGTTAGGCTGGTTGCAGGAATCCAGAGGTAACATCCACAGCCTTTGATACACTGGTGGCCTGGCAGATGTTCACAGATATCTCTTTCAGCCTTAAAAGTCTGTGGCTATAAGGCCTGAACATGTCGTGTCACTGTTGCTTTAATGTTTTTGAAGGAACCGCACTGACTAGGCAAATGGAGGAAATTGCTGCTGCCATGGGAAGCTCCCACAACAGAAAGCCAGTCAGTGTCGTGCATGACTGTGTATTCTGCCTGCATTATAAACAAAAAAATGTCCTTAACAGTATTTAGACCAATTGTACAAGTAAGGAGCATGAAAACTTAGTGAACAGGTAGCTTATTTTTTATAAATCCCTTGCTATAAGTACTTTTAAGGGTATAACTCCTGTCATTTTATCTGAGACATGTGCTTCAGGCATGTATAACAAATGAAAAGCAAAGAAAAAAGAAAAAGAAATCAATGATCGTAAAGAACGTCAAAATGCAGTTAAATTATGCGCTTTAATAAATTTGGGGCTAAGAAACCATAATGAAAGGACAAGGATGCATGATTATCTCACTGTTGGAGAAAGATCTGAAGGACTTATCAGTCTTCTTTGAAATGATGGTCATAATATACTCCATAGCATATTGGGGGTCTCTTCCTCATCAGCATTTTCTAACAAATAAATGCATGAAAAGACCTCCTTTAATGTAATCCTTTAAACAGAGAGTCTTTTGTTTTATGGCTGTACAAAGAAACTTCAAACAAGACATTTCAAAGAGAAATCTTGGCTACTGCTTTGAAGAAATCATTGTTCACAGATACTCTAGATTGTCTGAATGTCTCTTTGCATTAAGTATTACTTAGCTAATACCCTTTATCATTTGAATGTATAGGATTTCCATTTTTATACACAGATTTCTTTACATCATACAAGTTTGCATGGAATGGAATAAAACAGTCAGTGCAGGATTTTTTTGTTACTGCAGGCCAGCAGTTGTAATGCCTAAAGCTCCATCTGATTTTGCTTTGAAACTCCCCACCTTTACTTTTAGGTCATGGTAATATACAGCCAATTTTATTTCAAGATCTGCTGATACGGCTGTAGGCTTCAGTGTGTAATAATTAGTCCTGTGACTGCTTATCAGGATCATTTCTCATATAAGCATTAGTAAGAATCTACAAGAGTAAGGGGAAGTGACTTGGAAATAAGCATATCTGCTGGAATTGATGCTCGCTAATAGGAACCAGATCCTTCCAAAGGAATTAATTTAAAATACCATTTCCAGTATTTCATGGAAAGATATAAGCCCTTTTCCAATGTTTTCTACTTTACAGTCTGATAAAACTTTGTACAATTAAAAGACTGAATTAAATAGAAACAATCCGCTTTCAGAAACAAAGACAGTCTGCCCTTTATTCCAAATCTTTACCACTTTCATCAYGACACATTACACAGCTTACTCTAATCTTTTAAGAAGAACTACCAACTGTTTAAAAGGTTCTCATGGGAACTACTGAAGACTAATAATGAGTAATCTAATTTCTCCGACAGTTGACTTTGATCATTTTGAAATATATTGTCATCAAATATGTCCAACAGTCACATGCTTAGTTAAAAGGATGCTTTCCTTTAGGTCTACCATAGGTGATAGTCAAAAGATTGAGTGCAAGTAATTCTGCTTCACTGACAATGTGCATTCAGAGAATGTTTTATGCACTATACAGGCTTTCTTTTGCCCACCACTTACACCCAGCAGCCTGTGGTCTGTATGAAGGCCATGAGCTAGCAATGTGCCCTTGTARCCAAGAAAGCCAATGGTATCCTGGGGTGCATTAGGAAGAGTGTTGCCAGCAGATGGAGGGAGCTGATCCTGCCCCTCTCCTCAGCCCTGGGGAGGCCTCATCTCGAGTCCTGTGTCCAGTTCTGGGCTCCCCAGGACAAGAGAGACAGGGAGCTACTGGAGAGAGTCCASCGYAGGGCTACAAAGATGATCAGAGGGCTGGAGCACCTGCCCTATGAGGAACGGCTGCGAGAGCTGGGCCTGTTTAGGCTGGGGAAGAGAAGCCTGAGGGGGGATCTGATCAATGTGTACAAGTACCTGAAGGGAGGGTGTCAAGGGGACAGGGACAAACTCTTTTCAGTTGTCCCGTGTGACAGGACAAGAGGCAAYGGGCAGAAATTGAAGCACAGGAAGTTCTGCCTGACCGTGAGGGGGAATTTCTTCCCTGTGAGAGTGACAGAGCACTGGSACAGGTTGCCCAGAGAGGTTGTGGAGTCTCCTTGTCTGGAGATCTTCAAGGCCCGCCTGGATGCAACCCTRTCTACCATGCTCTAGGTGACCGTGCTGAGCGGGGAGGTTGGACTAGATGATCTCCAGAGGTCCCTTCCAACCTTACTGATTCTATGATTCTATGATTCTAAGGCAGCCGATACCAATGCATGCTAATGCCATGCTAAACTTTAAAATATGATGCATGGGAGTTTTCACTGGTATGATCGCTTTTTGGCTCATCCAGCCAGCTTTTGAGCATTTCCTATTTCAGAATTTCCAGATGTTGAAAAACCTACTTGCAGTTACTGTGCAAGAACTGTGCTGTCATGTGACTGGCAACCTCAGGCACGTCCATGGTGCATGTGCAGGTGAGGTCTGATGCYTTTGAGAAGCGGTGGACTTGCTTTGCCTTCACAGGACAGTTGCTGCATGCCTGAGTAACAGATCTGATCTCACTGTGCCAGGCAGATTTACTGCACGTGTATGTATTGGCTATACAGTGGAAATACAGTAAAATGGCAATTCTGGGAAGCGCTGGACTAAACATAATGTGACTGTAGCTGTTTGATATGTAGAGTCAGCATGAAATGTGTTCAAAGTACAGGACCAGCTGTAGGGTTGGAGACTGGCTGTGCAGCACATGGGCAGCAGGTGTGGTGTTCCCCAGTACCTGTGGACTTCCTGGGAGTATAGACATATATTTCTGCCTGGGAAGTCTCAGACATGAATACAGCAACCCTAACATGGGGAATGACATGAAGAATCATGTTTGTTTGTAGCTACAGGTGAATAAACAAGGCAAGTAATGTGTGAATAGAAAAACGTGTGTCTCTACAGTCCTCAGATGACCTAGGAAGAAATGGGGCAAACTGAGCTGTAGGAGTGGGGACATTCAGGTTTAAAATTATAAAAAAATCAGAAAATCCTTAGTTTACAAACTGATTCTCTGCTTTAATAGACCTCAAAATTCATCACATATCAACAGAAATCCATTTACAATGTCCTCCTGTCTTTGTACTCACTATCAACCAATGTATATTACTGAACTTCATCAATTGCATTTCATTGTCCTTATGCAAACAACTTCCTTAGTTATGGTTGCAGTAATGGACTGTGGAGACAGGCTGGAAATTGAAGTGCAGCTTTTCCTCTGAGAACTTCATTTACAACTTTCAAATCATGTTTGCACCTGCCTGTTTTGGTGAAATTCTCTGTAATAACCAAAACGTGTTGTTCAGGCTCTTCAGGTCCAGGTGGTAAAGTCAGAATAGGAAAGTAGTCTTGGAAGTCTTGGTGCTGTCTTTCAAATCTTTATGGATTTTACCTTTTGGATATGGTGTGAAACAGAGCTCTCTTTGCTTGTTCTTCAGCATGAAAGGAGATTATGGAACAAAACAAATATTAACTAGAAGCCAGCAGTAAGAGGCATATTAAGTCAGGAACTTTTAATGCAGAAAGGAGGGGTAAGGTTTCTGTAGTGGCAAGAGGTCCTGGCTTAGCTAAAGAAACAATAAATTTAGGGAATAAATTTGGGTTCCTACCTGCCTGAACAGAAATATATTCTATATTCTGAAGGAGATGTCTCCTGATGTCCTAAAAAGCTGTATATGCTTGTGCTTTACCCATAAGTAAAATAATTAACTGGTCACAAACATGAAGCAAAACTCTTCTATTTCCTACCAGTTATTAGATGTGGTGACTGTAAAGTCAACTTGTAATCTGGAAGGATCACACCTCTGGAGATTTTCCAGGAAGGTGCCTCCAGGCCACTCCCAGAATCAGAGCAGGTAGGCTGCTCTCCCAGCACCCACAGATAGCTCCAGGACCTGGAGGTAAAACAGGACATCAGCAGCTCTCAGGAGTTTGGGAAGTGGCTAACATGGAATATCAGGCTAGGTTTTCTTAGCCTATATAGATGGCATGCATGTTTTGCATGTTTTCCTTACTGACTAAAATTACTTTCTGTGTGTTTTTGTTGCTTCTTAAAATCTGCAGCATTTTAGCCAGCCATGGAGTGCTTGGCCCTCATTCTCCATCTGCTTGTTGTTCAGGAGAGTGAAATTACCTAAGCTTACAAGTCATGTGTGAAACCCTCAGTTTAGAGATGCTACAAAGGTGCAAAGAACTGCTATTATCAAATCATTCCTGAAATAATCAAGATTTTAAGTAGTTTATTTGGCCGTACTGAAAATTCTGAGGAGAATCACTGCTTTTGAATGGAGGCTATGTATTTATCAGAGGGGATCCTGTGTATAATATCTTTTTACGCTTTCCTTCCCACTCCAGTAGCCAGTAAAATTGGCTGCAGTGGTTAGGTCTTAGGAAAATGCCAGTCTTCACATCAGCAAAGATTTGCTTGAACTTTGCAATTTACAACCCAGATGATGCTCTGTACAGAGCGTGCTCCAGCATAGAGACCTAAAGGACCTTCCCTGTGACTGCTTTGCTATACTAGGTCTGATGGAGCGGGGCTTGTCCCTGGCACGTCCGTAAATCCCACTGAGCTCAGGCATTAGGGCTGCCTGAATTGAATAAAAAGAAAATGAAAGGAAATTAGAAGGAGGAACTGGATGGGCTGAAGGTGAGACATGAAGGACAGAGAATGTGAGAAAATAAGGGAGAACTGGCGATGCGTAGCGGAAAGATTGGGCACAGAGAGTTGAGAATGGCTGAGCAATTAGAAGAAGGCTGAGAAAGGCTGGGTGGAATAGGAACAGGCTTGACAGGATGATGAGACTAGGACTTTGGTGAGTGGAGAAATGCTATGACAAATGCTTTGGAACAGGGACACTTAGAAGAGAAGGGGCAGAAGAGCTCAGATGAGGAATAGATGTGAAGGAAGGTACCTGCAAACTTAGCAACAGACCTGGAAYGGTATTGCTCAGCCCTGTGCAGTCATCAGACATCTGGCCAAAATCTCTCCTCCTTCAGGCTATTCTTCAGGACAAAGACGACAGTCTGTAATGCTGCCAGGGACTCTGTTGGCATGAGTGGTTGAAGACTATGCTCAGCCTGGAGGTACCAGCTCTACTGCTGATCTATTTGCACTAAGGTGTCCATCTGGCTTTTCTATAAATAAATAAATAAAACAAGAAAACAAGCAGAAAGCAAAAGCCCCTCTTGAATTTTAACACACAAATGTCTTTTGCTAAAAGATTATTACTGAGGCAGCAGAGCTGATCACTCAAAACTCAAGGCTGTGTGTACAATTTTAGTTCACTTTTCTTGGAGATGAGGATATGAGTAAATTGAAGGCGCCTCCACWTTTAAGCAGCTTCAACTCTGACATTTCCTAATCTCTGAGTTTTTGCTTTTGTTTTTCCTGAGAAAATGTTCCAGAAACTTTCACAAAGTCTTGTTTTTTGTTTCCTGTTTTTTTTCCCCAGGACATTATATAGAAAAAAAGGGATATTTTTAATGCAGGCTGTGTTCTCTCAGAATGAACAGAGAAGGAATTGTTAGCACAACACTAAAAACAATACTATTACTGCTTTACTTTAATCCTGGAAACAGTATCAAAATGCACAGGCAGTCTTAATTCTGGCATTCTCTATTGCATGTACTTGACTTTGGTGCCTTTGCAAAATATTTTTAGCATGGTTTTGTGTAGGTGAGTGCATGTATGTAAAAGAAAGATATATAATCTTTTTTTTATTAGCCCACTCAGGTGCATACTGTGGTGAAAAACTGGTGTGTTTGTATGTGTACAAGTATGTCTGCCTGCATAAATTAGAGAGCAAAAGACTTTATATCTGAATCAGGCAATGTGTTTCGGCAGCAGATAGAGCTGCCTTTCTAATCCCAGGCTGCGGAGCCAATTTCATCTTCTACAGTGTGCACCACAGAGGCAGCAGTGGTGCTTCTGGCTCTTTTACACCATTGGACGTATTTGTTATCATCCTAGGATGAAGTGATTATAAGTATAAAGCCAAATCCAACTTCAGGCCTGACTACCTGGGGTCTTTCCATTGACCTTAGTAGGACTTTGATCAGGCCTCTGCCATAAACAGTCCAAAAGAGATGCTTAGTTAGTTTTCTGTTAGACCTCTTCATGTGTTGCACTTAGACGCTTTTTCTTGGCATCACAGTCACCCTGCAGTTGGCAGGTATTATTATTTAACTCCTACCTGCGACCTTTGCAGTCACCATGCCTTTGTGTTGGCCCATGTGCTGGTAAGCTAAAACAAGACTTGCAAATGTGGTTTGGCTGGGGCTTGCAGGAGAACTCTTTTCCTCTTGCTTTTCCTCCTGCTTTCCCTCCTCACTAATCCTTTGTAATATGAGACAGGTATGGGCTGAGAAGTACAACAGTCAATCACAGAAGGCTGCTTGTGTCAGCTGAGCTTTGTTTTGCAGCTGCAGCTTTTTGTGAAGTTGGAGGAGCATCATCTTATGAAGGGAGTGGAACAGGCACAGTTAAGGATGAAAAGTATTTTTCTAAGGCTTGAAATCTGTGGTCAAAAAGGAAGGAAAAGCCCAGAAGGAGTGAAGGTGGAGTACCTTTTCAGCATACATGTTTGTGGGCATCTAGGTAGTCTCCAGATGTGTATGAGAGGGAAGACTGCAGAGCATCAGAGATCTCTGCAGGGACACCAAATCTCTAGGGCTTCAGTAGCCTCAGTTCGAGATCTTAGCCCCCCCCACCCCGACTTTCCCTGGAGGTCTATGGGGGCAGCGAACCCAGTCAGCCCCAGCACAAAGCTCCCATGCACAACTCCGGCCCTCCAAATATGCTCCATCAGGGCAAGGCTGGGTTAAACCAAAGAGGTGGAAGGGGAGGTTGGAGGGGAGAAAGATGGGACACAGCTCTGCTAAGAGAAGGGAGAGGATATTCTTGGTTATGTACAATTTCTGTCCTTTTCTCAGCTGGGGCAGAGGGAGGCCTTCACTTTTCAGTGGTCACGAGAGCTACCAGAGAAACTGTGATCATCACACTGAGGATGGGAGAAGCAGCCTGCCATGAAGCGCTCTCAGACTTCATGCTGGTTTTGCAAAGCCTAGCTGATAGCCAGGGTCATTAAAGTGCTCTTCTCTTGGGTACCATCAAGGGTCTCTTCCTCTTTTTGCCATCTGTCTGCAGAAGGGGGCCCCAGACAAGCTTTGGCAGACTATTATCCTGGTGCTCCAGCAGGCCTTTTACTGCACTGGGGCTTTCCAGGTGGGCTTCTGTCCAAGCTCTGGGCAGCCTGGCCTGGTGATTACAGCATGGACAATCCTTGCAGCCATGCCTTGGGCAGAAGTAAACTGAAATCTGTCCCAGAAGCAAATGCTCCCAAAGCACTTCAATTTCTGATCTTTTCACTGGGAAAGCAGTGAGTTACCCTGAGTTTGGAGAAGAGAAGTTTTAAACCTCTAGAACTACAGCTACTTCTGCAAACTGCRTCACTCAACAAAGCTTCATAGCATCAGACTTCTTAGCTCAATATCAATTTTTATAAAAATATATGTTTTCTTGATAGATTGAGCACCAGTTATGCCCTGGTTCCATCAAGAACATGAAAGAATGAGTTTTGCTGCCCCAGGGAACTTGAACTGTGCAGTGTTTTAGAGGAAAGGCCATCATTTCATACAGCACTTTGGATTATTGCTCATGAATATCCTATTTCACATTATGTATTGACGCAGATATTTTTTTTAATTGTCTCATTCCAGGCAGTAAAATACTGTGCTATAACACAGAGACAAATGAAAAGAAAAGAGATCATTTCACTTTGGGGATATTTTGACTCTGATGTTGGACTCCGTGGTGGCCCCTGGCTCTTCCGGCATGAGGCAAACTGGACRTCCAGGCCTGCACACTGCAGGGAAGCTTGGCTCTCACCCCATGCACTGTAGCTCCTTTCTATTTCTAGTCACTGACTCTAGAGGCAGAGGAAGGTGTAATATTACTTTTTGAGCAAGATTTTGAGGTAGGCATGTGTGAATCAGATTGTGAGTAAGAAACATAGTGGGGTCTGGCTTTCTTGCGCGCAGTTGTTCAGGTTACATCAACTTCAAGAGTGCTTAGCCTGATTGTCACCAGTGCACAAGCAGATTTTGGCCCTGTGTGCAGGCTCCTGACTTGCACAATACAAGGAAAAGTGGAGCCAGAGCATAAATTAAGAAGCATGAATGGACAAAACACAAAGGAGCTTATTTTGTGCTAATAGTTTAGGAAAGGCATTCAGACACTTCTAAAGTTAGCACATCATGCTGCCAAAAAAAACAGTTGGGGAAAAATACCTCACTGGATAGCTGTCTACCAGCAGATAYGTCCTGTTTTTGAGTCCAGACAAGTACAGTATAACTCCACTGAGTATACTCTTCAGTTTTCTTTTCCTTATGTGGGGTAAATACTTCCCTCCTCTTCTGAAGTTAAGATAATTAACCAAAAATAAAAGCTGTACCTGGTAATACTATTGTGCTTTATCTTTGGTAAAGACTTTCAATCACAAAAATTACCTTATCTCATCAATTTGCTGAAATATCATTTAGCCTGTTATAGAGCCTGGCTAATCCACATGTGGCTTCTAATTACTCTTCCTGGTGCTGCTAATAGCTTCAGTGAGCATTGTATTAGGAGAACTACTGGGAAGCAGAATTGTATAGAAGCAAAATAGAATTGGCAAATGTGCATTTTATGAACAAAAATGCTTCTCTAAAAATACATCACTTTTCTCACATTAAGAACTCAGAAGTTAGCAAAAGCCACAGTTAMGGTTGCCATACAGCTTTGCTTGGGCTGTCCTGTGCTTGTTTCAATACAGTTATTAGCATGAGATCATGTAATTAAAGACCTTCTCAAGTGCATATGCRTAAGTAGCCTGAATGAAAGACACATTAGCATTCTTATTTCTGGCACTTCTCAACTTCTGTATACCTGACCTTACAATTGAATGTTCATGTAATCTAATTTGCTGTGTAATATAGACGGTATTAAATATCCCCCGGAAATAACCCACCTGATGATACTGTCATTGAAATATCCAAAGGTCTCAGCTGTGCACTCTTCAGTGTAAGTAATTACAATAACTAACAAGTCTTTGTTGCTTTTCTGTCAAATAGGGCACGTGGATAGCTGAGTCCCATTGAACAGTCACTCTACATAACTACCCTCAAGGTTCCTTGCCTTCTCTTCAGGACAGCTGAACAGTGCTTGTTGCTGGACTGCCCTGTGGTGTAGCCCAGAAATGTGGGATTCACTTGGTCTGAGCCTGTTTGAGCAGCCCACCAGGTGTGGAGGAGCTGCTATCACTCAGTAACCTCCTCTTGCCCTTAGTATTGGACTTCCAGCCAAGCAGCATTTGCTTTGTTGGCTCCTTGCAGGCACCACTATGTGGTACGGCCAGGAGCACCTCACAGGGGAGCTTCAAGGTGGCAAAGGCTTAAAAGCTCTTCCTCCAGGGAGGTGAGGAGCACACGGAGGTGGGTGCATGTACAAGCCTTTGCAGGAACAGGGTCTTTGCTGGTAATGTGCCCCTTTTACCTTTAGCCTAGGCTTGCCATTTCAGTATATAAATCAGTGAAAGTTTTGGCAGTGGATTAASTTGATATAAACCATATAGCATTCCTCCTTCACTGACATGTCCAACCTGTAATTTATACTCTTTTTGCGATAGTTCTTTTTTTCTGAGAACAATTTGCAACATTATTCGTTTTAAAGATAGATTGTTTTGCAGTGTTTGAGAGATCAACCCAAGCATTTGGAAAGCTGGCATCCAGATGTACATGCTCTCTCTCTCTCAAAAAAAAGCAAAAACTCTTGTTCAAGGGAGTTTGGTGGTAGGAGATCACCTTATATGGGCCTTGCTACCTTCCCTGACTAGAATTGATTTGCAGTGAAAATTCCTCAGAGTAATTCTTTATCACTTGTAAAAGAAGTACAAATGGGAAATTAAAAGTCAAAGTGTTCAGAGTGAGGATTTATTAACAATAATGTTRATGTCGTGACTGCAAAGATAAATTTGGATTGTGGATTCTTGAACTGAGTTTCACGAAAGAGCAAACTTTGTTTAAAGATGCAACCCAGAAATTAATCAGAATGAATAATATGTTAATATATGAACAGCAGCATCTAGAAACTCCTCAGGACCTAAGGGTTCTGGTAAACCAAGGACTGTAAAGACACATCCTAATAGACAACCCTACCTCAGAGAGTTTACAATCTTGTGAGTCAAGGYTGATAAACAGTGGGATAAAGAAGGAATTAATACGCTCATTTTGCAAACAGGGAACTGAGCCATAGTGTGATTAAGAGCTTCATTTACAAAAAAGGGTGCTGGCAATCCAGTGTTTACCTTTCAGGTGCTTTGCTAGCAGGAGGCCAGCACAGAGCCTGCAAGCTTGCAACTCCCTGTGTGCTGCACAGAAAAGGAACTGGAAATTGGGATCCACAGGAAAAACAGCTCAGTGGGCAGGGGGCTCTCATTTATTCTTGTGGAGGGATGCATGGGCTCAAGTGAAAGCCCTCCCAGGAGTCCTCAGTGCTTGTGTGTGGGTTTCAGGGCTTCCCCCCACTGCAGCAAGTCTCTCTCATCCTGCTTGCAATTTAGTTAATATTCCTCTGTATTTATATGCCATCCTTCAGGTGATTGCTCCAAAGAAGGCAAAAATTGTTATAGCCATTCTAAGGGTGAATATATGGTTTGTACAGTATGACATGTCTTGATCATGTTGTCTTCAGAGGAGCCTTTCCCAGAGCCTTGCCCACATCATGTCTTCTGCCAAAGTAAATGTTTCCTGTCTTTCTTACCAGCGTGTTATCCTTTTGCATGTTCCTTCCCAAAATGTCACCTCTAATGTTAGATTGGAGCACTGGTTGTTACTAATAAAGGCAAGGATGGGTTTAGCAAAGAAGGCTGAGGGGACTGTAGCCCCCTCCCCATTTCCTCTGAATAGCCTGCGGATGCTGGATGGGATGCAGATTGAATCTGTAATGCACACCAGAGCTATGCCCACCAGTGCTGTGGAAGTTGCTGAAGTGCCAGATTTTAACAATCTCCCCAAGGAGATCACTGGATCTAAAATACATGAAAAACAGTCTGGGAGAAATGGCTGAATGTCACAGGAAAATGAAAATGGATTGTAACTCAAATGTAAAGCCAACCAAAATCCATTCTCAGGTGAGGAAAGGGGTCTCTGTTGTTCCTGATGCTACATAGGTACCGCAGGGATAGGCCAAAAAAACAGAGGTCTCACAGAAGGCAAAAGTGGAGTTGTCCAGAATATAGTCTTCTCTCAGTGTGAATTTTTTGATGTCAGTTATATGTTTGTGCTTAACAGAGAGATTTCTGTTCCTGACAAAAGAATCCAATAACCTGACTCTCTGCTTTTTGGACTGAATCACATGAGCACTTAACATTGCAGAATGCTGGATCTTCCCAAAGCCCAAGATTGTATATAAACAGTCTTTTATATTCTGTTCGGTTGCTGACAGACCTTCCTCTATGTTTCTTCCTAGCTCTTAATTTGCATAGACGCTATCTTGCTTTATTTATGCAGATTGAGACACAGATAAAATAAGTATTCTTGAGAAAGAAGTTTGCAAGTTTGGAAACTTCTCCCTTCACCTTTTAATGTGCTTTTCTGCTCAGAAAACAAGATATACTTGAAAAAGGTAAATTGAGTGTATTGAGTATATTTTACACTTAGAGAAGAAAATGTATTTTCAAAATAGATGTATGCTTCTTTCAAAATCTTTGAAGTGAGTTAGTCAGCTGGGATCGAAGTTCATTATGTTTTACYGTCAACAAATATGCCTGTTTAAATGAGAGGCAGGGCCATACTTTCTCAAAGCTATGTTTCCTCTTTGCTTCATTTTCTGTCTAGCTGTTACTTCTGAGACTCCTCTAGTTCTAAAAAATGCTTATTTCTTAAGCAGAAATGGATAAAACATTCTTGGCTTTTCAGTTTGTTGAGAAAGGATTTATATACAGGTTGCATATTTTCACTGATCTGGGAGCAGAGTGGCTTTAATTAAGCTCTGTAGATCACACACTTCTGAAAAACAAAGAAAGTAAAAAACTCCACTTGTTTTACGTGTTGGGTTCTGACACTAAATATAAGAACATAAAAGCTTCTCTGCACCGCCCTGAAGCTGGTTGTTACGGTCTGCAATTCTGCTGTGTCTGTGTATACACATACTTGTGTGCTAGGAACTCTTTTATTTCCATCAACATCCTTTCTCTCTAGGTTGCGATGCCAGCTGTGATGAGCAGATATTTTGCTATTATCTACTGTAAAGTCAGTGCCTGCAGAAGTGCAGGAGATGGGAAAATATTTGATTGCATCTCTTTCCACTCTGCTTATGGCAGCTAAGCAGGCAATGGAAGGACTACAGATGAAGAAAATCATTGAGGCCCAGTTCCTCCGAGGCATTTAAGCATTTTTTTCCTGCATCTTTGAGAATCTCAACACTTCTCTTCCTTGCAGGGAGGGAAAGGGAGGGACAGTGACTGTAGGGACACCTACGGATCACAGTCGCTGGTGACGCCCTTCTTTCATCCCTGCAGGTGATAGCTGAACACTGTTGCCTTATTGGTGGTATACCCACAGTGTCAGTAGCCCACTGGAGGCATCTGGGAAGTGGATTTTTTTTGAACAGAGGACCCACTCAAGGAGAACTCACTTTGTATGCAGGAAAACACCAACATTATGATAGAGAAGCAGATCATTGGGCTGTTGCGGTTGACATTGGCATTGAGAGGCTGGAAGGGGAATGATAAATAATAAAGAATATTTTCTCAGCCACATCATCCTATTTATTCTTAAAAGCAAACCCAAGAGAAACCATATTCTTATGTTCAGGGGACTTGGGCTAGCTTAATACGTAAACCAAATGCTTCCAGAGCACCATTGCTTCCTCAAGGCTGTCTGGACTTGCCTGCTCTGGTCTATACTCGGAATCTCCCCGGGCCTCCAGAGCCATTTGGCTCTGTCTGGACTGCATTTGGAAACAGTCCTTGGTTTGTGCCAGCTCCTGGGCCAAGGAGGGAGCAKGTTGGAGAGTGGTAGCACAGCCAGACCAAAAGCATGCCAAGGATAACCAGCTTAACTGTCGAGAAAATTGAATTCTCATGCCTAGCCTGCGGCTCTGTCACTTTTAATTCACTATTACTCTGTACCTYCTATCTCAAATGGTCATATTGGGTCTACTACAGTCTCTAGAAATAATATGGCTTGTTTTGAACGTACATCAAACTAATGTGTTGAGTGGGAATAGTAATCCTTTCAAAACTCGCCTTTGGTTTTAGAATTAAATGCACAGAYGTGACAGGGTTTTGGTGGCTAATAGAAGGACTATTGCAGCGCACCTCTGGCATTTTCTGAAATGCTTTCATGGCAAAGGGCTGGATTATTACTTATGTGGCATTTGTATATGACAATCCCATGTTGCTATCTGTCCCTGCTCTTGTGCAATTCCTTTTGGCATCACCCCATTTGGACATTTTTCGCAGGAGCTTTTAGCCATCTTCTTAATGATGTCTCTAGGTTGTTTGCCTGTCTGGCCCTGCTAGGTCTCCTCTATGTGTTTCACCAAAGACAATGATATTTAAAGAGGAAAAAGAGAAGAATAATTGATGTGCCAACTGCTTGTTAACAGAAAAAAAAAAAAGAAAGAAAGAAAGAAAGAAGAAAGAGGTGGATGGCATATTACCATTTCCTTTCTGCATGTGGAATTATTTAAATATAACTTAGCTGGATGAGAATTATAGGAGTGATATATATTTGGATATTCCTGAAACTTCATTACTGTTTAGAATGCCCTTTATGAAAGATTTCTGAGATCAGTTCCTGGTGATAGACACTGATTCTGCACTGACAGATTGATGGAGAGAATGAATGTTATCTCTTGCTTACAGGAAGGGTTTTTGCTCTCTGCCAGTGGTTTGGTGCTCTATRTCATGGTCAAAGGCTGGGTTAATCTCTTGGGATGTTTTTCAGTTCCCACAAGAGGATGCTATCTGAGATATGACAATACAAAGTGTTAGGCAGCCTTGCATGGGATGGGCCAACCAGATTATGGTGWGATGAATAGACTGGGAAATCACAGCCCTCTAAATCATTTTGTCAGTTGTGCTTTTTAATTAAAAATACAAATCAGAAAAAAGCATGTTTCTTGCCACAGAGAAAATGGGAGCCTTTAAGTGACACTTTTCACTCCTATGTGTCCTCTAGTTGCCTTGTAGTCTTTATTTTCTCTCCGGTAATCTGCCTCATAGTAACTAGCATTGCAGTAGAGGCTCCTTGACAGCATCTCGCTGCTCGCTGTGCATGTTTTCATTATGTAGCTCGATTCATTGCCCCTGCACTGTTCCCAGGGTCCTCAAGGATAGAAGTCRTATTTTCCTCATCTCTTCAGCGTTCCCCTCATTGATTCATCCCCCTGTGCCACTTGTTGTCAGTATATTAAAGGATTAGATTTGGTTTGGGGATTATCCTGAAAGAGGCCAGCCCTAGTGAGGACTTCAGGAGAGAGGACACCCAGCAGGAGGCATGGATGCCCTGGGAGAGGTCCGAGAGGAGCTGGAGAGAGGCCAGCTCACTCTCTACCCATTGCTCCAGCCACAGGTTGGGGGTAGGCATGAGCCAGGGGCCGTTCCCACCGGGCAGCCAGGAGATAGCCACATTGTTTCAGAGACTAGGAGAGTTTAATGATACAGATGAGGCCAGTTTATGCCTTTTGGTCTCAAGACCAGGGAATGGGCCTCAGTTTAGCAGTACTCACTAGACATGCCGGGGGTCAGGGAGTGCATGTGGATACGCAGCAGTACTGGAGAGGATATGTTAGATGAGATGGTTGAGACAGAACCAGTTAGTTAAAACTGTCTGGAATCCAGATGCTTAGGACACTTGCACCAGCAAGGCTTATCTATTTTTTTTATAGTAAAAGCAGAATGGCAAAAATTTCTCTGAATCGTCCTGAGCGATGGCCTTGGCTAGCCTCATTTAATGGGCCTCAGCAGAACATGGTTAGGGTTCAGCAGCTGAGGGCATGAACTGAAATACTCTGGAGAAATGGAAACCCAGAGCCAGGAGCTATGAAGTAACCCTGTAAAATACTGACACAGGCATAAGCTTGGCTCTGCTCCAGGAAAAGCCTTTAACACCTTTCTAATTAGTGGGGGCCCTCGTGTCAGTGTGGCAGATTCATGGGCATTTTACCTGATATGCTTTCTGTAATTTACTGTTCTCATTACAGAAAATGAGATGATTTTTCATAGTGAGTCCGAAGGGGACTAGAACTGTGTGAGAGTTGTCCAGGCTCTTTTGTCAGAGCCTATTTAATGTCTAAGCTGATTAAATACTTGCCTTATTACAAATCATGTATCATAAAATGGCCAGCTAACACTGCGAAGGAGAGAGAAATTTCATGAGGATGATGAATTTGAATTACATAATCTGAACACTGACTTTTAATTGTTTGAAATCTATACAAAACAAGATCTAGAAAMTATCTTCAGCTTCCCCACCTATTAAAAAGTTTAATTTCTTCTTGGCACTGTCAAAACCTGGCTACTGAGTGGTGTTACTGAATGCATTGACATCCAACACTGTTTAAGCACTGAAATAGAAAGAGGACCAAGCCTGGGAGAAGAATAGGGCTGAGATGATGATGCTCCCTGGTCTCTCACTGTGTTTTCCCAAGTGCTGCCCCTCGCTCCTAGTGAAACCACAGAGCACTGCAGATGTTCGTCTTCTTCCTTCCCCRGCTCCTAGGGCAAAATTACTCCCTTCCATTGACTTCTTCCCCTCGCGGGAGCACAGAAGAAAGTGAGCTGTTAAAGCAAGTGCTGTAAAGTTAAATTGACATGCTACACATATAAACCATGCGCCCAGTTTGAAGTTACACCTACCCCAGTGAGAAACAGAAACAYGCTGTGCAAACTGTGTCTTTAGTCAGACCGTGGGAGATCAAGATGCTTGTATACTGAATTACTAATACAAGCACTTGTAAGGAATTGACCTTGCAAGACTTGCCCATGCCCAGGAACAAAAGGGTTTATATTGCTTTTTAAATCAGATTCTAAGATCTGTTATTCCTATTATCCATATAAATGTCTGATCCTCTTTTGAATTCTGCTAAGCGCTTGGCATCAGTAATGTCTTGTGAAGTAGGTTCCAGAGTTGGGTTTTCTTTTGAGTTTTTTTAGTTTCTGGTTTCTTATTTCATTGAATGACCTCTCTTTCCTGTATTACAAAAGAAAAATAACTGTTTTTCCTTTTCATCACTTTACCTGTGTAGTATTTTGTTCAACCACTTCTCTTCTAATTGCCTTTTTTTTATAGGACGAGAGCCCCCACCTTAACCTTCACTGCTTCTCCGGTTTCACTGCGCCATCAAGCACATCCTGTGCCTTGCTCCAGCTGGATCAAGGCAGAGGCTATGAGCAGATAATAATGTGAAGAGCTTATTTTAGGAATACATTGAAGGATGGCATAAATGTGAGAATATTACAATCTCCTTATGAACAATAAGCAAGCACAAAAACAGCTAAATTAATTACGTAAGTTATTCTCTATGACTTACTTATTCAGTTCTTTCACTAGCATTTAAACATAATGATGAGCAACTAATTAAAAACTGTAGAACTAAATTTGTCATGTTGAGGAGAAGGAAACATTATACTCAGGCTATTCAAAGGCAGTAGCTGCTGAATTTAGATGGTTACCAGAAATTCTCCATACTGATGTGATGTATTTGATCACTGGCAGTCCTAACCAAATTTTGTACGAAAAATAGTCACTGTTTAATAACACCCCCAGCTTTATCCCAAAAGTTCTTAGTGCATTTCTGCATTATGTASGAAGACAGTGAAGAATGGATAATCCCTGAAAGGGGAAGATTATTCAGTTTTTAGTCTTAAAATTTCAAAGAGCAGTTGGAATCCAAGAATTATTTATGTAATGGTATTGAAAATGAAAATATTTGAATTACTTTTAACTGCTTAAAAGCATACTGTGCCAGGGCTGCAATTTATGTGGGATGAAAGCCAGCCCTGTTGATTTGATTTTATATTGTAATAGACAGGATTATTGATCCTGCGTTTTCTTGGTGGATGCTCTGAAGTGTTTTTTTTATGGATGTCTTTCTCCAAGTTTCATTCAACCTTCACTTTGCTTTGGTGATCTTTACTGAGCTTTTTTCTTTGAGAAGAACGTGCACACCATGAAGGTGCCGCAGAGCGGTTCAGATGTGTATTTTCATTTCACAGCCACCTGAAACGTCTCATGTGGTGCTTGGCAAATTACTTAAGCCTCGCTGACAGCCTCCCTCATTGCTTTCTTTCCAGGACTGTTCTAAACAGGTGAAACACATCCTGAAGTTTTTAAGCTTTTCCTGAGGAAAATATGCACATAAGCAATCGTGCTTGTAAATGAAAAGTTTATGGCATCTTGTATGGAAAATATTTGAYAGGCTGAAGCTGTGTTTTCAGGGTAATATATAGCTGGTCAAAAAATCAGAAAGAATTTTTTTTTTTTCTTTACAAATAATACACGATCAGTTAGTGTAACTGTCTGTTTGAGGAGCGCAATCAGATTTGGCTGGTCTGCCTAGTAGACCTGAGCTGGCAAAATTCAAGGCACTTTGGCAGGATGAGAAGGTCAAGGAGCAGTCTCCTGAAATGGATTCCAGCTCGAGTCATTGCTTGGGCAGCAAAAGTGCAGACAGCGAGTGCTTCAGCACGGAGGAACGGCCTGTTCAGTCCTCCATGCAGCGCATCCCGAACCTCTCCAGGAGCCAGAGAGGACACTTCACTCAAGTAGGACTTAATCCTCGTGAGTGGTAGGTGCATTTGCTTGCTGAATCAGCAGCTCCACAGAGAGAATTTGAGCAAAATATCATAATGTTACCTAAAATTTTTCATGCAGAAAATGAAATGGTAGCCTATCTGGGTTTTTGAAGATGAGTCAGAAAACTGTGTGCACCTGTAAGCAGCAGTCTCTTGATTTATAATGAAACGTATTTTGACCAATCTCAAAGAAAAATTATCCCAGGCTTAGGGAGTGAGAACATGAGTTTTATGTATTCTGATACAAAGAATCATCAATTTAATTAGTAGCAGATTAGCATATTAGACTAAGTATTATGAGAAATCTATAAATTGACAAGCAGTTTTTCATAATATTAAATCATTTAATTCCTGATTTTATCCCATGATGTCCAATGTTTAAGGCAACTATAAATGAAAAAAACCTTTTAGCTTTAACTTAAATTTGTAGTTTTGCTCCTTTGCAACTCTGGGTGTTGCTATCATGTACTACCTAAAAATATGAAAATAGAAGCTGTAGATCATCTATCAGAAAAGTTATCAAGCTTGACATTTTAAAGGTGAAATTACGTCTTACTGTAATGAGACGGAAAGAAGCAGAAGACCTCTCAAACCTAAAAATGCACAAGTGTTTGAGAGCGGGAGGGCTGCCCGGTTGCCTGGCTGGGGCTGTGTAGGACGCAGCTGTGGACACAGTCGACTCTGTAAGGAGATACAACAAGCGGCTCTTTTCAGAAAGGCCGGGACATTCTTTGCGAGGCACAAGGCCAGGCTGAAGTGACTTTGCAAGACAGGATGTGAAATACACGCCGTGAAATACATTGCCTGGGGTGTCATATTACTTGGAGAAAAGGAATGTATACATTACCCATGGAAAAGGTTTAATTTACACGGAGTTACAGGCGCAGAGGTTGCGTCACTGACAGCCCATCCGAATCTCCTGATCTTATCCAGGTTCTTATTTCCTAATAATCCGTATAATTAGACTTCTCAAAGAAAAGTAATTATACCCATTAAAGTTTTAGTAATGGCATGTTTATATATTATAAGATAGCGTCAGCTGTGTATGAAGCAGATAAACAGTTTGACATAAGTCGAAACTCAGAAACTTTTCTCTCCCTGTTCCAGTTGGCAGATGCTGGGGCTTTGCTGAACACAGCTGCAGAGAGCTGGCAGTGGAAGGTAACTTCAGGGGAGCTTGGAGATGCTTATATTGTCCGTCTGAAAAGTAAATCATATGATATCATTAATTTTCTGACAAATGATCATGGTAAAATAGCCTGAATGCCAACACAGTTTCCTTGTAAGGCTGCAAATTGCTTTAGTTGTCATAATCAAAGAGTCTAGTTTGGGGACAGAAACCAGGCCACCAGAAAGTCCGGTGTTTGTGCATGTGCTGTGAGGTTCTGGCTGCTCTTGGAGCCGTAATAGCGACCGTAGACATAAAGGCCATTTGCCCTCGCTGCGCTCTGGACAGAAGCACCGAGCTGGCTGTCCTCGCGCCACCACGTGCCGCGTTGAGCAGCACTGCTGGCAGCACGTGGAGGACGCTCATTGCCAACTGGGGCAGTGACAGTTTTCGTTGCCCCCAGACATGTTGATTCAGGTCTTTGTAAAGGTCTCTGAGTCATGCACTGAGTCAGCCGTGGCTCTGCCTCTTCGCCTGTTGCCTTCCCGTCGTTTCTTTTTTGTCAGCTGTATGACTCCATTTTTTTTACAGTAGGGGTGGTTTTGAATTTTGGTATTGTGATGCACACAATCAGCATTTAATGTATATCTAAATTCTTCATTTTCTTCTGTTCTTCTGCTGCAGCGATACACTTTTTTCCCCCAAACCAGGGCTCTGTAAGGCCTCTGTGTAGTCCTGTCTGTGTCTGCAGTGGCTCATGCTCTGTTTTCCCCACATTTATGTCTGTCTTTGTTCTTGAGCAAACTCACTCACTGACGCTATCTTTTGTCCTTCCTGTAACTGTTTGGATGGCTACTCAGAAACTTTCCATGGAGATAAAGTTTTGTATGCTCGAATAGTTAGACTGCACAGTTATGCAGATGTTGAGCAGCATAGGCACAAGCCCMGTCTCTCACAATACTCGTTATCTCTACCAGTGGCTCCATTTCTTTCTTTGATACAAAATCACTACTTTTCTAATAGGGATTGAGATATTCTGTGTGATCTCACGACTGTTAATTGCATTATAATTTATACATAGATGGTGACCATGTGTGTAACGGTTACCAGACTGATTCCTCCAGCTTCATCTCTCCCTACTTATCTTTTACAATTTTATCACAGTGGCAYAGAGAGGTCTCGAGTGAAAGCAGAGCAGCACAACTGTTTTGCAAATGCCCTGCAAAATCTAGGCTCTCCCACCAAGGGCCACCAGCCTAAGTGAACAAGGCAGCTGAAGGAAGTATTATCATTTTACAGACAGAAAAATATGGAGAAAATAAGTGACATATAGGTCTGGTGGTCCTGAGAAGTGATTTCTGAACAGCAGAAGCTCAGGGGAAAGAAGTGTTACCCACTGCATTCAGGGAGGACAGCACTTGATTTCTTTATACCACATGCTGAGGAAGATTCTCAAGCGCTTTAAATTAATAGCCATCTCGARGTAGTTATCAGCTTGTGCGATCAACTGGGAATGGCATGTGCATAATACAACCAATTAAATGTACAATCTGCCCATAGGAACGATGTGGACCGTGGCAGATTAATATCCTGTCAGTGTGACACGGAGCACRTACCGAACTCCACCAGGAAGATGTGCTCGTTACTGTGACGGCGGCAGAAATGTAGCCGTTTTATCTAGCTGAAGCTGATTCCATATGAATCATACGGAGTTATTTATTTGATTCCCTCTTGTGCTCGAGATTGTTTGCTTAACTCCCCGCGCTGCCCGCAGAAGACAATTCACACCATACGGAGCAGCTGTGAAGCTTCAGAGCGCCATGATGCCACTGCAAAAATAGAAGCAGGGGCCCGTTTTAAAACAGTTTGAGACTGCTACAGCGCTCAAGTAGTTTGGGACCACGGGGAGAAGCACAAAAGGGAAACCRGTCATTAATCATAAATCACTGTTTCTCTTAAAGTAATAGAGGGAGAGGAGCAGTCCTGGACCTGAACGCAGCCTTGATTGCTATGAATGAAAAGCATTTTTGTTCAGTGAGGGCTCACTGATCTGTGTGAAATGAGTCGGTGGAGACTGAGCTGCTGGCTCCCTCCTCAAGCTCGTCCTTTCAGGGCTGCGTGGGTGGACGCTCTGAGTGCATCTGCTCGTGGGAAGCCTGCTCATGGCTAAAGAGCAGCCTCAGCTTCCTCCAGAAGTGGAAATACAAGGTTTTCTTTAAAAAAAAAAAAAAAGAAAGAAAAAAGAAAACAAGAAAAAAAAAGAGGTCAGAGGCTGCTTGGGCTTGTAGGAAACACTTTCATCATACTCTCCCAGTTAGAGAGGCATCACTGAGCTGTGTGTGCCTGGACAGGACATCTGCAAGGCCCTAAAAGCATGTCCATGAAGAGGCAGCCTGGCAGAGTGGAGCTGGGAGAAGGATGGACTCACGTTTCAGGCTTTCAGGTTTTTGGAGATGGCAGCCAGGCTTTGGCCATGCATCGCAGCCGTTTTGGCACCCATGTCCTGAGAAGTGCCACAGTGCACGCGCTTGCTGCCACCTTCCACAGCCTTTCAGGACCCCAAAAATGGCAAAGGCTGCCGCGGGTGGCTCTGCTAGTTGTGTGAACCGTCTGCACTGCTGGCAAGGCAGAGGTGTCCTTCCTGAACCTATGGCCTCCATATGAATCCTGTATCTCTCAGTCTGTTAAAGCTGCTCTTTTCTTTTCCCATGCACTTCTGGGATTTAGCTGCATTCTTGATTAGAGAGTCTGCACAGTTGTCCAACTTATATTTAGAAATCCAAATAAGAGAGGCTGTGGGGCACCCAGATGCTGTGGCACTGTGGGAACCCTGGAAATAAATCATCCCTGTTGTTTTCAAACCTTTCACTTGGATTTGCTCTTACATTTTCTGCATCACTTTGATCTCCAATCTGTAAGACTCTGTCTGCTTCAAAAGCTGCAGTCCAATTTCAAATTACACTAAGAAAAGGTCTGAATATTTTGAGCAACTWGTCCTCAGCTTAGGCAGAATGAACATAATTTCAGGCATTCCAGGGTGCCGAGTGTTTAATTCATTTCCAAACCCTTTGTGTGACTGCTCTAATGCTTCACCTTGATACTGTCCCTGTTCTGGGACAAGAAGTAGATTTTCTCCTTTGCTTCCGGAACTGTTATTCAACAAGGCATTCACTATTCCAAGAAAATGTGAYCTGCAAAGCTTTGAAGTGCATATTATTTTGGATGGTTCATAGGAAACCAATTTTAGCTGTGACAAAATGTTCTGAACTTGCTACCGCATTTTTATTACTCTTTGGCTCTAGATTGATTTTCTCYTATTAGTTTGAGCTGACTGTGTCTTTTTTTATCAGACAATCCTGGAAAGCAGCAAATCAGTCTGGAGCTCTGTTGCACAAAGCAAAGTTGCTCTGCTTATTGATGCATGCTTTTAGATCACTTAAMGGGTAACCAGAGTCAGCAATTTAGCTGAAATGGTTTGGTTTTCAGCTTTGATTGAAATTCGCAGTTTAGGACATTAGCAGAACTAATTTGCTGGAGATTCTTCTCTTTCCCAGTTAATTTGAGTGAAGTGAGGTATGTAAATGTATGTACTTTGCAAGCTGTTATCTTTGCCATTTCTAAACAAGACTGATTCAGGGAAAAAGCTTTAAAAGTCAAGCACCCAATGACTGCTGGAGGCCTTGACTGGGGAGGAGGGTTGTGGTTTTGCCTGGAGTTTGTAGGGACAGATAGATGTGATGTTTTTACAGAGCTGAGGAGGGAGAGGAAGGCAACTGTGACAGCAGTGAATGTATGTATGTTTTATAGGCAGAATGAGAAGAGATGACTGGCCGCAGGAGGCAGGTAATCCTGGCTTATGTTTTTAATAGAAACTCCATAGGCAGGAAGTAGCTTTTGTGGAACCTGTGGAAAACAAGAAGCAGTTGGGAGACAAAGCTGAAGAAGATCCTGGTATGCAGATAGAGGTTTGAGGATGATATGGAGGATAAACTAGGCAGCTGAACATCTCAAGGTATATGCTAAATTAGACAATTAATTAGAGGGCAGAATCCACAACAAGAAAAAATGACCCAGGGGATCTGTGGCTGTGCAGATTGGGTGAACCATCTTAACCAGACTTCAGGAATATACTGATGAGCTAGAGAAAGAAAGGAAGAAACAGAAGGTAGAGAAGGAGGGAGAAGAGCAGCCAGCACTACGTGAAGAGAGGTGAAGAGAACAGAGGTATCAGTAGRCTGTAGCCAGGAACAAGAGGAACCAAGATGATTTACAAATATCTGTGGGACACCACTGGCAGGAAAGGGGYCTCTCTGGAAGAACTGGTGGATGTCACCAGAGTAGACCCAGAAAATAAATGGGTTGCTGTTTCCCAGATGAATCTATGGTAGATTTGAGGATCTGTAATGCCCAACTGGTCAAAGCAGTGCAAGACATCTTAGTTTTCATTCCTCTATTAAGTTGACTCAAGCCCTATCACTGCCTCCTCAGTAGGTAGGCAGAGCTGGATGAAATACTTACCTTCACTCTCACTCTAAGGCTCTAAGAGCTCCACTTTTCACAAGCTGGACCTTGGCTTCATGCAGGAAGGAGTGCAAGAGTTTGGGGCAGGTAGGCTACAAGCAAACAGGCCAGACAGTCTCTAGCCAGGCAAGAAGTGAACCTCCCAGGAGAGCCATGAACTGTGCACACTGAGCTGTTGGTACAGTTAGCTTGTAGGGGTCTTTGGATGAAATGCTCCAGGAAAAAAGACCATGACCTAGGCTTGTTTGTCAGACAGAGAGGCCACATTATCAGCCTGCAACATACCATGGCCAACCTTATATTCATACAGACATGGCATGCTCCTTGTAGGAGACATTAGAAAGCAGGAGTCTATATGTGCTGAGAGGATACTGCAGATGTGATGGGTTTGTCCACAAGAAGAGTGTTTTGCATCAATAACTTCCATCAGCACAACCACTTTATCCCACCCCTCTCCCATACAGCTCCATATAGTTTTTCTCTTCATTTTTCCTCATCAGGAAATATGACATGTTTTTATTGCCAGACACTGATTTAATTTTAGCATGGGGRTATAAGTATTCTGTTCCTGGGCTTAAAGTTATAGAACGACATCGTTTGCTTTTACAGCAGAGACTCATGTTTAATTATGCATTAATATGGCACTACATAGTCCTATAATCAAAGCAGGTGCTTTTATTTCTGTGATAGTCTGTCCATATTTTTGTATTAGTTAGCATTTCCTTAGTCAGCATCTATTCCTGAGAAAACAGTACTTTTTTTTTTTTACTAATAAAAAGTCACTAAAAATTGTCTAGCCAGAAGATCAGACTGTAAATATGTCCTGTTTCAAATACAGTTTTAAATCTTCCCTACTTTTGAAGGAGAGATCTTTGTAAATAAATAAGGCATGGCACTGATCCCACTAGGGAATGTGCTATGGCAAACTTCTTTGGGAAAAGCTTTGCTTTGTCCTGCACGTGGATGTGTTGCTGTTGCCAGTATTTGTACTCCAGCAGTGCGTGGCTGGCGATGCCGTGCACAAGCAGACACAGTGAAAGAGAGTGAGCAAACACCTACTGAGCAGAGGCTGAGAAAGCAGAGARCCACAGCCAGCAGCGGGCAGAGCACAAGCCTCAGTCTCTGAATGTCCTGGCAGTGCCAACCCACTGGCCAATACTGCAGCCGCTGACTAGTGGGAGCTGAGCACTGTCCCAGCCTGGTCGTCAGTATTGGTTTCCCACTCATCAGGTAAGGTTTAAGGATGAAAGCAGACCATCTCCCTCAACTCACCCTTAAATGGAAGAGAAACACTGCTAAGCAGCTTTAGAGGCCCTYGAGGTCTACCCTTAGGAGAGACAAAGAGAGCTTTGCCACCAGTTCCCTCAAACAGGCTGCAACATCAGTGCCTTGAAAGGCTGCGAAATATGAAAGACTGTCAACTGCCAAAGAAGGCCATAAAGTCGCATGTGTGGGAGTAACACAAAAGGCACTGAGCAGTACAAATAAATACAAGGTTGCAAAGAGTTTTCTTTTGTACCACAAATTAGGTAGAACAGAGTGGGCATGTGGAGAAGCATTATGGCTTTGCTTTCGTTGGTGATTTTCCACTGCTGGTGAGAAGTATGTCATATCAATTGTCATCCAGATCTGTTTCTTCAAAGCATATGAAAGTACTCCAAGTAAAATGCTCAATTTATCACACTGAGCACCTCTAAAACCACATCAAAATAAATGAAGTAACAATAACACTGCATTTAAATTCTCTAAGGATTATGGAATACTTATGTGCTATGAGCAAATCCCACATCTCTGAACACTAGAATTAGTCTTTCTGTCCAAAGTCGAGCACAAGAGTAGTCAGATTCATTTCTAAAACAGCAAGTACTCATTAGTTCTCATTGATTTCTGAAAGAGCCATGGGCTATTGGGTACAGTTGAAGATCAAGACATTTATTAAAATGCTTACATACTGACTTAGGAGACTAACGCTGGACATTCATTTCCAAAAATTTTGCCATAAATGATTTGCCAAGAGCACAAAACATCATATGATAGATGTAAACCTCAAGAAGGCCAAGAGCATGATTTCTGGTTTGGTTGCCAATCTCAGTAAATTTGTCACAACTCTCCCGATATTTATTGTGACTCTTAAAGTTCCAGCGGCTGGAAATATGCCTCTAGGCAAGAGTCCTGGGTTTTTTGGAAAGTTTGAATATGTACCCTGGAGATGCCACATCCAAAATGATGGCAAAAAGGCTCTGCGTGGGTAATTTGTGTAGAAGAGCTGATTTCTTGATTGTGCAGTCAGATAGAAAAGTGGGGAGAAAAATAAGCTGTCAGTCAAACCAATGTGTTTAGTTTCTTTGTAGATATTTCTCTCTGAATCAAAAATCTTTCTGAAAAATAGTATTTGGTTTCAGCCAAACCTACTAACTTTGGCATGCTATGAAACACTTCATTTTTGGCATTTGTAGGAAAAAGAGCACGTTCAGATCATCAGTGTAAAAACGGGGCTGCCTTTGTCCCTTTTTTAGTTTAGGTTTTCCAGGGTTATCCCAGGGTGGATGTAATTCCTGGTAAAAAATGCCTTTGTCCTCTTTATGCAGTATGAATCTGTGTTTGGGAAAAGGCTGTAATTAATAGATTACTTGGGCATTGCAGGCAGGCAGGAGGGGAATGTCTCCTCCTCACTGCTGAAGTCRTCCCAAGCAACTCCCAGTGGGGTGGGTAGGTGGAAGTGGACCCAGGAGTCTAGGGCCCGGGTGCCTGGCTCTGCACAGCCTGAGGCTGGAGCCCTGCTGCTGGGACTGAGACAAGGCCTGAGCTGCCTGGTCTCTTCCCAACAACTGCCCTGCACTTCCTAAAAGGGGAACCTGAGGCTAGTTAGTGCTGTATTGTGAAAATCTGCACGTGTTGTGTCACGAGAGCGCAGAATTATTGCTGTGTACTCTCAAGCTCCAAAAATCCARTTTGCGTGCAGTATTTCTGCTTAAACATGCTGTTGAGTAGAAATTCAAGTCAAAATAAATGTGAAGTCCTCATGCAAAAGAGACAAAACATGGAAGCATGTTTTTCCTGAATGAGCCAGTATTCATTCAAGTGTTTAGTTGGCTACTTGAAGCAGAAGAAGGCTCTTTGAAAAAATATAATTAAAGAGGCAGGATAAACGTGCGTGTGATCATTTTTCAGCCAATCTATAACTTCTTCAGGGATTGAGGATCTATAACTTCTTCAGGGATCCTTCCTCTGCGAAGGAATTGACTCTAGCTGGAAAAATGTGTTGCTGCTCTATATAGGGTGCTGTGAGAATTGCCCAATTATGAATAATTTGAATGGGACTGGTCAAATTAACTGTATTCAGGGTGGATTAAAAAATCAAGGCTTAGTTCCGTGAATATTTTAAGCCTCCAGAAGTTTCATTCTGCAGTGTTCAGAGTGTATATTCCTTTCCCCAAATCGAAACCAAATTCTAACTCGTGTTTGAGCTCTGTCAACGTCCTTTTGGGCTCATTTCCAGCAACATTTTTGAAAACTGTCATTGCCCAAATATGGATTTGAGGATTTGGCAAGAAAGTGAGGGGCTGAGCTGGGAAGGGCCAAGTTGCCAGAATTGTAGCAGGGAAGGAGGAAACGAACCCCCCATGTCTCACGCCATGTCTCTAGAACCAGAGCTTTGGAGTGGACATTTTATCTGCCTTTTAGGAAAAATTTTCTCTGCTTTTTGAGTCTTGGATGTGTGATGTAGATGCAAACTCCCTCCTCTTTGAAGAGTTATGTTTGGGGAGGGGAAATGATTGTTAGGGAATGCTTAGATGGATAAAATGAGTTTTCCTGAGGGAGACAGCTCTAACTGTGTTTGAGATTGCTCCAGAAGTTTCATTTTGGCCCTTGTTGCTGCAGTCTCAGGCTGTGTTATAATTTTGTCTGCATGTCTTGATACAACTAGCAAGTGACCACATCTACAGCAAATGTTGCCTAGCCATGATTTGCAAAAGGTCAATAACACATTTATATGCACTTAATAGAAAGCATAAAAGTAAAGTACAATCTTCCACAAATAACTTATTTTACAGAACACTTCTTCTGCAGTTGGTCCATTGGTATCTAAGTGGCTTTTATAAGAGTCAATTCATTTATATGCCTACACTGTTGTCTATAGTCAGTTTATACGCCATCCCTGGATGGCGTAGCCTATAGCTGCGTTCCTGTTCTTTTGAGCATTGCTATTTTAACGTTAAATCTTTACACTGCATATCCGTTCACAGATTACACAACTTTTACAGTAAAATGAACGTGACTCTGCTGAATATATTGGAGATTGTGAAGGCTGAAACAATGAATGTGGGAGCTTTCTTTTCTCTCCTTCGTAGATTACCTTCTTTTTTGTCAAATATTATTTTTAAGCTTAGAAGTCTAATATTGGATTCATATTCTGAGAAGAAGACTTTATGAAATAACATTGTGGGCTAAAGTGATTCCAGATTTATCGCCAGAGAAGCAAAGGAGGAGTAGAACAGTCCTAAAATAGCATGCACTAAAGAGGCAAGTGTGAGAGGCCACTGAGCAACTTCTTTTATGAGAACAAATTGAGGATACAGTTTTCTGGGAAAAAAAAACATAACTTTGTCTGGTGATTATTGTAGTGTAAATATAGCAGGATGTTTTACAACAGAGTGACAGACTTGTGTTGGCATTTCTAGTCTTTTATTTCTCCTAAAGCAATAGTAGTAGGATACCTACAAATAGCTTGTAAGAAAACGAAGTAAATATTTCTCTCCTCTTTTTGTTCTTTGGTTTATTTTCTGCAATACTGACTCTTTGTTAGTGGTATTTATCCAGGATTAAATAATGATGATGGAATCAAGCACAGGAACAAGGTGGAAAGAAAAGCGGAGAGAGAGAGAGAGCAAGAGAGATGATGAGTTGAAGGAGGTAAGAGTGGTATCCACCCACACAGCTGAGTCCAGAAAAACATCTAGGTATAAAGTGTAAGCCAAGGGAACTGGATCAAGCAGAATTGAATTAAATCATTTTCAGGAAGTCACACAGGGGTCTGCAGTAATTTAACAATGACACTGTGCAAGCCAGTTTAAAAATAATTGTAGCAATCTGCGGATATGGAGAATATTGGAGTACATGGTAGATGGCCAGCTTGGTGGACTAGCTGGATGTTGCAAGTGAATTCTTCTGCAGCTGTCCACTTCAGCTCAAGCTTCAATAGTTTCTTTTAGTTATAGTGCCTAGAAATAGATTTGGGCAGTAGGGTCCAGTTACCCTGCTCTTGTAAACCACGACCTACCACATTGTGAAGCCATTGAGCAATCCAGACGCCCTTGATTTCCTAAATGACATTGTGCTCACTCTATAGCTGACTTGAACAAGGGGCATTTTTTGATGTTAATAAAGAGCTAAGATGGAACATAACCTCCAGCAATGACAAGCCTTTCAAGAGCAGAGGAAGCACTATGGTATTTCTTTAGTTCTGTGAGGTAACAAAGACTCCTATAGGTTTTAATTTAAATCCTAAATTCTCTAAAGTTTCCTCACTGATGAGAGACCCAGTGACTCCTAAGGGTGTTGCTTTGGAAGTGAGTTCTTTTCCAGCTCTCTTTTTCACTCCTTAGTGTTTTTATTTCTAATCTGTTTATTGAGAGCTGCATAGTTCATCCGGTGGAACAGCCTGGTACCAGCAAGCAGCATTAGTACCGAAACCTTGTGTTCCCAGGAGCTGCTTGAGAGAAGACTATACAGATCTGGTAAGTGGAAACTGAGAAGGATAGTTAGCCATTGAGAGAATTTACAGCAGCACATGTGGGTTCCTTGTCATCTGAAGGAATTAAATCAAAAATAGAGAGCTTTCTAAAGATGTATCTGAACTCAATGGCTTTCCATCGTTCATGTGTAAATATCCTTGTCCCACAAGACACAACATTACTCATGTCTCCGGTAAGTAAAAAATTCAGTCCAAGACTGAGGAGAGCAAGATGTGTTGTTCTTCCCAGAGTTTACCTTGCTGTTGTGTAGCCCAGAATCAGTGAAAGTTGAGAACCGTTGCTGTAGTTCACTGACAAGCTTGGGACTTGATGGTTTGAAATTCTGTTGCTTGTGGTATTTGGGATATTAGACTAGGCATTCACTTGTCTTCCTTTGCCTTGAAATCTAAAAAAAAAATTAGCTGATTCAATTGAAACCAGTGGAAATTCTGTCCTGGACTCCAGTTGAGCCAGCATTTCACCCTTTGAAAACTGCCTTTATCTCTGGCTCTTCTGTGAGCTTCTAAGGAGCATGCAGAAGAGTCTGCACTCCCCCTCGTTAGTCAAAGTAACTAGTGAATGCTGATACCCATGAGACCTGCTGGTTCTTCTTTGGCTTTAGGTCCTTCATGCTATTCTTGCACCTTCCATCCCTGTGCCAGTTAGTGCAGGGCAGGAGCAAACCTTCTCCGAGGAGTAGGACCAAACAGTTTCTTGGTAGTTTTGCTCCACTGTCCTGCAGAGAAAAAGGAGAGCACTTGCACAATGCCAGACTTTCCACAATCCTGAAATATTTACTGGTCTTGTACACAGCATAATGACGGCAGGATATATATATGTATTTTTTATTATTTTATCCAGACGTTGTGACATCTTTGGCCTTCCTGTTTGGTAGACTTGCTCCGTGTAAACAGAATTCAGTGGCTTTGTTTCAGCACCTGTCAAATGGTGAATTGCTTSTTGTAAAGATGTGTGCTGTCACTTTGTGTTTACAAATACAGCCCTTTCTTCTTGGAAGCAGTGTATCGCACAGCCCTGGGGCTGTACTTCCTGGCAAACTGGCTGGATTGTCCATTACTCACTCACAAGGAAATCAACTCAGCTTGAGTTACTCTTTCTCCAAGCCAGGACACGGTATTTGTAATGAGGCCATGATTAAACAAAGCTTGTATTTTTCCTTGTACAGACTGTGACATTTGTTGTTTCCCCATGCACCATCTTGCCCTTTCCTGGAATATATTCAAGACACTGCAGTTATTTCTTTTAATATAATACTGTTTGCTAGGATAGACAGGAGGTATGACAGATGGGTTACAGTTAAAGATATCGAGAGTTAGAGTTCGTCTGCAGGGTAGGTAGGATTAGGATAAGCAGCAATGCCAAAACCTATCAATCCTAAATCAAATGTAATCATTGAGAAAGAAAAATAATAATAAAAAGAAGCTGGAACTCAAAGGCTTGCCAAGGGAGAAGGATGAAGTATTTAGACTACTTAGACTGATATCACTGTCTGACATGTGCTTGTCAAATCAGGTCTAATTTCTAGGTACCCCAGTTTTCTCCACTGAAAAACAAGACTTATTTGGAGGTGGATTTGGAGCAAAGCCCTCCTTTAGACAATCGAGCTGTGAAAAACTAAGGTTCTTGCCCACGCTAACAGCATGGCTTGGGAGCAGAGCAGGCTTTATCTGAATAAGAGGGGAATGGAGCTTCATATCCACACCAGCTACACATCACAGGAAGGCCTGCATCCCTCCCTGGCTGGTGAGCAGTTGGAGTTACCTTCATCCCTTCTCTGTCTTACGGAAGCTGTGTTTAGAGACTGTAGATATAAACATACTTGAATGGTCAGTTATTGTGTTATTAATGGAAATAACTGCCAGCTCTGAATCTTCTGCATGTGCCATAAGAGAAAGCACTCAAGYTGCGAATAAATATTAAGAATTCAACCTAAAGTTAGGAGCTGTGAAGATCTGCCTTGCRGTGCAATTGCCATGTGAAAATAAGGGAGGAGGCATAGCTGTGTGTACATCTCCAAGCGGGTACATGTGCTTGGTGCTTTACTGTGCTTGCAAAGCTTGTGAGAGTCGTCTGTTGAGATCAAAGATTCAGCTCATCTAAGGGTCAAGCCATGGGCCCTGGGAGTATTTTCAGCTGTGCCCTTCTCTCACAAGCACAGCCCGTCTCTCTTTCTCCCCCATTTTCCTGATATGTTTATAGCAGTTAGGATTATCTAAGTGTTGGCTGCCCTTTGTGACTCCTCAAACCTCATCATTTTCGTGTGATCCATACACATGTCTCTGYGTCTTTATCTGGGTTGAAAATTAAGTTCTTGCAGAAAAAAGCAGTCATATTTCTGCCTCAGGGACACATACTTGACTCCTTCTGTCATGGGCCAGTCAGATTACATGCAGTTCCGTCCAGCATGTGGCGAGCTTCATCCCGTCTGGACTAAATTCCTCAGTACATGAAATAAGTCTATATTACTGTTTTAACTATTAGTATGTCACTTGAAAATAATCCTGCATCCCTGCTCACTGGTATAATAGGACACCAATGCTGCTAGAGCTTTATGGATTTCTCTGGGGACATACAGGGCATTGGGATATCTGCCTGCCTCAGCCTGGGTGATGACTAAATCTGGTCTAAGGAGAACAACTCCCTTGGGCAGAGATGGGTTGTGAGTCTAATACGCTGTTAGGGTAAGTAAAGAAGTGGCTAATGCACTCATGCTTACAGGGTTAAGAAGCAGGGAGATATGGATGCAGGTCCCTTAGACAGCTAAAGCTAATACTTGGAAGCTAATACTATTCACAGAAACACCTCTTGGTCCTTTGGATTCCTGAAAGCCTAAACACTGTCAGCAAGGCTCTTTGGCACCTGCTTTTCTGCTAGGAGCTAATAACCTCTCAAGCTCTGACACAGCACAGGAACTCATGCATCAACCCAAGGAGACTCATAAAGTAGGTGTTTTCTCAGAGACCTCATCCAAAGAGCCTCAGCTGAAGGTCATGAGCATGTCTAGCCCTTCCTTCGCAAGAGCCAGTGAGGAGGTTTTGGTATTTCCCACTTTCAAATAACTTTCAGCAGTCAAAGTATACCTATAGGAAAATGGAGATGGTGTACATATCCTTATTTGTGATTGATTTGCTTCAAGTATTTGAGTTCTGAAAGCCCTAGAGAACATCCTAGGCATCAGATTGTCAGATGCTGGAGTGGGGCTTTATAAAGCCTTTATTTGTGGACCTTTCAATTCACATAAAACAATTAACTCTTCTTTGCCAGCAACATACTRCATTGGGGTTTATGAGTCTGAGAGCTGAGAGATGTGGTGCCCAGTGTCTGTTTCAATAAATGTGTACTTATTTTATACTCCTAAGAKAACTTCAGTAGTGAAACAAGTGTCTCCTAGTCCTCCACATCATATAGTTTGCACTATTTGCAGAGATGGAAGACTTAAATTTGGGGTCATTTAAGCCAAATCTCCAGTGTTTCATGATACATCTGTACTTACAGGTAAATAAAACAAATGAGATTGTGTTTTCTCATCCAGAGGCTAGCCACCATGGCCAGCTTATTTCCATAAGGACAAACTCTTTTCCCTTCCAAATGAGAAGACTGTTCTCTGCCCTAGGCCAAAACAGTGCTGGGAACAGTGCTAAGAATCCAACAGGATGAGCAAGGGTGTGAAGTATGGCCCAGCTCTGGCCTTGTTCAGTTTATCGATATAGGCACAGTCTGACTGCACTCTGTGCATCTCTTTGTCTCTACTTTTTACAAGAAAGAAAGGACTGAACTAGGCTTAGGTGCCAAATTCTGGCTGAAGGGAAGTGCCTATCTCTTGGAGAGGTGAAACGTTACTTAGCCTTAGCCCTAGTGAGTAATTTGGGCAGTTCCTCAACATCTTCTGTAAATCTCTTATTAATGACCTCTCTAACTGTGAATCATAACCCAGAGTAGTGAACTGTAAAACGTGAGCCTTACCATAAAGATCACAACAGTACCGAAATAAATTCCTGTTGTGAATCAGGGTCCCTRGTGTTTTGCGTTCACTACAAAATGCCAGATTCTGTGCATGCTTCCTCAAAGAGAAGCTGGCATGTAAACCCAGGGATGTCTGACTGCCAGTAGCCACCCTCAGCCCTGGTGTTCAAATGGGGAGAAGTCAGGGATAACAGCCTCACTGCTGCCTTCTTTTTGGCAGCTTGAGAGTTGGTCCAGACATTTTTCTCTCCTACTCACCAGTCCTGGTGGTCTGGAGCTGAGACCTCACTGCTTTCTCTTCATTCTGCATACCATATGCACTTAGTGGGCTCCATCACTGCACTCTTCATTGTCAAATGACAGGTTGCTGGCAGTGGTATGTACACTTGATGCATAACAGCACCCCTGCACTCTTTCTCCCCTTCCTATCTTGCTTAAACAGATCATGTGTTAAGATTCAAGTTATGAGAACAATCCCAGTAGGCTAGAGCTAAGCTCCTGGGTTCATAGCCCCCATCATTTTGTATGATTTCTAACTCTTCTGAGTGGCTTCCCACACTCCTAGCATGTGTTTTAAGAGCTTGTTGCTTTACTTACGGCACCAGCCCTTATCATCTGTCTCTGAGCAGTACCATGTTTGCACTTGGACTTTATCTAACAAGAGTCTGAAGACCCTTTTGAGGCATGGAACAACTAATCCTGGAAACCATTTCCAGACATATGARGGACAAGAAGGTGATCGGGAGTAGTCAGCATGGATTTACAAAGGGGAAATTGTGCTTAACCAATCTGATAGCCTTCTATGATGAGATGACTGTCTCAGTGGAGGAGAGGAGAGCGGTGAGTGCTGTTTATCTCAGCTTTAGTAAAGCTTTTGACACTGTCTCCCAAAACATCCTCATAGACAAGCTGATGAAGTACGGGCTAGATAAGTGGACAGTGAGGTGGACTGAAAACTAGCTGACCTGCCAGGCTCAGAGGGTTGTGATCAGCAGCACCAAGTCCAGCCGGAGACCTGTCACTAGTGATATCCCCCAGGGGTGGATATTGGGACCAACACGTTATAAAATCTTCATTGATGACCTAAATGAAGGGACAGTGTGCACCCTCAGCATGTCTGCTGATGATACACAACTGAGAGGGGTGACGGATACACCAGAAATCTGTACTGCCTTTCAGAGGGAYCTGGACAGGCTGGCAGAGAGGAACCTCATGAAGTTCAACAAAGGAAGTGCAAAGTCCTGCACCTAGGGAGGAATGACCGAATGCACCAGTACAGGCTAGGGACCTGCTGGAGAGTAGCTCTGCAGAGAAGGACATATGGGCCTGGCGGGCAACAGGTTGATCGTGGGCCATCAACGAATTCTTGTGGTAAAGAAGGCCTGGGCTGCATGAGGCAGAGTGCTGCCAGCACAYTGGGGAAAGTGATCCTTCCTCTCCACTCAGCACTGGTGAGGTAAGGTAAGTCCATACCTGGAGCACTGTGTGTAGTGCTGGGCTCCCCAATACAAGAAAGAAATGGACATACTGGAGTGACTCCAGCAAAGGGTCACAAAGATGATTAAGGGCCTGGAGCATTTCTCTTATGTGGAAAGGCTGAGAGAGCTGGAGCCTGGAGAAGAGAAGACTGAGGGAGGATCTTATCAATGTGTATAAGTATCTGAAGGGAGAGTGTAGAGAAGATTTGGCCAGAGTCTTCTCAGTAACTGGATGAGAGGCAGTGGGCACAAATTAAAACACAGGGAACTCCAGCTGCACACAAAACACTTCACTTTGAGATTGGTTGAACATTGGAACAGCTTGTCAGAGAGGTTATGGAGTTTCCACTCTCAGAGATATTCAAAGCCTGACTGTCCAGTCAGGGTCCTGGGCTACCTGCTCTAGCTGACACTGCTTGAGCAGAGGGGTGGGACTAGATGATCTCCAGAGGTCCCTTCCAAACTCAGCTGTTGTGCAGTTCTGTATGGAACAGAATTTCTACTAAGGCCTTTCTGCTGTTTGGTTCATCCTCCTTCCTTTTTTTCATTTGGGAGTGGRCCACCGATTATTGTCTTTGCGTGTTTTACTGGTGTCATTGGCTTGCATGCTGTACCTGGGAAGCTCCATCTAATTAGATTCATTAAGGAGAGCGTCTCCTCCTGGGGCTGTGTGCCATGTCCTGATTTAGGCTCCAGCATACCCTATGTCACTTCCTTTGCACAACTCTYTGAGTATGAAGATGCAGCAGAAAGAAGCCCCAGGCAGAGATCCCACCAGCTGTTTGGGGCAGATCTAGCCTAATTCACATATTTGCCAGGACCAGCAGGAGAGTTAGCAGGAGTAGGGAAGAGTGTACTTTGGAGATATGAAAGCAGCGACCTGGACTGCATAGCTCCTCCCTTGGTGGCTAGCCACCAAGCAGGGGATATTGACCCATTTGAAAGTGGTTGCTATAGCAAATATACAGGAATAAACTCCACATCTGTTCCCGACAGAATGAAAGATAAACTCTATGTATGAAATAAAAGACAAATCCCATCCATGCCAACATCTCCTTCTCTCTACCCACCAAGAGCAATGGTTAAAATGGAGCACATATTGGGCAGGATCAGGGCCCAAATTCATCTGAATAGTGAAAGGGAGGAATATACACCTGAAATGCAGTTGATTGGTTATTTATTTCCAATCATGAGTCTTGTGAGTGATGAGGGTGTGTTTGAGGTTCTCATGGGAGCTGGAAAGAAGTGAGAGGGAGGAGAGGAGCAGAATGGAAAGTCATCACCTATGGATATAAGTAATATAGTGGACATTATGGACATAAGTAAGCCCCAAAAGGCAACTTCCCTGAGAGATTAAATCAGCAGAGAATGCATAAGTGAATGAAACAAGACTGTTTCTAATAAAGTATTCAGTGACAATGCAGACTGTCATTTTCTTGGATCTTTGTTAGTATTTGCATCCCTTCAGGCTGCAGATATCAACATAGTAACTGACTGGTTGGTCGCTTACTATATTGGGCCCCAACTGGCCCTGTGAAAGCCAAAGTGTGCCCAGGGCAGGAACAGAGGGAGGGAAAGGAAGGAAAATACCATTGATCCAGTTTCACATCTCCCTTGTTCTAGGACAATGCCAGATGGCTGGTTCAGCGTCAGCAGAAGGTAGGCAGCCTCAGGGAGCCTGCAGCTGACGCACAACTCCCTCCAGCCCCCAAAACACTCTTTGGCTTATCAGGATACAGATTTTTCCGGCCACTCTCTCTTTTYACCCCATAAGCATCTGAAAGTAGTACAGAATCAGAATTTCACCTTTGTGGTAGGGGTTTTCCACAAACTCAGAGCATTTTCACTCGATATGTGCCCCTGAAATTATGGCCTGGGAGCAGGGTGGGCTGCCAGCTGTGGTATTTCCCCCTGTTATTTGAGTTGCARTTGCACCAGCATCACCAAACAGGGAGCTTTATGCCACATGCAGTCTTTACCCTGAACACTTCAGGATACCATTTTAGCTATGATTATAGTGTTTTGGTTTTAGTATGGAACATATTACAGGAAAAGCAAACAGGCAGTGCACATTCTAGATTTCTTCAGGATAAAAATGCTCCAGTCTCACTATCCTTTCACAGGCTGTGGACCTGGTAGTGGTACAGAAAGCTTTGGTGCAGTTGGAGGCCAGCTGCTCTGTGCAGGGTAAGGTTAAAACGATAGCCACTTTCAGACACCGGTCCCCACAAATGAAAGTCTGGATTGCTGCGGGATAGCAACCACAGTTGGGAAAAATAATGAAGAGACAGCCTGTGTCCTCATGGGAGTTGCTTCCGGTTCTTAGAAGAGTGTCACTAGAAGAGACTGTGCTGGTCCCAGCTCTTTTCTGAGAGCTGCTGTTTCCTACCTGGGTCCTGAGGACTTAAGGCAAAGCAAGAACCTCTCACTGTGCAGAAGTGGTTCTGTTTTTTTCTTTCAAAATTAAAGCTTAAGGATATGAGAAATTAAACTTTTAAAGACTGGACAAGCACCTTCTCGTCTCCCTTCTCCCTCTCTTCCTTGCAGTTCTGCTTGAAAAGCCCCAAGYGATTAAGATGGCTTCACCAGGGTTGTCCCTGTGGGTGACTCAGCTTCCCAGCAGATGAGACACCTGTTGGAGCCCAGAATTTCATTCCTGCTGAGCAGCAGCAAGCAAACAAAGCCTGTCCCGTCTCACGATGTGGACAGTACTGTGTGTTTGGCTGCTGGTCCTTCCTCTGCAGACTGTAAGCTAGTGGGGCCCATTTCCCTTTGCAGCCCACAACAACTTGGAGGAATGACTGGAATTTTTAAAGCAATGCTGGGCGACAAGAAGCATAGTGCCTGCACGGCGCTGCCGTGCCCGCGCTTTATCTGCTCAAGAGTTTTGAACAATTGGTTGGAAACACGGCAGAATAAACAGTGCTGCTCGACCTCTGGCCTTTCCYCTTCTCTCCACAGAAGGTCAAGAAATTCCAGGGGCTAGGAGCCAAACATCTGTGTTTCCCTTCACTAGGTGCCAAACACTGTGTCCCCCGTGTGAATCAGGCAAGGTATATTTAGAATATGAAACTGAGAAACCAATGGGGAGTAGGCGAGCGCATCTGAGCTGTTGCTCTCCTAGTAGAAACTTTGCATAAGCTTTGGCATATATTTTTATCTCCATCCACATATCCTGGATCTTGCATACACAAACACAAACTGGCAGGCAATATATTTTGTAAGTCTAAGCTTGTTTTGTTGAAGCTGATAATTTTAAAAAGCAGGGATCTGAGCATTGTGGGCTTGATTTCCCAGCTGAAGTGTAGGCAGCCTGCGCCACATGAGGTGCCCTAGAGTAGCTGAAACATCTGCTATAACCAAGAGATGGCCAAGAGTTTGCAGCAATAGCAGCCAGAGGCCAGCAAAATGCCAAATGGCATCTTCAGCAGCACTGGGCACCCTGGATAGGCAACTAAATTCAGCCTTATGGCGCTTCTAAAGAGAAGCAGCTGGGAGAACAGTAGGCTCTAGGTCTACCCACTTCTCCTGCACACAGAGGCTTCACAGTCAGCCTCCRGGCAAGCTGTTCAGGGCTCCCTGGCTGTGGGCTTAGAAACTTATGTGTGGCTGGAATAACTAACCCATCCGATATTTTCAAGCTGGGCAGCTCTGGCTGTGGTGGCGGTCTTCCTTCTGGGCTTACTGCTGGTGGAGAGAGCAGATCTGATCTTGCCTCTGAGGACCTCAGTGGGTGAGCCAGATGACAGATCCTGTGTCTTTTTGAGAGACAGCAACAGAGAGTGAATCTAGCATTCACTAGCCTCAGCTCTACAGGCGGCTGCACTGCTAGCTTGCATAGAGTGTTTCCAGCCCCGAAGCTTGGAGCTAGGCTACAAAATAACTGATTTGTCAGTAGCACTTTTGTTTACACTCAGTTGTGTGAAAATGTTGCATGTAGTAAGGGTCATTTCTCTTACCATCAACATCAATGTCTAAACTGATAAAAGTGTTGGAGAAGTAGCCCAGATGTAGGTATCCATGTCTTCCATGTTAAACCTCTATGAAGTTTGAGGAGAGAAACATTTAATTTTGAATTATTCCAAGATGAGATGCCATGCAGATTTCTGCTTGATTCTGCAGAAAAACAGCCTTGTCTCAATCTCATCAGCTGCCAGTTGCATTTGTGATATTTTCAGCTTAGGATCTTGGTTCCCCTGCTGGCAGAGGTGTGAGAGCCCTAGGAAGGCAACAGTCAGCGCCAGAAACAATGTACTGCCTCTTCCTCTCCAGAGACTGAAGTGCAGTGAGTGAGAATCTCCAGAAGAAGCCTATGGAACAAAAAAACTACAAAGGCCCTAAAACCCAGCTTGTTCTTCACATTACTGCATGTGCTTCGGCTGAACGCCAGGATACTGGCAAAAGAAAGGGAAAAAAGAGTTTCAGAATTTGTAGTTTAGTTATACTCAGCTCATCCTTGTGAAGGTTTGGAGGACGTATGGGAAAACAGAGTGCTTTGTTCAGGTCTCCTGAGGGCTTATTTGGGAACACTTTGTGTTCAGGATATTGCCAAATTCCAGCAGGATTCCTCCCAAGGAGCTGAGGAACTCCTCATGACAAACGAGATCCCTACCAATTTGTTTTGTGTCCACTTTGCATGTGTTTCCGATCATCATGATACATTTGGGCTGACTGTAAGGTGGTTGTTACAAACTGTTCCCTGAGACATTTCACAATGACACTCAGGACAGGATATACAATGCCATTAAAATAACTTGTTACCAAGTTGATTATTATGATCCATTGCCAAATCATTTAGCAATACTTCGCTGTGCACTCTCCATTTGCAATAAACATGCATTCTTGCAGCAGAGTTCATCTGGACTCTCAAGTATATTTTTGCAAACCATAAAGAAAAGCCACATGTCACCATAACAGATTATAACATTTTGATATTTCCCAGATCACTTGTGCTCTCTTTCTTTAGCACTGCCCAGARTCTTTCAGAAGAATGGTCATCACAAATGTGCTTTAAAAAATGTAAACTCTGTGCATATGMTATTTAGAGGCATGGAAAGCTGGCCCATTTCTGCCTGTGTTGTTTCAAAAAAATTCTTGAGTGATGGCATTTTTCATCTTTGAATATTTTTTCCTTTAGTTCTGAACACTGAACATATTTGTAATCATTGTCATTATTGCTACTGGTTACCTTATTAAGCCTACAGAGCGTACTCAGATTTAAAGGTAGAATTATAATTACAGCACAGACTTGAGGAGAAAGGGCAGCATTTTGAAGTCAAAGACAAGAGGTAGTGCATATTGCAAAGTCAATTCCACTTCACAGAAATGCTGCTGCTTTTTTTAAAAAAAATTACTTAATCTGAGCATTACTCTCTAAAGCACGGAGAAGTGTGTGTTACATCTTGTGCCATTGTTCATGTCAGATCACAATGACTRTTCACAGTAAAGAATTGTTTCGGTGGTCATCCAGCTACATTGTAATGAATCAAGCTGCATGCAGCCATCAGATCATCCTGTGGAATAATTTGAAATGTGCTTATCTTCAAAAAACAGAGAAAAAATGGGAGCATCCGAGTGTCATTCTTAGGTAGTTTGCTAGAGTGACAAAAGTGTGCAAACTCTTTCTGATGTTACATAACATTGTTCTGAACATGTTGTTCTCCTCCTTCTGGTTCTGTGAATCAACCATTTAGGTAATTATAGATGCAGTCGGCAAAAGGCACCAATAGCACTAGCAAATTTCTGAAGAAAACTGCTACTGAGATGSGAGTGCTTTCAGCTTGGAGATGTTTGGAAAATGACTGAGAAGACACTGCTCATTCAGCCTTGTGCAGTCAGATGGTCTAATCATCTCCATGATGATGTCTGCCTCTACTTCATAAACAGTGATCTGGAGCGGCCAAAAATCAGGCCTCTCTCCTATCCCATTGTAAAGAATTATGTCATCACCGTCTCTGGTCACATTTGTCTTCTTGGAGACCTGCAATCCTGGAGAYTGAATCCAGAGCATCATTTACAGGATTATGAAAATTGCACTCCCATGGATTCTSTATTCTAGGAAGACTTCGCTTGGACATATACTTGACAGATGTGAAAGCTCAAATCCAATCAGAAGGTGCATGTTACATATAGGTACACATATATATGTAATATCTGAATATTGTCTATAAAGAACTTGTAGATGATGCAAAATTGTTGTTTCAATTGGCTTTTACCTACTACCGTGTGTAAGAAGGCTGGACAGAGTACCAGCAACTATWTTTAGATACCTTTCAAGGGAATTTAACTTGTATATCATAACTACCTCTCATTTGATTCCACAGGGAGTTGTGAACTGRCAGTCCTGGGCAACAGAAGGTCTTTCTTAGTCTTCCTGAATTTACCACTTGAAGTCTCCCTCTCCCTCCTGCAATAGTCACAACCTATCAGTCACAGCCTGATGTTGGGTTTAGCATTTGGCACAAAATGGGAGCAAAACCTTTGAGTTCCAAAAGTCGCAAAATACCCCCTGGCTCTATACTTTTTCTGGAGGAAGAGGCATTTTGCACCTTTCTCTGGTATGGGTAGTTTCCCCAAGTGCTGAATGAGGGCAGTTGAGCTGTGCTAGAGGTTTTCTCATCTACTTTCCCAGATGACAGCTGCGGCCATCCTTGCCCATCCTCACTGTATCTTTCATGGTAAGTAGATCAAAMAGGAATATGGCAGAGCTATAATCCCAAATAGAAATATGTGACCCAAACTATGAATCTGCAGAGGGGACACTACCATCTGATTAGGATGCTAGCTCTTGACTTTTCATAAAGTTGCCTTGAAAACCAAAGAAGAGTTGAAATGCATTTCTGAGCTTCATAAAAAAGTGTGTCATTGGAATGTATGCTCCAGGGTATACTCTTCAGTGACAGGGCACAGTAGACTAAGTTATGGAAATCAGCATTTTCAAGGCCCGTGTCCACTGCCACTCAGAAGAAAGAGGAGTTTGCAGTTGTCTGCTCTGGGAACACGCTGAGACCTGGGGCTTCTTGTACTTGTGCTATATAAACACAAGGTAAAAATAGGTCTCTACAAACACACAAACAGGAGGAGGAAGAAAAGATGACTCTCATCCTTGTTCCACGTGTGGACACTGAAAGCACAGCACATGGATTACTGGTTAAACAGTACCTGTTTTAGATCCCATCAAAGAAAGAATGCTGTGTTAAAGGAACATTTAGGCTGACTGCACTAATATTCTGGTTTTATTTTCAGCATCACTAAGAATATCTGAGGCATTGACAGATGATGAATGGAGATATTCTGAGTCTTAGAAAACAGCCCTCCTCCAAAGATATAGTGAGTGTGTGTCGTAAGTATGGTACATTTCTTATCCTAACAGTTTCTTCAAGAAACTTCAAAAATTCAAGAAAGTTTCTAAGCACTTTTGAAACATGTTCACAGTGTTGCAAGATAATTCAGATTGAAGGGACCTCTGTGGAGCCTTTGGTCCAGCCTCCCACCCTTGCCTGAAAAAGGATCTAAGCCTGAAGCACCTCCTCACAACTGGCTGCTGCAGGGTCTTCCCCTGCTCCCGTCCAAGTCAGCAAGCCTTTCCCAGTGGCTTTAAATCTACCAATATCTGGCCTTTTAAAGCACCACTTCTGTTTTCTAACATGATCATATTGCATTTGGAAAAACTTGACCCACCCTAGTCAAACCCTCATGTCCTTCTGGACCTGTGGTTTCAACTTTCTCCCCTCAAAGTGGGTGGCTTTGGTTGTCACCATTCTGGGGCTGGCATATGGGGTCACAGAGTCTGACGCAGTGCCCTCCTGGTGCCAGGCTAACGGCTGAGCTTCCGCACATGGATGGAGCAAAGCGTGCTCGGAAAGCCTGGCAGGCAATGCAATGGCTAAGGAAGCAAAGCAGCCCCYGACACAGTGCAGGAATGCTCTCCGGTTCCTGGAATTTGCACAGTGATAACTCAAGCTGACAAGCTGAGATATCAACATCAGGGCATTTCTACCACCTTTTKGGGCTCAGGCAGTAACCAGCTCTGGTTGGATAAAGCAAGAACAACCATCCTTCCTTACTGTTTTGCTATTTCATGCCTGAGTTTGTGATTTTTCCTTTCTGGGGCTGCTGTATAGCAGTGAGATGGCAGCCTCTCTTTTTATCTCAAGAATCAGTGTGATGTGGGCAACACCATGGCAAGTTCTTAGCCATTCTCAGGTGCCCACAACCCTGTACAGAGGTTGCTGCTGGAGATGTAAGTTCAGTTTTCTGCATTTTCTTGCTTTTCCTGCTGGGACTGCTTGAGACTTGCCAGCTATGGTAGTTATTTTATTGTTGTGGTTACCTGGAGAAAAACTATTTAACAAAAAACTGCAAAATGCATTTTTCTTATTAAAAGTGCTTTCTGCAAATGTTTTACACTGGACTTGACTTTGAAGGAATTTTTATTTGACAAGCATCGCATTCTTCCCAGCCTTGGCTTCTTGCTATGTTTCATACCCCAAATTACAGCCCAAAAAGACCAGAGAGGAGACTCTGTAGTATTCCCTACAGGTAGCACTGGGATATAAGAAGGCCGATTGCCCCTTCCCACYCCCAGAAAAATCCATGGTGGGACACAAAGGTCCTTCCATGATAGGTCAGAGTGACTACCAGCTCACAGGCATCCTGGAGGGTCGCACCCAGCATGGCATTAGTGAGATCAGTCTGAATCTGGCAYAAATCAAAGTGCTTTGACACACTTTTCTATGGTGTACATGGGCACTATGTTCAACTGGAAAAATGAAATCAAAGCAGCATGATGAGAGAGGTCAGTTCAGGATTCATGCACGTCACTGACAGCAGACTCTGTCTGATGAGTTTWAAAAAAATGAAATAAAAAGGCATTTCCAATGTCTCTGAAATATTTAAACCTTGGCTAAATGACTGTCTCAAGATTATTCAGATGTAATTTTGCTACAGTATGATATGCATTAAAAAAATCAGATTAGCTCTCTGTGTGAGCATCTGTATTGAATGAAGGATGGAAATACCCTTACATTGTGGCAAGTATACATAATGAGTCTGGTGAAAATCTTGTACAGGAAATGTTTAGCAATAAAAAACTGACTGGAAAAATAACAGTAACATTAAGCAAAAGCAAATATATGCTCATTGTCAGTGCTCTGTTGTTTCATTTTTTAGCTACCTCCTGCCGAGTAACAACTATCAAATTTCATCCTATTTTCAAATTAAGAAATTCTTATTTTCTTGGCTGCTCAATGGAAAAATAGGAACTTTGCTGATTTTGTCATACTTTGCAATAGGCAAGTCAACCATATAGGCTTGCATGTTCCCCTGATCTTTGCAYGGCTGATATAAAAGGCATTTATCACTTGAGAAGGACATGATAATATTGGTGTCAGGAACCACTTTTCCATCCGATGTGGACAAGGTATAAAAGAAGTGAGATTTAATACTTAAATTTACTAGTGAAGACACCGAACTGCTGAGGGTTGCTTTCAAACAGCAAAAGTGAAGAGTTTAACTCACCCTCTGCAAGCTAGAATAGTGTTTTAGAGCCAAACAGCAAAGACGACCTGCAATGCTGAATCAGACAGAGGCAGCTTCTAGTTTCCTGTGCAGTCACGGCAGGCAGGCTACCTACCCCAAGCAATGTGTCTGCTTTTCTTCATCAGCTGTGCAGGTTCACCCAGGCAGAAGAGAGCAGACTTATGAATTCACACAACAGCAATCATGAAGGCCACAGCACCTTAAAATCTGTCTAAAACAGGTCTGCGGCAGTTCGGCTCCCTGTGCTGGTGTGGGTGCTCCTGCAGTAAGCCAGGTTGGGAAGCTGAGTGGCCTGAAAATTAATACCCTTTTTGGAAAGGTTACATTTGCAACCACACGTCAGTTTGCTGACCTCCTGCATGGTGTGATGGCACAAGAACCATTACTGACTCTGAGACAGTTGGGGCATGGGAAAGACCTGTCCTGCYGCAACTCCAGCCCTGGCCCGTGGGGTTGCCCTGACTTAGGCAGCTCAAGCACAGCTAAAAGGCTTCAGGGAGCTGGTGTACAGTCATTCTCCAAGGCAGTGGAGTAGGGGAATGTTGATCCTACCAGGGTAAGGCTGATCCTACCTCTGTGATCCAAGATTATTTACAGAGCTCCACTTTAATAGCTCACTTTAAACAGAAACAGGAGCTCCTTGCTCAGGTTGAAACAAGCTGCCTGCTGCCACGACCACCAGAGATGCCTGTMAGTGGGTCCAGCATCCTAGTTCTCATTACAGCTGCAAGACACAAGGTGCTCACATGGGATTTCAAAATCCAGATGGAAAAGCTGATTTAATCAGCCAGGTCTTCTCTGAAGTTCAGGATCCATTTGATGTTAATAACCAAAATATACTGCACCAAGGATTTCTCATGCACAATATTAAKATATTATTTAAATGACTTACAAGAGAGCTGGTCAGAGGATTTGAATGGACCAACTAATATAGTTCAGCCAACTCAGAGGCCTAGCTGTTGAAGGGGTGCAGGGATGCAGGAATTAGCAGCAAAAGTTTAATACAAACCATTAATATAGCCTTTACTGATCTTCATCTTGACTTTGCTSTTGCAGTCAGACTTCTAGTTCCTGACTTTAGAAAGCAGAAAGCAGGGCAGACTTCACGCATAAACACAGCATTTACTTCAAAAGATTTTGCTTACAGATAGGCTGAGGTTATATGGTCATGATCATGTTTTCAAAGATTGGCTGTGGACAAATCTTTTGTCTTTTGAAGGAAGGGTTGCAGTTGTGGGGGAAACAGAGTTAAATGCATGAGCTATCGCTTGAGTTTCAGAGTTTGTTCTTATCTTTGCGCTGGACAAAGCACAGCACTAACCACTCCAGGAGCTGGAGGGAGGCAAGACTTGAAGGCAACTSACCAGCACGACAGTGAGCAGGGGCAGCTCCAGGGCTCAGCCTTTCCCAAAACGACCCTGTGTGCTACATGTGAGCATGTCCCAGAGAGGGAGCGGTGGGGACAAAGTTCCCCAGGAGGCGGACACCCAGGTCCTCGCTCATCCCTGGCTATCTCACTCATCCGACCCGTGGTGCTTCTTCAACAGCCTGGGCCCAAAACCTCCTGGGACCCATGGTGCAGGGGCATCGAGATGATGGTAGAAATCTCTGTGCACAGCAATGTGATGTACAATATGGAATCTRTTTCAGGGGAGACACGTGGATGGAGAGAGGGAGGGAGATGCTTAGGATTATTTCAGTTTTGCACCCAAGGGTCCCATTTGTTCCTATAAGCTTCCTTAGCAGAATAAAATCCTTTTTATTGAAACATTTTTTTCCCTTGCTGGCAGCCACTCTGCTCCAATTATCTCTTCTATCGTGTTCCTTGAAGGCAGGCTCCAAGGTAAACAAGTAAAAACCTGACAGCTGGAATGTAAAGCTTCAGCTAATATTGAAAGATTTTACAAGCTCACATTCTGCACATTTATATTGTTGTCTGTGGTATCAGCAATGAAAAGGAAGAAAGAGATTTCCTAATCTCACCAGAGACCACACCTCGCTGCCTCACCTTCAGAAATCTCCAGGCAACAGCGATGTCTACATCCTTCCCCATTAATGAAGAGGTCGAGCAGACACATTCACAGCTTGCTCCTGGTCTGGATTTCCTACATTCCTGAGTTTTGGGGTGTAACTTGCTGAGAAATTATTTTCTATTAGAAAAAAAAGCAGTCTCATGCAATGAAAATGCTTTGCAAAGTCATATTGAATTAGTCTAAAATTTCATTTCAAAAGAAAAGAAAATTCCCACAATGTAGAGATGTCCTGCTTCAGTACAATTTCAGAATAAAGCTACTTTAAAAAAATTATTTTGAAGTGTTTCTTGTTAGTTTTTTGCAGCACAAACCCCCTACTACAGCAGCAGCTTTTGCGTACCAGTGCTCCCCTGCTGCCCACCCCCCCCCAAAAAAAATTAAAAAAGAAGGMAAACTAATTTTCAGCTGGATAATCAAGATTGTTTCACCAAAATTCCAGAAGTTGTGGCAAAATGGTAAGCAGGGAGGAGGGAGTAAAGGGATGGGTTGGAAGGGCAAGACCGCTGCTTTGGTGGCAGCTCAACCACTTGTGTTAAGCTGTTGTAAGCTGCATCCTTGGAAGGGCTCAGTTTGCGTATGCAAAGTTACCCAGGACTGTTCAGCTTCAAGAGAGAAAAACTGCTTATATCAATGTCGTCATCTGTGCTCAGTGTACAGAAAAATGCCATAAGCATATCCAGGTTTTAGGAGTTCAGCCCAGTGATGCTCACCTGGGCCTCAAATATGCATAGAGGAGCTATAGCCGGGCTGGGGAAAAAAATGTCCCATGTGTGCAGCTTTTTCTAAACCAGGGTCATTATCCCTTCATGCTGTAAGAAATCCTATTACTCACTGATGATTTTCAGTGGGTTCCACACATGACCTGAGGGATACATCACACAGTTTCTGTATATCCTTGACCCATCATGTCTGGTCCATGCTCTGCTCCCATTTCTGGTGATGACGCTCTGGGAACTGTTAGTATTTGGTCCCTCCCAGCCTAACATGGTTCTTTCCAGACGCAGAGTGCAGCACTTTGGAGAGGAGGGGTGGGTGCAACCACAAGCAGCTGTTCAAAGTTTGTACAGGGACAAAAATCCCCAGCTGTAACTGTCTGTTCAAATAAATGCTTAGGGGMCAAGGCAATGCAATATGAGAAACACATTCTTAAAGGGAAGGGATTCAAAGGGAGTAGCATGTAAAGGCATTAGGAGAGACCATCCCCATGGCTGTTTACTGCTCAACAAAGTGCCGAACTACACCCATCCAGCAGGATATCATAAATGACCCAAGCTGGCTGTTTTGCAAGTGAAATATTAAATAAGTTATATAGAAAATGTTTGGATTAAAAATGTGCTAATGTTCCTGTGTGAAAATCTGGGGCTAAACGTTCAGCTGAGTCTTGTGAACAGGCAAGGGAGCTGGGAAACATGAGGAGAGAAACCCAACACGATCTTCCTCATCCCTTCCCCCAATCCTAAGTCTACTGAACGCTAAAAATCCCCTCAGAATAATTTAGAAAACCTTTTGACTTCTCTGAAGTGGATACTGGCTCTGTTTTACAAGGGTAACTCCCAATCAGACATTAACCAGAGCACCATGATCTCTGCCTTGTCCCACCATGGCCCAGGAAGTAGAGGAGGTGAGGAGAGAAGTGGCCATGGAGGGCCAAGCACAGAGCTGAATCCAGTCCTGGGTTTCTCCTTTCCAGTGAACAGCTTTGGTTGTCCTCTCTGGGCAGCTCTACGCTGCTGGGGGTGGGAAGCGACAGGCCCTTCCTCCTTGTGGCTGCTGGCCCAGACTGTGGAGCTTATCCAAGCGTCGATGCCTGCATTTGAGCCAGCCACCTGGGGCTCCCCTTAGAGTCAGCAATCAGGGCAAATGAACTTGATCCCTTGCAGGCACCCCAGGAGGAGTGATGCCTCCCCAAAGGGACTCAGTGAGAACCCAGTGGTTTAGTAAAGCTTGGGTTTCCTGTTCCTCTTCTGCTACAGGGTTGACCAGCAATGCCTTCTCTGCTGTCATTTGCAGTATTAAGCACGTTAAGTGATGTGGCTGAGAAAAGCCAAAAGAAAGGTAAAAGGCAGCAGCCTGACATATATACCTTTGAGACTGTGCTCAGTGCCCTTGCTTGGAAGCCGATATTCCATGGTTTGCAGTGCTGGAGTGAGTCGCTTGCCAAGGTACATTGGTTTCTAGGCATAGCTGGTTGGTGGATGATAGGTTGTGCCAAAGGTTTGCATTTAGCATGTGGGATGTCAGAGCAGATCACAGGCCCACAAAAGGACCCTTGTGACTCTAGCTGCAGGAGCTGATCATGCTTTGAGCAGGTTGTAGAGCCTACGCAGTGGCTCCACATCTTGTGGCCTGCAGCTTTGTGAGTGCAGAGAACTGACTAAACTGGGGGAGGGAGTGGTGAAGCTGCAGCTCTCCTGGGCTTGCATGTAGGAAAAAAATGAGAAGGGAGCTCAGGATGCAGGTGTGGAAAAACTGGGATCCTCAATGGAGCAGCAGGCAGGCTAAGGCTGCAGGAGCCATTAGGCTGGGACATGGCAAGGATGAGGCTGGGGAGGCAGGAATTACAGGTAGGCTTGGCGGCAGCTCTACAAGAGGTATAAGGGGGGATTGTCAGGAAATCATAAATTTCTGAACTTGCCTTATAATGTCAGGAACTTTGTCTGTGCCCCAAAGAAGACATGATGATTAAAATTGGCAAAAGACAACCATAGAATCATAGAATCAGTAAGGTTGAAAGCGACCTCTGGAGATCATCTAGTCCAACCTCCCTACTCAGCAGGGTCACCTAGAGCATGGTAGATAGGGTTGCATCCAGGCGGGCCTTGAATATCTCCAGAGAGGGAGACTCCACAACCTCTCTGGGCAACCTGTCCCAGTGCTCCCTCACTCTCACACAGAAGAAATTCCCCCCTCACGGTCAGGCGGAACTTCCTGTGCTTCAGTTTCTGCCCATTGCCTCTTGTCCTGTCACAYGGGACAACTGAAAAGAGTTTGTCCCYSTCCCCTTGACACCCTCCCTTCAGGTACTTGTACACATTGATCAGATCCCCCCTCAGTCTTCTCTTCCCCAGGCTGAACAGGCCCAGCTCTCGCAGCCGTTCCTCATAGGGCAGGTGCTCCAGCCCTCTGATCATCTTTGTAGCCCTACGGTGGACTCTCTCCAGGAGCTCTATGTCTCTCTTGTGCTGGGGAGCCCAGAACTGGACACAGGACTCGAGATGAGGCCTCCCCAGGGCTGAGGAGAGGGGCAGGATCACCTCCCTCCACCTGCTGGCAACACTCTTCCCAATGCACCCCAGGATACCATTGGCCTTCTTGGCCACAAGAGCACAAGGGCACATTGCTGGCTCATAGTCATTTTGTCATCCACCAACACTCCCAGGTCCTTCTCTGCAGAGCTGCTCTCCAGCAGGTTAGCCCCCAGCTTGTACTGGTGCCTGGGGTCCAATGATTATGTCCTGAGCGGCATTAGCTTCGTTTGGTCACCTGTACCTCTTAAGAGCTATCTAATATGCTGCGTTAGTTGTTCTGTGTGGTTGCGTAGACTCAGAAATAAGAACAGACAGGGATGGTAAATGGTTTAGTAGGTGAGTAAGGAGGAAGAGATGGAGATGAGTCCTGCTTTGCGCCTAAGGGAGCAGCTTAAATGTGCACAGCAAGTACAGATATTCTTGTGAGATCAGGATAAGCTTATGGTCTTAGTCTCACCTCAAGGAGCTGGAGTCGAGGATCAGTGGCTACTCGACAACCTCTGTTCCTCATTCTGCCAGGACAACTTCCCTGCCATGGCAAACTCACCCAAAGAAGGGCCTTCAGAACAGTGCTCAAGTGTGCCTTTTTTCACGGCTTGTGGTGCTATTTCTGACGATGGCAGGAGCCATGTAATTTCTGGGCAGTACAGCCTGGAGAGCACTTCTCATCCCGCTGCCAGGGGAAGCCGAGCCCAAAAGCAATACTCAGATAGAGGCAGGGTTGATGCTGTCTTCCCAAGCTGTGAGATCAGTGTGAGAAAAGCTGCTATGCACGAATAAATTACATTAGAGAAAGTATAAGGACATAAGGCAGGTGTGTGTAGGCTGAAATGGAAACCCAGAGACTGGTGTGATAGATTTATGACAAGACTGGAGGAGAGGCTAAGGAGATCTACCTATTACAGTTTAAAAAATGGCCCTGTCAGAAAACTGTCATGAGTGCTCTACTGTGCTAAGTTATGACATGCAGTGGGAGTGATCATGTCTTCTGCAAGAGCTAGTTAGAAAAAAAAACATTTTTTCATGAACAGTGTTCACAAAAGTGCAATAGAACTTTTTTTCCTCAGGAAAGTTGGTTGTTCATTCCATGTTCCCCAAAGGTTGTTTATGGCTAAAAGAAAGCTCCTACAACCTTAATGGTAACTGAAAACTGCGGTGGGCGTTGACTGAAGATTCAAAATATTTCTGTTTGTTTGAAATTTTTTTCACTTCCAGATTTTCATTTTAGAAAAAATAGACTTATTTTCAGAAATACATTTAACTCCTTTAACAAAAGCTGTTTTCTGCTCGAAAACATTTCCCAGTGAGGTATTTCAATTTCTATTCTTAAGCATTATTGCCATCTACCCACAACAGTAGTTCTCAGACACTGCCAGATTATCTCAACATTATATGATTTAGTCATAAGAAATAGACATTTCAGGGTGCTGCATGTAAACAATTCTTCAATTTAGGAAAAATATAGATTTGAAGATTCCTAGTACATACTCCAAAAGTGTGGCCATGGAGTTGCCACTGCAGGTAAATGTCCTCAGTGCCAGTGGTGGGAGATCATGGCTGGAGCACTTGCCCTGTGAGGACAAACTGAGGGACCTGGGCTTGTTCAGCCTGAAAAAAATCTGGCTTCAGGGGAACCTAAGAGCAGCCTGCCAGTACCTGCTACCTGCAGACTAGGAGGCTGTCAAGCAGACGGAGCCAGGCTTTTTTGGCGGTGCATGGCAGCAAAAAGAGAGATAGTGATCATAAAATGAATCTGGGAGATTCTAGCTTGACATAGAGAAAAAGTTTCCACCGTAAGGACAGTCGAGCATTGGAGCCGGTTGCCCAGAGAGGCTGTGCAGTCTTCATCCTTGAAGGTTTTCAGAACTCAACTGGATGAAGCCCTGAGCAATCTGGTCTGACCCCAAAGCTGACTATGCTGTGAGCAAGGTTGGAGTGGAGAGTTCCTGAGGTCCCTTCCAACTTGGATGATAGCATGACTCTGTGACCACATACAGAGCAGTCTGCTGGGCCAGGCTGCAGGAAAGTGAGGAAGATGGTCTCTTCCAATTAAAGGGTTATACACTGTGCAGAAGCTGGGTTCCACCTTGTGCGCAAAAGAGTAGTTAGTCAGTTATGCAAAGGAGAACAGCATTAATGTAATGCTGAGCCCAGTATCAGGAAGTAGTAAGAATCCCATGCAAATACCAGTAGCTTTGCAGTTGGGCAAACTAYAGCATTATGTCCCATCAGGCAGGAAAAGTAACCGTACTTTTTACAGCAAAATAAGTATGTCTACAACTGAAAAAATGGATAAAATTGAAGTAGGTCCCCACTACCTTCATATTTTAGGATGGATGTGCCAAAATGACTGAAACTTCATTTTGTGTGGACAAATCTACTGATTCCTGAAATGCTCACATCTCTGTCTGCCCTCTTCACTAGATGGCAAGCTCAGATGGTGACTTTTCCTCACTTTTGATTAAAAAGAATCATTCTTCTCATAAGAAATAGCAGGCAAATTCTAAACCTGATGGCAGAGAATATCATGGTATTAAATGAGGAGAGAGTTTCTCCCTAAGAAACTTTATTGCTGATTGTGGTTCACAAACCAAAAGCTAACTTTTAGCAGGGTTGATGCTCTGGTAGTCTCTAACTTCTAAATGTAGGACATCTTATTTTAAATTGAAGCAATGCATTACACATGAGATAATGGCGTTGTACTATTGTCTTCTGCACAGAGATCCTTCTAGAACTAGTAACAATTATAGACCGGGTTTTTTTTTCAAGCTCTTATTTTATATTTGGCAAGTAAACATTTGCAATGTTTTTACAAAAGCTATCTCCTGCTTCTCCAACCAGGGCAGCAGATACTCTTTACTCTGCACATGTTTTTCGTAGTCTTCTGGTTACTCTTCGATTATCGTTTTGTGAATTTCCAGGCACAGTTTAAACGATCATTCAAATCACCGAGCATRAATCTGGGAAGCAATGACTAGATCTTCGCAGAAACTAGCTACTCTCACACTCATTTCTCTTCTGATGTCATGAGAAATACTTCCCCCACATTTTGAGATGAAGAGTGAAAAAACTCTAAAGGAGTTCAAAGGATCTCCYGATGCCATGATGGACAATAATAAATTGTCTTGTATTTTGTTCTACAGTCTATGATGATAGGGGAAGTTCAAGGACCCCATAGCATAACTCCATTTGAAATTAGAAATATTCTTTTGTGTTAGAGGTACCTGGCATTTGAGGCTGRTGGTGGGTAACACAGTCAAGTAATGAACGGTGTAATATTAGACTCAACAGAATTTATAATTCTGCAAGTTAGAATATAAAGATTTGTCTTTCATACTTCAGAGCATCACCTGGTTCTCAGAGTGCAAGGCAAGAATTTTTCCCCTTTCTCTTCTTTTTATGACAGTTACAGGGGCTAAGGTAGGAGATAAAGGAAGCGCCCTTTTTCTTGTCACTGCTTTAGATTGAATTGACTAATGACCAGATTGGAGATATTAGACTGACTCTTACGATTTTCATTATCTAATGTTAGTCATGCTCTGGCTGTGAGGGAGAACCAGCTGTAGAAAATGGCCTTAGCTTGTATGATTTTAAGTTGATACAATTTAAGTTGCCCAAAGGACAAACGGAAGTATATCCTTTGACAAGGTTAGTAATATTCAAAAGACAAATTTTGACAAATGAAGGAAATGAATAAAGTCACCTAGACTGAGGACCCCAGAAGCTGGATAGTGGAGGAGATGAGTTTCTTTAAGTCAAAGAACAAAAAAAAAAAAAAAAAAGAGTTAAAAAAAAAAAAAAAAAAAAAAAAAAAAAAAGGGAAGAAGAAAAGGGCAATACTAAGAGCAAATAGAAAATTAATGACATTTAGGAAAAAAAAAAAAAACTGCCAAATAGAGAGACAGCTATGTCAACCCTCAGGAAAAAGCTTTGGCATATATGACATAAAATATATGTCGTATATATAAAATATATTTTGACGTAAAATGCGAACTGCTGAGAGCTGAGGTAAGTTAAATGTGACATATACGAAATAGCAGTTAAGAAATAGCAAAAATAGGAATTTGTCTGTACGAATAGTACAAGAAGAATGAAAGAACTGAGCACTAACACTAAGAATAATCTAGATATAGTTCCCATTAAAAAATCCTCACTTAAGCACTTTATGTAGGACTTGAGCAGAATTTAAACCCCCAGATCAGCTGCCTCCCTAACTCTGGAGGGATTTGCTTGGTCTCAAGGCTCTTTGGATGTCTGGAGCTCTGCACACACTCTTGTAGGACCCTGGCACTTATTTCTAGGCACAGACACACAAAAGCTCAGATTCAGGAGAAATTTTCAGAGAATTTTCAGAGCCTATCAATGAGGGCATGTCCCACTCAAAATTTAGTGGCGACATCCACCTTTTATGTAATAACCTGGTTAGAGTTCAGGAGTGCTCTTTTGTCTGCATGCTCTTCTCTTACCTCTCTTGCATGCTCTTACTTGCAAGCAGCTGTGCAAATCACCATTTAGGAAGGATTACTGAGGAAGGGATTATATGAGGCAGGCAGGTTGTCTGAAGATGGCACTTGACAGTGTAATAACAACAAAAAGCAATGTACTGCAATTCCTATAGTGGAAAAAAGAGGCAGAGTGAGTAGGGAAGCTGCACAAGTACACAGGAGCTGATTAGATAATACCAGTATAGCGGCACAGACCGCACACAAGGTCAGGRCCATAGAAACAAGCGTGGGGAGAGGAGAGCTACAATACAGAGTAAAAGGATCTGAGCTTTTAGTTGCTACAATATAGTCAGGACTTAAAGATATTTTCAAAGGTTGAGTAGAAAAAAACACATTGCTCTGGTTGGCCAGATCTGCCCGAATCTCTCCCTTCCAGATGTTACAATATAAACCTCGCTTTGTTATCATTTTAGGAGATTTACTGAATAGCTTTCCTGTTGTGGTATTCAGAAGAGAGTGCAGATAAAATGCACTTCTTCCACCACCCTCACCAGTTCTGTCCCTTTTGTCCCTGTAGCTGGTGATCTGGATATGAATGAGCATTTGAGGACATCTGATTCCCAGTGCTTTCCTTGATAGCAAGTGAGTGAGGAAAAGTGAGGCAGAACCATTTATACTGACTCTAGAGCTATTCCATTACATCTAAGGACTTGGGGATGAGAGAGTGTATGCTGCAGTTGGGGTAAATGTGCAGGGGACGAGATCAGTCATATGATTAAAATTGAATTCTGACTGAGATGATCTGAAATCTGTCCTCAACTTGACTGCAAGCTTCTCCAGAGCTCACGAATGTTTTACTGAGATTTTACTTGTCTCTATCCAGATGGACAAATACCAGGCCACTCACTTGTTATTTACTATAAAGTATTTGGAGAGAGGAAATTCATGAAATATATACCATGAACCAGCAAGACCTGCTAAGAAATGATGTTGTATCCCTCTCTGTTCAACAGCCTGGAAAGTCTTAATATTTCCTGTCATGCTATACTTCCTCTATGCTTTATAAATAATTTCTGGATGCAAAATATTTTCTGGTGCCTTGGCCCTGGTCTCAGGAATGCATGCTGAAGCAAGTTCTCCAACATATAAAACACTCAAACGACTGCCCTTTTGGTTCRTTGCCAAGCGCAGTACAATTTCAAAGCTTCAAAAGCAAGTCCTACATATCGAAATGCAGCTATGCAGATTATCATCTGGAAAACATGAAAATCGCTTCACTGGAGGGAGGGATTGCAAAACAGAACGAAAACAATCTTATGGGTTTCTATGCTGATTTGAATCAAGAAACTGAGCTAAGCTGCCATTTACTCTTGTTTAGGGCAGCAAACCTGGAGCAACAAGAACAAGAGAAGAGTGACAAATAACTTCTCTCATATTTGCAATGCTAAGGAAGGGTCACTGGATGCTCTCAGTAAGCAACCAGACCCCAAAGCCAGTGAAAATGAAGAAATGAGGTCTCAGGTCCTTCCTCTTTCCACTCTCTGCCCCTCAGGCAAATCCAACCAAGAGGTGGGTAAAGCTGCTAACACCTGATGTAACCTGCCCAAATCAGCAGGACTCCAGGAGCTACACTTTCCCTGAGCATTCATGCCAGGGCATTGCACCTCTGCTCATTCGCTGTGGGCAGGATTGGGAAGCCACTGCCCAAGCCCAGGAGAAGACTTCTGAGGCAATTTCAAACCAGCCTAAGCACCTTCACTGCAACAATCTTAGTGCTATTTTGTAAAGACAATATGTAATTGTTTCTGTTGCCGGAGGGCTCCATCACCCCCCCATTAAGATGCAAATTTTCTATTAATTAAAATCACTCTGAACATTTTATGACCAAATCATACAGGCCAGCAGCCCCCAGACTGGGGAGGGGCAGCAAGAGAGCTTTGAAACTGCTGAAATAAATCTTTATCTCAAAACACTGGGGATGTTTTAGCTGATAAGGGAGGTTCTTATTGAACTTTCAAAATTAATTAGTTCTCCCCATATTGGAATGCATATGAGGCAAAAGGGCCTGAAGCAGACTTTTATTCTTACAGATAAATGTGCCATCTAAAACTATTCACTCGGAAGAAAAAGGAAGAAAACCAAAAATTCCTAGCTTCTGCTTTAATGCAGCAGTAAGCCAGTGATCTCATTTCTGTTTAACCCTCCTTTCCTAATCAGAAACTACATATTTCCCTAGATAGCTGGTCTGCACTTACTGCACTAGGGATATGGCTGCTGGGATCTCTTGGTAGCTGTTTCAATTGGAGTAAATTACTTCTTGTCCTAACTTGCTAATAATGCTAAAATTTCTCTTGTGCTGTTTTGGGGTGAACGGAGGGCTGCTCCTCCATGGCCAAGCTCGATGATCCCATGGCAGATGGCTGCGGCTGCTGATTTCCATGCATTGAKCTGGGATCTTTCCACCTACTTGCTCCTCCGTCAGCTTCAAAGAGATGGAGAAGAGCTGGGGAGCTGAGGCTTGGCTTGTTCTCTTACTGCAGTGGAGTTGGTACTGGATGGGAAGATGGATCTGTCGGTGGTGGAAATCTCCATGAAACCCGGCGAAATACTCATGATCGTGTTTGCATCTTGATAAGGTGCACCTTGTCATACTAGAGCCCATGCACTCTGTTTCAGATGAGGAGTGTGCGTGACCTCCCTGCTGCAACAGCCCTGGAGTAAAAGATGAGGGTATGGGAAGTCATCGTCCCCTCATCGTCCCACCCCATGGCCAAAGAGGTGGGCTGTACCATGAGCCTTCCCCCTGCAAAGTCAAATAACTGGCAAAGGAGGGAGGCAGCCCTTGACCCCAGCCCCTGCCTTCGCGCAGGTCGGGCAGCGAGGCGAGCGCGCGGCTTTCGTGTGCGCGCAGACCACGCGTGGGAAAGGCGGGGACGGAGGCGGCGCTGGCACAGCGCGTGTTCCTGAGGCATCTTTCTGCAAGCTGCCTGGCTTCATTTCCTCCTGTGTCTGTGGTCTGAGTTTCTGGTTCTGTTTATCCTCCCCTGGAAAGGATAATCCTATATACCGCGTTCCAGTAACGTCTGCCCAGTGTCTATTTCCAGTACAGATATAAATCAACAGGAATTGTACAAGGGTAAATTTTGTTAATTATTATAAAATTGGCATAAATTAGCCAGAGTCACTGTTAATGGCTCCTGGAGAGACTATGTGTGTGTGTGTGCGTGAGCAAGAGGAAGGAAGGCAAGAATTAAAATTACAGTTATCACTGATATTGCAATACTACCTTAAAGACCTCTGTCCAAGATGAGGTCGAGTTCCGGTAATGCCAGGCATTGTACAAGGCTGTAATAAAGTGAAAGCTCCTTCTCTAAAGAGCCACCCTCTTGTCTGGTGACAAATGCAACAGGTGAATGAATCAAATATGTGGGAGTTTGGAAGAATGCGGTGATTGCAGAGGCATGCCTTTTCCCTGCTCCGCTGTGGGGACAGAGTTACTGCCAAAATCAGGCATGGCTTTCTGCAGAGTTTATGGCWTTGCTAGATCTGCTCCGTTATTTACTCAGAGCAACTAAATGCATGTATTAATTTCTGACAGGCCAGTCTCCTTATGGCTCCTTGTAGACTGAATCACTTTCTTTCTCTCTGAAGATAAATTATATGCTGGAATTCAGTATCATCTGATATGACATTACTGGGATAGTTTCCACATTCACAGCTCCAGTAGTTAAAAGTGTTAAATAAAAGAAATGAAAGATGATTTGTTTTTCATCAGGTTAAATTATTCCAAGATTTCAAGGAAAAAAATCCTGATAGGCTCAGAGTTATAAATAGCAATGCTACATGTACTTGGATAAATGTTACATTCCACCGGGTACTTGTAAGTAAAAGGATCAAGAGAATGTTAAACTTCTAAAATTTATGGTAGCTCCTTGGACGGATGTGATGTGTTAGTAGAGGCAAGGCACATACCATATATGATGTCAACTAGTCATCAAAGATTTATATCATGTCCCAGCTTCTCTGTCCTGATGGCACTGTATATTTTTATGGACTTCAAGTTTATTATTATAAACTAAAGGTCTGCCTCATCCCTTCTTACTGGAACCTAGTATACGCTTTTCTTAAGAACATGAGGAGTAATCCACACTCCCATTTAAATCCTGAGTCTATTTTGAAGCAAAATGTAAAATATGTATTCTTTTTTAGTTAGTAAAGAACAGGATTTCTGAACTAGAGATGGGGACCAGGCAACAGTTGGCCATCAAATTTCCATATGTGTTGTGGTAAAACTGTCTTCATATGTAAAACTTCTGTAAAAATTTACATTTTCATGATATTGTGCAAACATCTCATCATTCAAGCTGGGTGTAAAACAGCTCCCCCRCCTAAAACATTGCCAAGAATCCAGGGGTGTTCCCATTCTACAGCACAAATTATTTTGACAAGCTGTAAAAAAGACAGAGTAAGAAAGAAAGGAAAAGTCTGCCTTCAGGTGCATGGGAGGTGAGGTCCCCGTGGGAGCTGCAGGGTCAGTTTGGCACCTTCCACACATCCCAGCTCCCTTGCTGTCAGCACTGTTTGTGTCTTCTACTCTAGTTTCACCCAGATGCTATGTCCTGAGTATTGGAAACTTCTGTGTGTGGGGGTCCTACTAAAACCTGCACATTCCCACCAGTATTTTCAATGGAAGAAATATACATTTTTTCTGAAAAACATCTTCTTTCACTTAAAAATCCCCAGCTAGCTCTGCTCTGATTCCTCACAGGCTTTGGTAACAGCTGAATATCTTTATCCTCCTTTCACAGAGTGGAGACTGGAACGGAGGCCAAGGCACACTGGTCCCCATTCCTGTCTCACCTCTTGTCYCGTCCCAGGAGGCAGGTTTCCCGTGGGGTGGGCAGATGCAGCAGAGCACTGTCTCTGCCAGCRCCCAGTAGTGGGATGCGGAAGCACATGAGAAAACACAGGAACCGGGTCCTGATGTACCAGGAGATCTCATGGTCATGGGTGACTCGGCGCAATGGGTGAGAGCTGGCCAGAAAGGAGACAYGGCACAGCTCAGTGGGACCGTGAGCTCGGCACCCTTGCCCCAGACATGCAAGGTATTATTTTGGCTACCTGTCCCTTACAGCTCCTGGCAGCCCAGATCTGTGCCTCATGCACAGACTCAGTGCTTTTGAGGAGGGTCATGTTATCTACTAACGTTTCGGAGTGAACACATCTCCTGTCTCAGGGAATGTGGTGACTCAAAGCAGTAATCTTGCTAGTTTTCATAGAAATTCTCTGTATCTGAATGGRAGAGGTTCTGCTGATGGAAAAGGCACCAAGGCATACTCAGGTGTTCACATATGCTCCCATTATACTTCTCCGTGACTATCAGTGTAGCCAGGGAGGCTTTATTTTAACCCCTTAACAGCTGGAGTGAGAGTCTAAATAATCATTGTATACCTGCTTTAGAAAAGGACCCTGAGACAGAGGTGTAACCTGTCTGCTGGTTAGATTCATAGGTAGTTATGCTAACTTTTGTAGCGTTATTTGCAATTTACCTTTCCAAAAGAGAGAAGTAGATATCTGGAGACTGAAGTAGATTGACTGCATTAGTGAAGTTAGGCAAGGTGGCCTGACAACTTGCCATGCACAAATCTGTCTGTCTGCACTGGGGGTGCTCCCAGTGCGTCTGAACATACAGCCAAGTGCACATTTCTTTGTTTCTCTCTCATATATTGATGAATCCCTTCACATCTCAAAACTGGCCTAGGTTCAGGCGAAGCATTTATCCTTAACATTGATGAGGAGGGACCAGGGTTTTGCATTGCAACAAAAGAGAATTTATTACAGCTTTGATCGTATGTTTCAAGTAACTCAGCTCAGTTCTCATATGTGATCCCAAATCTCTTTAAAGATTTAAAATGATCATTTAAGATGACATGTGATGGTTCCTTCCTCATGTTTCTGTCACTGTGGCTGCACCTATACCAGCAAATTAAACACTGCCCAGGCCCATTCACCGGTGCTGTGGCAACCAGATGCATCCATAGTTAATTTGCCCCTTCGTCCTTGGCCATTTGGTCCCTGGCTCGGGCTGAGCTGGGCATGAGAATTGTTTGGGAGAGCACCAGTTGGTCCCAGCGAAAACTACGTCCTAGCAGCTTAACAGCATGGCGCTGTTTAACTTTTTAGTAGAGATGGAGCCAGAAATGCCTGAAACAGCAAACATGGTTTTGGACATAGAGCAGGAGGCAGCCTCGCCTGGGGCGGCTAGTACTGGGCAGCTCCCTGTCCCCCAGTCTTCACCTGGGAAACTCACTCTGAGCCAAGCTTTGAAGTTATTGATGTAATTAGAAGRTCACTCTCCCCTAAAAATTACCTGTGACTGGTGATAGGAGAAACATGATACCAGCTACAGCAATTTCAGCAGGGCGTTAGGATCTCACCTCTTGGTGGGTCTGGCCATAAGAAATACATCTGTGATCACGTATGAAATGTATGGACGAACTGGAGTTGAACCAAGGCTCGCTCTAACCTTGTAGGAACAGAACTTACCTTTTCCTCACATTCCTAGTTTTACTTTTTTGCTGCTAAGAATCAAATGGCTTCATTGTACAAAATAAACATACACAGACAGTCACTCCTTGAAGTGATGTTTATGCTAGAGGCTGACAGCATTTCACCCGTTGGAGCAATGTGCTAAGATGAAAACTACCCAATAATCTGAAGGTCTAATTCTACTCATGGGTGAATGTGTTTGGCTCCTGTTGATTTATACAAGCTGTGACTTCATGGCCTCAGCGCGCACTCCAGAGAAAGTGAGTTTGGACCAGAAACCAGGAGTTACCCACTGAAAAGGAAAACAAACAATGATGGATTCAACCTGGTTACGTGCACTTTGCTACTCAGCCATSATCACAACGTGTGCAGGACTGCACCTCTGGTCCTGGCCAGCCCCGTGTGTGGTGGTTGTGTCCCCAGTCCTGGCTGAAATGAGATGAGGGACCATGGATGTTTGGCTCTGTTAGAGTCATGACACAGTCTGGTCACAGACACCACTTTTTTTTTTTCCTTTTCTGGGTCAAAAAGAACCACCTGCAACTCTCCCCTGCTGTAAAGGTAACCAAATTGATCCTCTGTGTCTACAATTAGGGAGGACTCGCAGCCTTTCAACAGAAAGGAAAAAGGCAGGGAAGAGCCAAAGGATGGCTTTCTACGCACACTGCACTGGCAGAGACTTAAAGGACACCCACAAAGGATTCAATATTTTTTTAAATTTCATTTGACATTTAGCAATCGTAGCTTTTCGTTTGAGTAATATATGGGTTTGTCCTTTTCAGCAAAACTTCTGTGGGCATATTATTCCCTTTATAGTGTGTTTTGCTGAATTCCAGATGTTGCTGTTTATTCAAGGCAAAGTTCATCCAAAGAAGGGTCAAGAATAAAAAAAAAAAAAAAAAGAAGAAGAAGAAAAAAGAAAATAAAAGTTGCTGAAAGCAAAAAAAAAAAAAGCATATTTTTTTTTAGTCTTTGAGAACAGTTAGTTTGTCTTGGTATTACTGTTACACAGAGCTTTACACTGAGTTAAATTATGGCAATGAAGTGAATCATTTTGGCATAGTGAAAATAACGGTCAGTGCCTGCTTCGCTCATTAACCTTTTCTAATGTGAAGTTGTAGAATAATATGTGATCTGGGAGAGGAGGAACAAGTGAGTACATATTAAGATAGCCTACACAGGATAAATCAGCATCTTTCCTCATGCGTCAGTGAAAGAAGTAATCCTCTGCGTACCTCAGTCTCCTCTGGGTCTAAGTGCAGCTCTCTACAGGCAGAATGGAGCAGTCAGGGGAAATTCAGGATTAAAGGTGGTGTTATYTGGGTTATGTCTAATTGTTTCTGTCTCAGATTGGGACCCCAGCATGCTAGATGCTGTACAAACCAAAATCTCATCCACACTACTGCAGCTACAGCTCAAAACATGACACTATGCGCATTGCTTGCAGGCAGAGAAGAACATGAAACCCACAGTGGGTTTCACAGAATCACAGATCAGTAAGGTTGCAAGGGACCTCTGGAGATCATCGAGTATTTGGGAATTAAAAAACTGGAACYTGGATCTGGCTGTTTTTTAATCTCAGTATTGCTTTCTGGTCAAGAGGAACCAAGTCAGACCACAGGAGTCATGCAGCTCTCCTCCAGGTGGGGCAGGAATGGGGAGAGGTGCGAGAAGTCGGCATGGCTATACAGCCTGGAGAGCAGGATATTGCAGAGCACATCAGGTTGAAATGTCTGAGCCCAGAGTACCTGCGACTCTGACCTCTTCAGCAGTGCAAACAAGCACACCTGCACCTCTTTGGGTGCAGCAAGGTGTGCGCAAGGCGATGCATACTTTCCACTCCAGCAGGGAACAACACAACGGCTTCTATGCACGCAGGCACTGCTTCCCGATCCACGCACAGCCTCTACCTCCAGGGGAGCGATGTCTGTCCTCACTGTGGCACCAGATCCAGYGTACCGCAGGCCCTCACATGGCTACAAGAACACTCCTGCAACTGGCCCAGGCAGTGGCGGAACAGCCTTGGGATGACTCTGAATAGCACCCAAGTAATTTGGACTTCTGGATACAGTCCAGGCTTGGGAGCAGGAGTAAGAGGATGGCTTAAACCTGAATCTAGTCTCATGGCATAACCAAACTGAGCCTGTGGATTTGCCTCCAACTCTGGTGGTTCTTCCTCATGATGGAAAGGAAAATAAGCACAAATTCTTGCACGGGTAAGATGTGCACAAGAGCAGCTTAGCACCTGCTGTTGCTAGCTTGAGGTTCTGAGATATTAAGCAGCTCATTTCAACTAGCTGCACTTGCTGGAGTTGCATGTTCAAATTCACATTCAGCTTTCCACATTCCTGCCACGTGGATTAACTGRGCCTGGTTTGAGGAGCTTTCAGATGAGAAATGTCAATACATCCAACCTGTCTATCAGCCCCTGGACTTCTGGGATGAAGGACTGAGATGATGAGATGGTCCTCTCTGTGACCAAGCTGCATGATGAAGAGGTTTCCTCCAGCCACTGAGACCTGGGAACCAGCTCCTCAGGAAGYTAAGAGGCTAAAACCTCCTCCATCTCAAAGAGGCAGAAAGAAAGGTGCATGGCACCACGCATGTGTGAAGACACTTTCCACTGGGCTGGAAGAAAGCTGCAACACAGAACTAGCACAAAGCACAGAAAGTAGGCTGCTATTCCCTGACATCCCTGAGCAGCCTTTCACTTGTGGAGCCCTTGGAGCATGCTGAGAGCTTGCCAGGCTGGTTGGCTGTCAGTGAGGGGAGATCGCTCTGTGCAGATACATGGGATCCCATGGTCTGACTGCAGACCCGTGTGCTCTCAGGAGCTGTCAGTTAACATATCTGCTCTCATTCCYCAGCAGTCCTGCAACCTGGGAGTGAACACCCCCTCTCTTAGTTGAATCCAGCCTTGTGTCCTCATCTCCATGTGAGAYATCCCTAGAAGAAGGGGAGAATGTGTCAGTGCCAGGAGCGATGGCTTTGAAGCAGCAGAGCTGAAGGGCATACTGAAGGCTGTAAAATGCAACGAATGCTTGTGCCAAACCAGGAAGTTTTTTTAAGTACCTTTGTCCCTGCTTGTGAAGAGGTTTGATGTTTCCTTCCCTGGGGACATCTTCTCCCCTCTCAGGAGCTGTGGTGCTAATCGGCCATTGACCTTACGTGCCCTGTTCCCCACTGCAAGACTGTCCCTTGCTGCCAAAACAGTGGCTTGACAGATCCCCAGGGCTGCTGTTTCCCACAGGTTTAGTACCTCCTTAATTAAATACTCACTAGATATCAAATTGACTTTTTCCTATTTGCTTTGGTTGCCTTCAGAAGGACGAAGGGGAATCAACCTCCCCTACACTAGCTAGGAGGAATATTTACCTATGCACACAGCCTAATCTCACTTTTAAGCAAACAGAACAATATTTGGTTTTCACCACATCTAAACCTAMTGTTATCATTCCTGGTACTGAAGTTAATAAATACTGATGTTAGGAGTCAGCAATTTGGCTGACATAAATAGGTATACTCTGCTTCAAATCGGCAGAGTTGGTTTACCTCGGAAGAGAAGCTGTCCTGACATTTTTTCCTACTTATACAAATTTTTGTTTTGGAATTGAAGTATAATCAAGATAGAAAAGAAATGATGAATGTGAAAGTAACTGTGTAAGGTCAAACAAGAATCACCRAAAGGGATGGAGGAAAAGTTCATTTTAGAGAGGGGAATGTTGGGGCAGATTGGGTTATTTTGCCTGCCTGACTTTGCCTCCATATCTCAAGTTTCTTAAAACACAGGWTTATTCATACTTCTTTACATTATAGTCTCTATTAGGAGCACTAATGAAGATTTGCATCACCCCTTCTGTGTTTGCCATGTGGAAATAACATAGTAATAGGCAATGTCTGCTCCTGAAAGCCTACAGTTTACAGAGAGGGTAAGCAGAAAATGGGGATAATGTTGCTGTTATATCTATTTATGAGCTAGGAAGTCAAGCAGCAGGAGGTGAAGAGACATGCCAGTGGCTATGCAGGGAGTCTGTAGCAGAGGCAGCAGTTAAATACAGATCTCCTAAGACCTCCATTAGTGTCCTAATCACAAGATCACCCCTCCTCTGAGAATACTCTTGCCTACAGGCAGAAGTGAAATTTGATATATGACAACCAGCCTTGCAACAGGGCTTTACCAAAACAGGAAAACATTTTGCAAATAAATACAGTTTTTATTTGAAAATTAGTAAAAAGCACCTAATAAACCTACCACGGGTGTCTGCCTTGGCTTTGATTTGCTGGGCATGCAGGAGCCAGCCGAGCTGAAACAAGCTCCAGCTCTATTCAAAGGCTGAGGAGGTGAAATAAATAGGGTGAAATGTTCCTCCTGTAGAAAAAGTCAGAATACTGAATACAAATCAGCTCCCTCGCTGGAGCTGCCCTAGTGCTACAGCAGGGTGATAACAAGGGGATAAACTTCTTTACTTAAGCCCCTGCTAAGAGGACACATTCAGTTATTTGCCATGGAGCAGAGTGGCTGAGCAGTCTGAAGCACGGCCGTAACTTGCTCATGTTGCAGAGCTGCGTCTGCAACGTGTGACAGTCTATGGTGGAAGAGAAAGCATGGTCCACTGGCACCTTCCAGGTGTGACMGTAGTGGGTCAATCTTGCAACTGGAGCATGGACACACATGTTCTGATGACTTTCCCTCTATTGCATGCAGTACTCAACCCTAATAATGACTAATAATCATACAATCATAGAATCAGTAAGGTGGGAAGGGACCTCTGGAGATCATCTAGTCCAACCTCCCTGATAATATCTACCTCTAACTARTAACACAAGTAGCAATATCACTGATGATGTCCTGAATGCCGCTATCAGCACGTGTTGCCACAGATGTGACTAGATGCTGCAGTATATTCCTTGGGCCTGCAGCCACCTCAGTGCATAGTATGATGATCAAGCTAGTGTCCTTGCATTGCCAAATATTATCTGTGACACATGCGCAGCATGTTGTCCCCTTTCGTTTTGCATCACTGGTGGTTCAGAGTGCATGAGCGTCACCCGATGTTATACTGCTATGCCGGATGGCATCAGTAGTTGTGAGCTAACATGACCTGAACAGATTGACAAGATGTACTCCTGTTAGGAACATATGTTGTGTACATGCTTGGTGTCAAYGAGGGGGTCAGGGTTGCTGCAGCCAGCTCACCTTTGAAACTCATGTTGCCACTGCCCCTAACCGGCCGTCCTGCACAGTGACTTCTGGTGCAGCTTGTCATCAGCAGGCATTTTAATACCACAGAATGATCAATGCGATTAGTCAGAGAGGGAGTCCCTCACCCACCCTCCCACAACTGCACTTAGGATCCTCAAATTATCCAATCACACTTGTGAAAYGCAGAGACACTGAGCCACAGATTTCCCTTGGTTGAACCACAGAGGGAAACGACTTGGGGATGTTGCCCCACACCCTGTGCACTGGCTCACAGAGCTGCCCAGAATGAGCATCACAGAGAGTCACAGGCTTAACCAGAGCTGCCCTGGAGCTGGGATCTCTCTAGTGCACAGAGGCTTGATCTGAAAAATCATTTCAGTTCTCAGCTAGAACAAAACCATACTATTTGATGATTAGCAAGAAGAGATAACCACAGATTATGAGGCTGTTTGAGATCTATGTACATACACAGTTCTGACAGCAGAAATTATAAACAGATCATTTTTGTTGACCTGCGCCCTGCAATGTGTTTAAAAGTAATTCTTGCCTTTTATCAGAGGAGTCAGTGGTGGAAAACATTGCTTGCAAGGAAAAATGTTGTCTCAGTCATCTCTTGCCCAATGTTTTATTTCCTAATTCTGATTGACCAAGCTGACACTCATACTTTCCTGGCATTACCCGAGTGTGAGCCCCTCTTGTGCTGCCAYTAACTGTTTTGATGGGTCCTGACTGGTTAATCAATGCCAAAATATCCATGATTGACTGACAAAAGGAGGATGATACTCTGGCAGCACAAACCACGTGAAAGTCACATGTCAGCCTATACTCCACAACCCTTTTATTRGCAGTGGAGGAATGTGAAAAAAGAGAGACGCAGGAAGGAAAGAGGCAACAAGAGGAAAAGCAAGGAGGTCACTTTTGCCTATAGGAAGGACAATTGTTTAGGAATGCAAACAGCCAGAGTGCAGAAAAAAAGCTTTTCTCAAGTAGAGAAAAGTGTCTTCCTTATGGCAATCTGCTCTACTTTGTCCTGCTAACTTAACAGAAGTGCTGCAGACTTCCAGCACCTTTCTTATCCCACAATGTGGTTACTGGTGACAGAGCTGTTTAAACACATTGCTTGTCTTTACTATAGGACCCAACCTGCTGCTTGCTCTTCTCTTGCTGCTATGGGGGGTCGTGGCTTTGAGGAGAGATAGAGGAAGAGCAGCAAGACACAAAGCACTGGAGAGGTGACGGATCTGGCTGAACAGTTGAAGTTGTGTGACTGCCAAGGTTTGACACCGCAAGCAAGGCAAGATCTTACAGGAGAGGAAAAAAACATTTGTCAGAAATAGATCTTGGTGCTTAGGCTGATTTTTCTTTCCTTTGAGTGGTGTAGTCTTCATTTTAATAGCAGTGGTCAATGCCTCCTGTGCGGTAGCAATGGCACTGCTGCACCTCTGTTGCGCTGAGGATTTTGCTTAATTAAACAAAGCAGAGATCAGATCTCTCTTTAAACTGGGCTGGAAAAAGAGAATGGTAGTCATCTCTCAAGCAGGTCTTTTCACACACAGTCATGTTGAAATAGGGTTGCCCAGGGCCGAGGTCAAGCCATCTCCTACAAGCTTCTCCCCAGAGACAGAGCCTTTACTGGGCCTATGCCTGTGATTACACAGCCATGGCTCTTGCTGGCTAGCACTTAGTACCTGAAAAAAATGTATTATGGAATTATTACAGCAGACCATTTGCTGTTTTGGATCAGTGCCTGCTTGTTGGCAGATGTATTTGTCCTCCAGTCTTCCCCCAGTACTGTCGCTGCCAGGGCCATAACTGGGCTTTCATTGCTGCAGTTTGCAAAAGTGATTAAAGCTGCAGCGGATACAGAGCTCACACTAAGACAGGCTGTTTCTCCTACCTTTATACTTACACTGGTTCTTATCTGCAAGCTATTTTGTTGGAAGTTTGCATTTGTTGGAGGTATTCGTAACAGGAGAGTGAGGACTCTTGTTTAATTGTGTCCTGCGTACCTGCTGCTGCTCATACCCACTGATCCTGGGATGTGTTGGGACCAGCTTAAAATTCYTGATAGTTGCAATTCAAGTCCATTTTTCTCATTTTCAAAGCATTTCATTTTCTGTTCTTACCCCCAGACTGCAAGATGATCTGAATTAGGTCYTTCTCAACTCCTCTCTACAAGCATTTCCCCTCTGTGAGATATAACTAAATTGTCACTAGTKTGTCCCCAGGTCTTGAGTGAGGGCTATCACTACTGCTTGATGCACAGTTGTTTGCAAGCACCTTGCTCCTCTCTTMAGCCAAGTGAGTGTTAAACTGTTGTGCAGTGCAGCATCTTCAAAGAGGCGAGACTTGGGCTCCCTGACCTACATTGTTAAATAGCCTGAYAGAGAAGGATCCAGGACCTCTACCTATAGGTTTCAGCTTCAGAGAAGAAAGGGAGTTTGGCATACAGAGATCCCACTCTTCTGGAGATCTACTGGTATGCAGGACAGAAAGGGATRTTGAGGCAAGAGTCCTACAGGCTTTTCTCACAGTGATCTGGAGTTTAGCACATTAAGAGAAAAATCAAGATAGGGAATCCCAGGGGGAACTTGAGGCATCTCTACCAGCTCCATGAGAGGTATCTGACTGCCTTTGAGAAACAAAGCATAGGTCCCCCAACTTTTCTTGCATTTGCTGCTCCGAGTCTGAACCCCATCCTCTTCTCTTGCCTTTATATAGCTGAAGTGCTGCCCTGAAGCTGAGCAGACACCTGAAACCAGGAGCTGCACAACAGCATGCAAAGATCACACCCGTTCTAATAAATAAAATACTCACGGACTGTGCTGTGATYCTGAGGCCAGATGATCTGGAATGGCTCACAGCTACTTCTGTCCTAAAAACGGGGTAGCCACAGAGAACTTGCCCATTGGGAATAGTCCTTTCTTTGCCCAGGCTAATCCCAGAGCCCTGTCTGGCAGGTACTAGTCTAAGATCTAAGGCCAAAAAACATGCCAGAAACTCTGCTAGCATGTTATGAATACAGTTGTGTTTAATTTGCTAACAGAGACATGGCCTAAATTGTCCAGCTACAGTAACCTATGCATGGAAATGGAGTTTAATTCTCTCTGTAAGACAGAGTTAAAAATATTTGCCTCGTCCTGGGAGTATTGCAAATCCTAAGAAGTCCCCACCAGGCTCCAGGAGCAGCAAAAGAGCTGTTGGAGGTGGAAGGAAGAGAGCTTGCTGCATCCCCTTCCAGCTTGGTGCTGATGTTGTGGGCCCCTGCATCCCACCCGGCTGTGTGTATCCTGCTCCCAGATATTTCATGGCTTCTTGAGCTCAGACCCAAGCAGTCACATTTTTACAGCGACATTTTCTGCCTCACTAGCTCTAACAGGCAGGAAACATCTGTTTTGCAGCTTGACCCATCCAATGTGCTGTGGCAAAAACAGGGGGTAAACATGGTTAGTGCATAGTAGAGCAGTGTCTAGTAGCAAAAAATCATCCTCCTGTGGGAAAGAAAACCGATTCTTATCCTTGCTTCCCCAAATCCCCTCTGTTTCCCGGCTAAGCCCTGACAATTTCAAACATCCCAGGCATGCAAGGAAATGCAGCTGACGTCAGGCAGCTGGGGCCGGGGAGGGAGAGGACGAAGGCTCAGGAAGCATATGCCCCTGACGATGAAACAGATACTGTGCATAGAGTATATTCTGGGTCATAAAAGGGCTTCCCCGGCTCACTGGCTATCTGAGACTATTTTCTATTTAAAGCCCCCAGCTGGAGTTTGAGGAAGGGATGGCGGAGCGCAGAGTGAATCATCTATCCTGTCTGAGCACATCTCAAGATGGGAGGTTTCCTGCATTTGGGGAGAAAACAAGATGCTTGTGCCAGCAGGGGACCAAATACAACCCAAAGGAGACCTTGACGAGGTAGCCTGCAAACCCAGAAGCAGCCTTCATCTGCCATTAATCCATTAATTCCTTATGCTTRGGAAGGCAGGGGAGGCCCCGATGCCCAGCTCTGCCGCTCACCATGGCAGGCTGCTGTCCACGCAGCCCATTCCAGCACCGTGCTGGTTCACAACCGTCGTAAATTTTGCTACATAAATGTTTTRCTACCTGCTCAGCTCATAACAGCTACTCATAACTCATAACAGCAGTTATGAAGCTGCTACTTCAAATTCTTCATCAGTGGGGAAGAAGCTTCAAGTTACAAAAGACTGTCATTTGTGAGTCATGTCCGTACTTAGCATGCAAGGAAGACTGCAGCTGCAGRAACACTTAAAGTACTGTCTGCAACGAGTGAAGGTGTGAAAACAATAAAGTACAGGGCAGCACTTTCTGCCTAAACCTTGGTATCAACAACACTCACATTTTTCAGTTGTTTTTGAGGCTAAACTTCATGTCATTTTGGACCTTTAGAATGGCATAAAGGATAAGACGTTCAACTGTTTTGTTGGTCTAATTTGTGTCTCACTGGATTATTGAACATTTCGGTGGAACCAACTCTGAAAGCACACAGCAGCAGTATGACAGTCAGGTGCTACCTCTTTGTATGTCTACCAAAACCACTGAAGGCAGACACACAAAATACTGATCTGGTATAAATTCACTGATTCAACCATGTTTGTGTTGTTTTGATAAGTTAACTTTTTATGATAAGTTGACTTTTTATTTGTGCCCCTCCTATGTTAGATGGAAGAGATGTATTAAGTCACCAAGTCTACCTAGGAGAGCCTATTCTAGCACAAGTTTTTGAGAATGCTGTATCTTTCCTAAGGAATGACACTTACAATCATTTTCCATACCACATTATCTTACTATCAAAAACATTTCCATTTATTTTGACTAAATTTTTCATTTTCTCTATTAAGCATTTTAATTTATCTGTTCACATTGATAACAATTGCTTCTACAGGTCCTCCTCTTTTCTTCATTAGATTAGAGAATTCTACATAAAATATTTGATAAACAAATAAAAGTAAATCTCTTTCTCTACAAGTACAGCATGCAGAGTAACAGAGACACTGACAGTGTCTTCACAGAAGAAATTTGTAAATGTTTGACGGGAGAGGTGGAACTTGTCTGACCAATTCCAGATGTGCACAGTGTAAATTTCTGCATATGAGCTAAGTGTCTAGACTATTTTTATAGTCAGTGGAGAAATATAGGCACTTAAGGATGCATTTCTCCTTATCCTAAAGTCTACAATGACTCAGAGAGCACCTGGAAAGGGCCTATTTCTTTCCACTGGTTTAAAGGGAACCTAAAGGGACTATCTCAGATGTAGATGTCTAGGCGATGTCTATATTAGAAAACTAAAAGCACCTGCGATCATTCTCTGGCACCGAGGCAGGGGGCCAAACAACAGCAGTAAATGCTCTTGTCCTGCAAATTAATAAGGTTGTCTCCAAACTGAGTGCTACCACCCTGAAGGGAGCCCATCAGATATTTCGGAGAGCATTAGGGGACCCATGCCAAAGCAAGGCTGGGGACTGTTATAGCCATTGGGATGGTCTAACACTCACAGACAGCCAAATCCCGAGCCAGGCCTGAGTACTGCCACTGCTGAATTTACTGGTGTTGACGCAGACCTGGACTGCACTGGCTCTGTTGGCTTAGTATCCCTTAGCTACTAAAGGAATCCAGAGCAACGGGCCCAGGAATAGATATTTATGTTGTAGACACTCAAAGTTAAGAGAAATGAATCCTACCAAACGTTGCGGAGGTTTCCATATYCTCTTCTGCTGCCTTCACTATCTGTAAATATTGTGAATGACCTGGTCCCGGCTTGGGGGCTTCTAGTGTTTCTTCTGCAAGGACTGTGGTTACCCATTGACACTTGGCCACTCTGACCTTTCTCCTTAGCCTTCCTGAAGCACAGCGGTGTTTTGGCAGTGCCTCCAGGTCATGGGCCATACTAGTAGAGGCTGGCTCATTTGCCTCTGTAGAGATTTCTTCAAATTGATTTTCCTCCAGTAGATATGTGTGTGTTGATAGAATGATTAAGCTTTTCATTGACTGTTTGGTGGTTATTAAAATCAATGGAGATAGGATTGCAAGCTGAAGCAATGCCTCTGATAAACCCCAAAGGGCTTCCTGAATGAAGTTTTGCTCTTTGATGATGACACATGGCTCTTTACATCTAGAGTAAGGCTGGTGGCCCACCAAAGCAGCAGCATGCTTTCATGAAACCTCAGTCAGGCTGGAATATTATCTGTCAAAATAATGGAGAAATTCAATGTTTTTCTGACCTAGATTCGCTTGGTGGAAATGCACCACATTACATTTACTTTCTAGTCAGTAAAAATTGCTTATTTGTAAACTGCTTGGTCATTTTGAGGCAAAATTTCTGATTTTCCCTCTCTCAGTGACTTTCTTTTGTGCTTGCAACACATGAAGGTCACCAAGAGCTATTGGTGTGGWTAGGTAACATGAATGCTATTACAGTCAGATTGTGATCATCGTTCTAGCAGTGCAAGTATAGCATGGCCGTGATCAGAGTCTGTCTGCTAGATTAGTAACATGTCAAATGATTTCATACAGCTTGGAGACTTGGTTCTTCTCATTTTTGGCATTACCTCAGCAGTTGCAAAGGTACAAATGAGAGGCAAATTGGAAACTGAGGACAGGCAGAAACAAAGATAAAACTAAAAAACAAGGAATGAGTGCTTCAGTTCAACTGAAGATTAAAGAAAAGGGATGTGAGAATCTATGAGGAATCTAAAAACTCAGACGTTGCATTCCAGCTGCTTTCTTCTAGCTTTGAATTCTTGCTCTCTTGTAACACATTGCTGAATATTTTTATCTATATGTCTTTTTTTTCCATGTAAAAAGATCAGTTTTCAATTAAGGAAGACTAYTTTGTAGTGAGTGGCCAGATTTTTGTAGTGAGCGGTCAAGGCTTTAAAATAGAAGAAAAAAATATTGATAGGAAGAGTGCTAATATATATCATGGGACAAATTCCTGAACAGAAAGAGTTCTGGGAAATTGGTCTCCAGATCAATTTTTACACAAATAAGAGATGCCATGAAAAATGATAATCCCTATTAATTATTTTTTTCAGTGTTAGAGAACAAATGAAAGCTGAAGGGATTTGTAATGTGACTCAGTCTTTTTGCCTCTAGGTCTCTGCTTTGGAGCTGGCGTGGGTCGGTAGTGAGTGAAAGTCATTATTCTCTGACAGCTGTTTGGAGACCCCTGGGAAACGGGCTTGTGTTATTCTCTACCAGTGGTAGAGTGACTGATGCAACATCAAGTAATCTATCCTCCCTACAGGGGGTAAATGGTATTTTCTGTGTGACAGCAAACAGAGAGACTGTAACTGAAATGGGCATAAAGCAAAATTATCCTCCTGTCATTGTGGTATCACCAGCATCAGTCATTTTATTCTTTCCAGTCCCCAGAGGGCTAATGCTTCATGAACCACACTTTAGTGGGGTCCAGCATCCTAACTGGAGGTATCAGCGAGATGCCTCAGTGGGCTCAGGTCACTCTCCTTTCCTGGCGAGAAGCAGGCTTCTCCAGAGGTCAGTGCATCTGGCTAAAACCTGTGTTTTTGAAGGAAATGAACTGCCTTCTGGCAGAGCCTGTATCAGTTACGAAGGCAGCTGAGGGTCACTGAGCTCCACCAGGAGGACTCCCTGGCTCCAGGCACAGAGCTGGGCAGGTTCCCCAGCAACACCAGATCACCACCAGCAGGGAAATAACATGAAATTCCAGGGGAGATGTCGAAGCTTGGAGCCCTAATTCCTCACGTGGTCAGAGTAAAATGAGACAGTTGCTTCCATGAAGTGATTCAGCACTTTCAAAATGGTGGTTCGACAGGAGAGTAAATCTGCAGTTCGGGAGTGTTCCTGCTGGACCAAAAATGCAATGGTGGCAGGTACAAAGCGCCAATAACGCCCAAATGCATTCTACCAGCTTTCTCTTGTCTAAATCTTGTTGAAATTTTACTTTAGTGGCAGTTTAAAGCTGCCTTGTGCATGCTGGTTAGCCTGAGAAAGGTGCAGTCATGTGCCTCTAGCTGCACGGGAGCCTGGTCCAGCTGCACGCAGAACCAGTGCTACTAGCCAAGAAACCAAGCTGAACTTGGGCACCTCACCGCTTCCTACACTGGGAACTCCCAGCTGCTGTCTGGAGCTGATGATCTTTGTCCACCGATTGTTTCGGCCATGCAGAGAGCAGTGCCACCTGCCTTGGCCAGCCACTGAAATGCCTGACGTACGTGATGTGGATTCGCCTTTCCGYGTGCCTCTCCCACAGACGTTTCACAGTGGATTGCTCTACTTAGGCCCAGCTTTCCCAGCACCACTTTCACAGAGTGCAGAGCATGGACTCGTGACTCAAAGGGAAGCAGAAGCAAATATGTGAGTCAGGCAGGGAGCAGGAGGAAGCTGGTCAACTAGTTAAATATTGTTTTATGCCTACAATGTATATATAGAAACAAACAGAAAGTAGAAGTGTTTGAGAGCACGTACGTTATGAAGTGCTCTCTGATCTCATGACAGTTGTCAGAGAGATTGGTCTCCCTTTCCCTCCCAAATGCTTCCTTTCATACAAGCACTGAGCATTGGATGATGCAGTCAGACTTGTATGTCTACCTTTAAGGTGTCTGATAGTGGGAGATCTACATCTTAACACATACATTTTTAGAGAGAGTTGATGATGTGGAGCAATACTGAGAAAAAGCAGGAAAAGAGATTGAAGACCTGGAAAAATACAGTAAGAGAGTTAAAGTGATCACTGTGATTTATAAAGGAAAAGAAGATTGAATGGCAGTTCAGTTACAGTCAATAAAAAGGTTAAAATGTTAAAGAGCTTTTTAAATCTAATGGAGAAGGACATGACAAGAACCAGTGACTGGAAACTGAAGCCAGACAAATTCAAGTACAGCATCATAAAATGTAACTCCCATAGAGCAGTGTGGCACCAAGGGAAAATGAAGTTTAATGCTGAGCTTGACTCAAAGCAAATCACTATTTAGAGGCRACAGCCACTGCAATCCATTGCAACAAACATTTAAGCATTATGAATGTCTGGATGTCATGGTCAGACTCAAATGAGACTTGAACTGGCCAGTGCATATTCTGAACATCCACAGTCCAAGCTAGGGGGTTAATTCAATTGCATATATAGGTGTCTGATGCAATTTGAAGAGTTCTGGGGAATAGGAAATTGGTTGGCTAGTTGTGTCATAAGACCTTCAGAAAGCCCTTTTGGAGTCAGGTAGAACCTAGGAGGGATACACCAATGAATYTGCAAGGGTGCTAGACTACCCTGAGTAAGTGGCTGAATCAAGTTCAAGTTGTCTAGAGTCCTTTTACAGGCAGAAAAAAAAATCCCAAGGCAATATGTCTCATCCAGAAGCACRATTCTGTAATAAATCTGATGAACTGTAACATGAAGACATATATTTTTCTCTTTACACCATACAGAGAGAACACAGAAATTGGCTCAGATGTTGCTAGCTACATTGTAGAGATCTAATGCTGAGTGAGATGAAGCCAACACTCAAAGTCTCAATGAAATGCTCCTCTACCATAACATTGTAGATGATTCTTGGAGATTAAATTGCAAGATCTTCATTTTTAATCCCCAATCTGGAATACAATAAATTGTCAAAGGCCAGAAATTTCTTGTTTTCCCTAGACCAAACTAAACAGATAAACTAGACTAAAGAAGGGCTGTCATTCCAACACTATCAGTGGAAAGCAACCAATACTCAAATGAAAAATGTCGATTCATCTCTTAGAAACATCGTGGGCCAACTTGTGAGGTGCTACAGATAGAGTCTGAGAAATGCATARTCACTGATAGCAGTGACAAGCAGACTTGTTATTGCCTAGAAATTTATTAGCTTGTCTATAGACTGCTAGCAGTTATCTAAGAATCGCATGCCAACATACATGTCSTTGTGCAATGTCCAAGCAGTAAGACCCTGGAAGTTGCTAAGCAATTACCTAGTGAAGCAATTTTAAATAAACAAACACAATGACCTAAACTAAGGGAAAGATCAGAAGTTCATTTGTTCTACTGACCTTTGACGCCGGGTTGCTGCGGTAGCTATGACAGCAGAGCTCTTCTCTAGGCTGCTGCCTGCTTTATCCCTCCAGCTRTAACAGATGATCATCTGCTTTAGTTACTACACCTTCTGCCACTCCTGCACAAGATTAATTTCATACTCTGGGGCTGAATCATGAAGGAAAGTGCCATGAAATGGCAGTGAAGACAAATGTCATGACTGAGGCCTGGCTGTTACAGGAGTGGGAAGCAAAAGCCAACCAATGCCTGGAAAAGCAGCAGTACTTTGCCCCGTGCATGCTAAGTGCTTTGGGAAAGGCATGCAGCACCACACCCTTCAACCACRGCCCCTGCAAAACTTGTAGTAGTAAGAGAGCTGAGGCACAGAGAGGTCAAGATTGTTTTTAGAAATCTAAAATAAATGGCCTTTTTCCCTCAGTTACAGAGAAAACACTGTTTGTTGGGGTCAGTTTCTGCCAGGAAACGCTCAATGTGTTTCAAGGTGTGTTTACCTACTCTACATGTCTGTCAAACATTGGAGAGTAGATGTACTCAAAGAAAAGGTCATATCTGAATGAATCACAAGCAGATCTTTTAGGATGAGCAGACTCATGAGTTATTTAACTCATGTCAAATCACTRAAATAGATTGTCTCTCTCTCTGGCAAGGGCTACCATCAGGATGAGTACCTGAGAACAACCAAAACTTACAACATAAGCCACGATTTGGTTATACAGAGGGCCTTTTTCGGCTTTTCTAGCAGCACAAAGACATGCCAAGGACTGTATCGCACAGCACCCAGCAGTGTCATGACGTGAACCTTTGCCCGGGTGAGGTCTCAAAGAGGTGGACATGAACCACTCGCTTCCAGTGACAGCTGGCTCCAGGAACAGCAAATGTGCTCTAGCACTGCTCTGCTTGCTCTTTAGATGTAACTGCAAYGTCTTACCAGCATGAGTGAGATTCACAAGAGCTTGTCAGCCAAAGCTCTAAGGAAATGTTTGTGGTTTTGAGGTGTCAGCAGGGCAGGTTGTTGTGTTAACAGGTGTTACCTGTAACTCCCTTCTCCTTCACAGGCTTCCCCTAAGCTGATTATCTATTTAAAACAATCTTGTCTACACCAAGGTTTTATTACTTCATTGTATTTCCTAGCATGGAAATAGAAATGTCCCCCGGCCAGCAAAAGGCACTGTCCTGGCCTTAATTTTGGWCCTCACACAGAGACTGGAGGGAGGAGTGACTGAGAGAGGCAGGGGAAAGGCTGTGGTTAGAGCCCACTGCATTGCTGTCCTCCTCTGCTTCCCCTGCTGCCTAACGGGTTTTGCCTGAAGTGTGGAGCGTGCATTGGATCCTTCTCCTCACCCACAACACTCACTTTGTGCTTATCCCTTGGTGTTCTGGGCATTCCCCTGGGGAGCTACAGTGTGGACTTTTGCCCCTTGGGGCACAAAGCCTCAGTCTCCAAGGTTGTGTTGTGATCTGGTTTCAAGATGAGCACCGCCAACTCAGCACAGAGATAACAGTACTGCAATTGCATTTGGCTGCTGAGCAGTCAGGGTGCTTTGAGCATGCTCGTGGGATGCAGGAATTAAGGAGCTCCCAAAACTTGACCAAGCTAAGGCATGAATTATACATCCATCTGTTCAACTCTGTCTGTCAAGATCAGAGCACTTCTTAGGTCCATTTCAGATACCACTGAAATTCAGAAGTTAAAACATGAGGCACCAATGGAGTTTAGACATCTCCAAGATGAGGCAGGAGTTGCAGATTGGAGGTCTGAGTAGGTGAATTCTCCCCATTATGGGAACCTAGGTGCCATCTGCTTTTGTTATGGTCGACATATTGCAGACTGTCCCTTGGCGAAGCACTGGAGTCCTCATGGGACCCCTACAGCTGAGTTTCCATTCTTTGCCCTGTGAGGAGAGGAAGGTTACTGGCTGGATCTCACCTAGCTATGGTGGGGTTGCCTGGCATGGGAACATACCCAAGCGCTGGAGAGGAAAGGCATCTTTACTGACTGTCACCCAAACTTTCAAAGCAGCAGAGCCAGGGGAGTCATGTGAAACCTAAGCGCTGAATTAACATTTAAAGGGCTTCAGCACTTAAATTACTGAYAGTCACTGTTAAAAGAAGGAAAATAAATTTTCCTCCTGATAGCTACCTGATGTGTTCCACCAAAAATGTGGGGTTTTGTAGGCTATATAAGAAGGTAACAATTTAGGAGGAAAACATCCATGAACAGCCTAAGCCAGCAGAATGAAATGGCAATTATATAGTCAGACAGCATGGAGCCCGTTCTTYTAATGCAATTAATTCTATCATGGCTTAATAAATTCATTATACTGGCGTAGACAAGACTGAAGTTTAACTAGCACAATGATGAGGGTTTTCTGTGCTTAACATATTAGCATTTAGACTCTTAAAGGGAATTTTTGCCTACTCTGAGGACTTGGTTGATGAATAGTTGAAAAAAAAAGCAGCTTTTTTTTTTTTTTTTTTTTTTTTTTTTTTTTCCTTTGCATATACCTCGCAAAATTGGGCTGCTATTTAAAAAACAAACAAAATGACTTGGACCTTCAGATCTTCTAATCCTCTGAAAATAGAAGGTAAATCTACCACTTTGTTGTGTCTTTTTGTTCAGAGAAAGGGTTTTTGCAACTGTTCAGCACATTTGAAAAGAATAGGAAAGATATCTTTTTCCCTTGCAGAAATACACTCCCTGTTTTCCAGCACAGGATGACATTTCAGAGGCTTCAGAGGAYACATCAGGCATTTTGAGTGGGAATCACCCAAATCATGTAAACTTAAACAGTATAAGCTACAGTCCCTGTCAAAAGGGACAGGCACACTCTACCTTCCTTTCTCTGGCTCTGGCCACTCATTCCCACCAGCCTGTTTGTGACATTTTAGAGCTCATGCATTTGCACCACTAGAAAACAGATGTGGTTGAAAACTATCCCAGAAAAAAAATATGTTGTTTGCTGGTGGATCTATTTCCTGAGTGGACTTACTGCACATCTGTATACTCTTATGTTCACCTTGCATGAATCCAGCACCATCCAGCAGGTGCTGGTGGCATGGGTTTCTCTTCATCAGTCAGTGCTAGGACATGCAGTAAATAATTCTTCCTTTCATTTTGGAGCAAAAAGGGAGTACCATGACAGAGAGGTTGAATGACATCCCAAAAACTAAGAACTAGTTTGTTTTTCCCAGTCTAGAGATAGATAGGAACATATGAGAGCACGACTCTCTCTTAATGGACATGCAAAGACTTTCCAGAAGTGAACTGTTAAGAACCTTCCTTCTCCATAAAGTCTCAGTTCAACACAGCATTTGCAAAAAGGATAAAAACTTCCTGAAATCATGGCTTCCCATGGCTCAGCCACAATCTCAGATGTTTCAGTGTGCTTTTTAATTTGTTAAATGTGAACAACTAAGGAGAAGTGAAGGATCCGTCAGCAGCAACAGCTAATTGATTCACATGGTGACCAGATCCATGAGTTACGTGCCAATAGTATTTATGTAGGCTTACAGAGCCAGTGAGCTTACAGGCAGTGTCCTCCTTGATGATGGTGACAACTTTGACAGTGTCATCCCTGGGTCACTTGGTTCTTCACGAACTGATCCTGATGACAGCTGCAGCCATGCTTTGGCAGCAGAGGATCTGGAGGTTGGAAACTCATCAGCTGTYGGGTCAGTGGAGATGAATGTGTGCTTCAGCAGCATCATAAAAAGCAGGCATCATACTAGGACATGGAAACAGCAATGTGTAAGACAGCTGAGGAAAACCTTCCAAATCTACATGTCATGGGCCAGGACTTAGTTTAGTGTTAGTCACTGCACTTGAAGAAAAATGTAGAGCAACTGGCGGGCCTTCAGAGAGCAGCAACAAGAATGATCTAAGTTCCAGAAAACATGGTTTATGGAAAAAGGTGGAAGGATTCAAGGTACATCAGTGTATGGGACAGATGACTCCAAGGGAAAGGTGACTATTTCAAACATGGAAAAAGTGGCTGCAGAAAGGAAGKGAATAATCAGTCCTTGTGCCTTGAAAGACAACAAAGTTATGGATCTGAACTACAGGAAAAGGATCTCAGTCAGATATATAAACTTTGCAGACCAAATTAAAATAAAGACTGAGTTAGATCAGTCTTCATCACTGGCATTTTCTAAAGACAGGTTAGAGAAGCATCTATCAGGATCAGCTTAAGTATTGTTGATTTTGTCTTGGGGAGAGGGATCTGCTATGGGACTTCTTGAGTTTCCTTTCAGGTCAATTTTGTCTAATGCTATTATCCCATGGAAATTTGCTGCAGATGATAGCCATCTATCCTTTACGAGTGAAATGCAGCCATATGGTATTCTGGGTGTACTGCAGCATCCAAGCAGTGTGCGTCAACCATGTGTAGCTGTTTAAAGCAGGGGGAGAAGCAGAATTGCACAGTCTGCAGAAATAGCACAGGAAGGTAGAGCTAGAATTTGACCAAGTTTGCTGTTGTTTTAGTTTTGGCCACTGCGCTTGAACAAAAATGTAGAGCAACTGGTGGGCCTTCAGAGAAACTAGGACACACAGCAAAACTAAATCACCAGCACAGCTCTTGAGAGGAGCATCCTGCAATCTTCAAGAAGAGCAGGTGATCAGAACCTCAGTTTGTGCACCTGATCTGAAAGAGGGTGTGTGGGGGGGGGGGGGGGGGGGGGGGGGGGGGGGGGAGAGAGAGATCGATTTCTGCAAGGAATGAGTTTGCGTGCGAATTCTGCATTTCCCCAGGGCTCAGAGTCTTTGCAGAATACGACTACCAGAAGACCATCAATTGTGTGCCTTGATGATACATCTCTGTAAGAAGACATCTTGCTCCCTAGCAAGCCATTGCAAACTGTCTGTCTCAAATGTACCCAAGCAGTCACCAGCAAATCTAATTTTGCTCAGTAAACCCTGATCCATGATGTCTGAAATAGTTTGGAACACTCAAAACAAATGCATTGTCTGCCAGATGGCTTTTGTTATACAAATGCCATGGAAATGTATACTCCTTATTGGGGTCTTGCATTTCATTTCTCATCTCTAGAGTGATAGATCCTGTTTAGGTAATTGGAAAAGAGCATTCTAAGAGTTATCTCACTCTAAACACATTAGAAGCTGAGATAAATCCTGGATGAGCTCTCAGAAGATGAAATGTAGCAGAAACTACACCAAGTTTTCTAGTCTCACAGAGGCAGTTGGACTGACTGCTATTGAGATATGCACGAAGATAAAACATCCATACAGGTKCATACAGAAAACTAGAATCTCTCCTGCTAATCTTTTTCTTCCAGTGTTAGGAGTTCCCAGCCAGTCTGGCAGCACACAGCTAGGACAAGCTGGGACAGCATCTCTCGCACGGGCCTCTGCGGCAAAAGTTGAGACCAGAAACAAGCCAGGCAAGTGGCGAGGATGATGTAGGCCCAGATTAGAAGATGAGAAAGGAGAAGCTGTGCTGTGCCCATGCTTGCACCTCTCAAGCAACCACCATGCACCTGCTCAGTGACAGCAAGTGCTCCACAGGGACAGCCACTGCCCAGGGCGAACCAAGGCTGCGTGCGTGGACCAGCGAACCGAGGCTGCATGCATGGGGCAGCAGTGAGACATGCTCCTGCTAGGTGGGCATTTCRGAGTAAGGATTTTCCTGACTAAATACAGACCTTCATAGTTCAGTGAGACAGTCTCCAATTCCCAAAAGAGTGCCTGGTTTGTGGTGCAGCTTCAAGCTGGTGAGCTTGAATATTTTGGGGTAACTCTGAGAATCGGAGTCAATTCAACTTTGTTTGGTATTGTATGTCACTCAAGTTAACATTAGCATTTGCTATGTACATTTGCCACAGCTGCTACTAGCTAGAAAAACTGGCCAACCCACAGTGACTTTTTCAGAATTTAGTATCAGCAAACACTTTCCATGAACACCTCTCTGGCTTCAAGGTAGTAAACAAAGATKGAATCTGGCGCAAAGATGTGGGCAGAAATATTGTATTTCTGGACCAGCCAAGACTTACATCAGTATCTCCAGGTATTTCTCTCACGAAGGGAGCGCAGAGCATCTCCTTTGCGGAAGGGTAACGGGGTTATTTTAACTTGGCTCACTTTACAGAAGTGGCCAAAGGAGATGTGAATCTCAAAAAACCGAGGTGGCAGTAACCTCTGGCGGTGAGCCTGGGAGAACAGGAGAGGCTTAATGGAGCTAGTGACCACTGCTGACACACTGCCCATAGCCAGATTATCTGGCTTAATTGTGTCTTTTTCAACAAAGACATCTCAGCCTCTCCCTCTTGGGTGGGGATTCAGGTCCAAGAAACTAGCTGAGCTCACCACCTTTCCCACTTGTACCATGCAGCAGGACATAATCTCAGGAATCCCTTAAAGAGCCACTTCTGCTCTGCGACATGTCACACAAACTGCTCCGATTAGCAAAGGTGATGTCAGGGAGTCTGGCCTGAAAGGAGACCTAGGGGAGGCCAGCAGGAAGCAGCACTTCTGGAGACACATGTCACCACGAGATGGGGGTCCCCCTTCACCTTCCCGGGCACCGAGACACTGGAGCAGTCACTGGCCCTCAGACTACAGGGAAGCAGTGAGCAGGTCCTCAGCAGCTGCTGCACCAAGGAGGTCCCTGTGGCCTTGTGCACTCCAGTGCATACTTTTAGGAAAGCCCTGTTAAAAAGTTTCTGTCCAAAGCCACTCCTGGTAGAAAATCAGGTGGAATTAAACAACTATTCATATTAAAAGTACTGTTTCTGCAGTGAAACAAAACATGCTTTTGTTACAAAGCTAAAAGTGCCCTGCAGATGAAAGCTCTTGCCMAGAAAAGAAAAAACATGTTCTTACCACTGTCCTCAGTCAGAAGTGGTTCAAAGACAGCCAAGGGAGTACTTTGGCCACCAGGCCCCCACATTAAGCTGTGTTGAAGGTATATCCACTCCTGCGCAAGCCGTGTRTCTGATCTGATCAGCCAGGCATGCAAGATACATTGGGTTACAGACAGAAGCGGTGCACACATACACACATCACGTTCACCAGGGCGCTCAGGGGCAAGGACAAGGCCTTTCTGGCCTTCTGGTTGCAGATCCCAAGGCTTAAAGAGAAGAATTGAAAATTGCCCAACTCATCATTGCCTTGCTGCATATATATATATAAATATATATATATATATCTCAGCAATCAGTTTTGTATTACAAGAGCAGATGTWGTATTTTTCCAAATGTCTCTGCTGGCAATTAGGGTGCAAATAYAGTGTTCTGCAGGGCTGGTGACAGGGAGGTGATACCAGTAGGAATGTTTATATGAAAGTTAGGTATCAGCCTAAGTCCTCTCACAGACTGGAATTCCAATTGACAGGTAAATTCACTGGAGTACAAAAGAGGACACTTTAGTGCAGACTCTGTTTTTCCAAAGAAGGGGATCTTTACAGTAAGTCTTCATCCTTCCCTCACCAGTTTAAAAGGATATCATTGTCTCAGAAGAGAAGCAAGCCATATTCCAGATGTCCAAAGTATTTGAAAGAGGATGTTTATTAATGACCTGGGGGCTGAAGATAAACAGGCTAGACAAAAATAACTGTTGGGATACAATCGGGAAGTTAACCTTTGCATGCCAGAGGTCTGCAGAGCCCAGGGAACCAGGCTGATATGGATGCACGTGCTACAGAGCTGGCTTCAGGCAGRCAGCTCAGAGGTTTTTCTTTAACACTGTTCTGGCTAGTAAAAAATAATAGTACTGCAGAGATGGCATACAGATCTGCTAGAGAAGTATCTTCTTCTTTTGTGTGCCACATGATCAACTATAATGAGAGAAAATTCTGGCCTCATCCCTCATGTCAAAAGGAAAAGTTAATCCATCTTCTTGTATCAAACACTGCCATGAGGACAAAGGGAGGTTTTACCCGTTCTTCCTTTGGATATCCATAATTTATAAGCCCATAGCAATATTTCTGCTGGATCGACATCCATGCAAAAGCAGTAACCAAACTAAAATAAATCCCCCTTCCTTAGCCTCACATCTCCTCTGTCTAGTGCACAAAAACCTCTCTGCTCAAAAATCAATATATGTACTCAGCACACTGAGATCCAGCTCCCCCACCCTTGTGCACATGTATTCCCTTAGGGAAAGACTGAAGGAATCAAATTCCATATCTAAGCCTTATTACACAGCCTGAAAGTCAATGAGTCTGGTCTCTGCGATAACCAAGGAGGAGAGGTGTTCGTGTCAAGGACACGCCGCTAAATGGCTTTTCTGCCAGCCCTCTGCGATTAAGTGCTGTCAGCTCTGGCTGATCACACATATCCTCGGCCTAGGCATGCCAACCTGTGCCAGAAACACACGGTTCCCTCCACCTGCCCTTCAAGGTGGCTGTGCCTGGTCTCTTTTACTTAAAAGCCAAGGATGGCTCCACTGGTTACCCAGTGTCAATGAAGGGAGCAGTAAACTGCCTCTCTGAGGCAACTGTGTGGCAGCTCCTACACCCTTCTGAGGTGAGTTTAGATAAACTTATAACATCATAAATACACAAAAAAACTTTAGACAAACTAATAGACTTAAAATGTACTCATAACCATAAAGGGGTGGAGGTGGGTTTGAAMCATGCTGGCTATCAAGTATTGTCCTCTCCTTGGAGGCAGGCACGAGGTGAGACTTTGGGTGATCAGGTGGAGCCAAGGGTCTTCGTTTGCTCCCTCCTTCTTGACATGACTGGTTTTAGTCAAAGCCTGCACTGCTTTGCGGCACATGCAAGGGTGTGCGGGCCCACCACCAAGGAGTTCCCATCCCATTCTCACTACCCCCAGTGCTCCCTCAAGTCCCTGGTTCCCAGTCCATTTTTCCAGCCAGCCTCAATCGCAGCAGCTCAGCTCCTCATCTGTCCTGTTTCCCCACCCTCACGTCCAGTCATCTCCCTTCCCAATGCATTATCCACATTCAGCAGTTCTCTCAGCTGGCTCCCAGTCCCAACTTTCCTCCCCCCAAATCCTTGACCTTTCCTCCCATGTCTTCCCTCACCGCTCATCTTCCTCTTCTACTGCCAGTTTTCAGCTCCAGTTCAGCAGCCACCAGCCTCCAGTTCAGTCTGATCCTGCAATGRTCCTTCCCCATCTTGCCACACCATCAATCTGCAAAACACATTCTTCCAGCAGAGGAACAAGGAGTAGGCAAGGATGATGGTCTCTGGTCACCACCGAAGTTCAGCCATGACATCTATGTGAGGAGAAGAAAGAACTGGATCTGGAACTTCATACTGATTGGCTCTTAAATAGTTCCTGGCGTGATTTTTGGCCTGGGCCAGCTAGGACTGTGTTATAGAATACCTGGACAGGTTTGAGGGTTGCAGCTTCCTCCAATATGTCCAGAAGTGGCTACTCTATTTTGGGAGATAGGAAAGTTTAGCTGTACGATATGAGCCATACTGTAAAAGTTGGCTGKGGGGCCAAAGCATAGCTAGCCTCAAGCACTGTTTATTTTACCTCTATAGACCTAACTACTTCGACCGGCATAAGTCCAGAGCAAAAAAAAAAAAAAATAAATAAAGGAAAACCCTGAGCTGAAACAATCTCCACTAATCTAAACTCAGCCAGGCACTCGTCAGGTCTAAAATCTAAGAGGACTTTACTGAACATGCACAAACTGTGTTTTAGTGTGATCACATCTGGGCCTGTTTACACTGGGACAAAAGTGCACCTACTACAAAGGTAAACACATTGCTGTATTTCATTTCCCTACTTCAAAGAATGAAGTCAGTAGAGATTCCCAAGAAAAGATCATCAGAAAATTGTAATTTCCCCTAGGATCCTTTTTGAAAAACACCTTTATTTCTGGTGCTGAAAATTTTCAGAAGGAAAGAAAATCATCTGAGGCAGATATCTGCCTTGGGAGTTTTAGATCAGCTAGTTGCAGTTTAGTGAAGTTATAAGCACTGARAATGTGTGGTTGTAGTATAAAGTATCAGGCAACTTTAATAACAACTCAGGCCACTGCTGTATGGCCTTCTCACAGCTACCCAGGAGAGAAATGAAGGCAGGCATGGATTGAGTGCATGATTTTTTGGATGTTTGGCTCAGGATTTGAGAAACTTCTCGACTGATCTTGCCAAAGCTGTTGAATTTCTCTGTGTCAGTTTAAGTGGGACAAAAATTCCTGTCTCAAACTGTGCACCATCTACCTAGGCTGCAAGGTAGATCCTTAAAGGTGCCAGGTGTGTAACTGGGGAAACAGAGAGCACCCAAATCTCTTTGAGGACCTGGGCCAAAGCTCTTTTCAGACTGACTGGTTTCTTACTATATATGGATATATAGAACTTCATGGACCATGATCTTGGCTGAGACCTAAGCACTAATAATAGTTATGCAAACTAGGAACCATTTTCCCGTAGAAATGTATGAAAAAAAATCATCCTATCCATACAGAAACAGCTTCTGTGGATTGCTCCCATGTTCTCCTGGTAGCAAAGGGTTAACAAAACCTTGTATGTTCCAGGCATGCTAATACCAACATCTAACACTTGCTTTTGAATTAAAAAAATATATGAACTGATGAAAATGCTTGGAAATGGTAAAGTACAATGAAATGACCCACTTGGGAAATCTGCATGTTTGAACTCTTAAAAATCATGTGAAAAAATCTTCCTTGAATCATCAACTATTTCTATCATTTGCCTGATGTTTACAGTCTTCCCCAGCTAACTGTAGTCAGCTGGATTTCTGCAGCATGTGCAAACTCGTTCCTAAAGATTAATCTAATAATGCATCGTTTTTGTCAGTGCTTTTATCCCATCCAGGAGAAACAATTTCACATTCAGTTCCAGCAAGGGCCTGTTGTTTCGGAAGAATTTATCCAGACTGTTTGCGCATCACCAGTTTAAAGGCCCCTCAGCAAACATGCCATTTTGTCTGCAATCTGTACTGTGTTTACCCAACCTATTTCTAGTGCTCTCCCAAGAGGAAGCACTAACCATTATCATCAGATGACATGAGTTAACTTTTCTTCTTAATGTATTCCCACAAAAGGTATCACACGCACACACATATCAGCTGATGTTAAGCAGGGAAATGTCTCCAACCCCCACYGCAAGCCACATCCAGCTGTTATCGTACTTTACTGCAATTGCYACCTTAAGGTCAAAAGTTGAAGAAAGCGTCTTCTTATTATTGTATTTATAATGTTCTTATTGGCAACGAGCTGAGCTGACTGGATCATTGAACTAAACCTTGTATTCACCAAGTGGAAACTCTAAAATGTTGACAAAGTACTGCTATTTAATCTCAAGGAATGCTTTTTGTTCTAAACCAAAGGCATCTAAGATATCACAAATTATACCAAGAGGTTTCTGTTTTATTACAGTATTCTGATATTTGGAAGRTGAAAGATCTAAAATGGAGCCAGCTGAGAATTTTTCAACCCTTGCTTTTTAACTGCTACATATCAGTTTTTCCAAATGGAAGGTTTTCATAGAAATATTTTAGTTTTGACAGAGTTGTGATCAGATAGGTTTGTAACTCCATAACAGACTTAGACAGTCAGTCAGTCAGAATAAGTGCAATGTTCATTCAGAAAATGGGAAACTGGGTTGAAGTCTGTTCTGCTTTTTCAGAGCRAAGATTACTCTGGAAATGTCAGGTCTCAGGCAATGGTTTCACTAATTATCACAGGCCATTTTGATACATCTTTCTCTTTTTGAAATCTGAAAAAATTCACCAGCCTGGAAACGGTCCCTTTCTCCGCATGTTTGCACTCCATTTGGACAGTAGGCAAGCCAATTCACCTGCTTTTCCCTCTTCCTCYGGGATGTTGCTCAAGAGCAAGTTCTCACTACCCAGAGAGGTGTCTCAGCAGACCTGGCCCTGATTTCACAAGGCCCTGTGAAACCTCCCCTTCTCCTCCCTGGTGTGCAGGTAGTGCTGAAGAAGACTGCTGGAGAGAAGGGCCTCTTCAGTGAGGATGACAAGTGAGTACAACCACTATCCTTGTTCTCAGGTTCATGAGGGACAAGCTCCTGGAGCACTGCCTTAACAACACTAGTGGCAAATGATGTCCTTGTTTTTTGGGATCCTCAACAAGAGTGAGGAGGGCAGCTTGGAGCGGTCATGGCATGAAGCTCCCTATGCAYCCAACTGAGTCTTCAAGCATGATGTCAGAAAATGCAAGCTCAGGGATAAGAAGGAAGCTCTGACCACATCCAGGCTCAGCCTCTGGCTTTTGTGAACCCAACTGCTGAAATTCAAGTTTGGGAGTTTTAGGGTCTTTGGAGGCTTCTATTTCTTTCTTATACTCAGTGTCGTGCAAAGCTGAGTATCACTGCTTTGAGACGGCCGTAAAACTGCCACTAGGGACCTGGTTGTCCTTGGAAACAGATTGTAATCTCAGCATGCTTCCCAAGGAACAATAAATATTTGGAGATAGAACCGAAGAATTTGTGTGACATAAAACAAAGCTGCTAACCCTGGACTTTCAAGTTGTCAAGGAAGGTTCCATTTAATTAAAGGCTAAAGAAAAAGCTTTTTTGATGAAACAACAATAACAAAACAGCCRGAAACATTTGCAACCTCCCCAACAGAATCTCTGTAATTAAGTCTTTTCGGACACTTAAAGATGTGCAAAGTAGAGCATCCCTGGTATGACAGTAGTGATGCTTTTATTTGGCAAAATACCACTTCAAGCGTATCTTAATTCATAAGTGATTATTTTGCTTACCAGCACGTTCAGGCTCTATAGAACAACCTCAGCAAATGGAGAAAGGAGTGCCCTTCCTCTGAGCAGATTAGCGGCTATTAGTTTAGACAGAAACAGTGAATTGGTTGAACACATTGTTTTCAGTCGATGGCAGGTTTCTGAAACCTAAACGGTCCTTTAGCAGGGAAGCGCAGCAAGGTTGTCTGTGTTTGCACTCCAGATTTAAAGATACAAACATATAACCAGGCTTGTGGTTATGTAACAGGCGGAGGTCAGAGAAAACTCAAAGCTGAATTGCTTCTGTCAGATCATTTTTGTGCTGAAATAAGTTCAAATGAATTCCGTAATGCATTTATCTGTAGCTTTCAAAAGACTGACATGCCCCATAGCAAGGCTGCATAGTGCTACTAGTAGCTGGTATAAAGTGGCAAGCGTGAGTCAGGACACATCTATCTTATCAAAACACCAATATCTGAAATGATTATCTTTCCGAGAAAGATTCACATGAAGCAAGAGTGTTGTAATGCTGTTAATATAATTTGACATTTATAACACAGGGCCTGCTGGTATTTCCAGATTATGTCTGAATAAGCCAAAATACGACCATATTTTTTTCCTATTCTTAAATTCCCCTCAATCAGCCGTGGTATGGAGGAGCTTTTCCCTTTGCAGATGGCTGACTGACCTGTTCCACCTCATGACGACACTGTGCCCGCTCCTACTGCACCCTCAAAAAGGATGCAGAGCTCTCACTGTGCAGCTCGGGGGGAGATCCACGCTTCTCATTTAAAAAGTGCAAGGACTCAAGGCGTCAGACCTGCACCCTAATATGGGTGTGCTGTTTTGGTAGGTGCAAATGGGTAGGTGTTCAACTTAGAGGTGTTTGAGCTTTGGCCAGYAACCATCTTGAGACCTTCCTCTCCCCCAAACATGGACACATGCAAGGGGTGCACCAAGGGAATTTGTTAAATCACTGTTCTGCACTACAGATTTTATTAATTGGAACGGCTACTTCCCTGCAGCAAGTTGTAACATTCCTTCTCTATCTTTCCTCCTGTTTTTCTCTTTGAACTTGCTTCTTCCTTCATCTTCCATCTCCTCACTTGCCTCAAGATCAGCAATATGACCTGGCCCCCTGTGTTGCAGTCCTTTGCAATTTCAGTTTTGTCAGTGTAACCCCATGAAAATCCTTGCAGTGGGATCAAAAGGTGTCAATTATAGCGTGGTTGTATAGTAGGCAGAGAGAAAAAAAAATACTGACTTATGGCTTAAGGAAGATTCTCATCAGGAGGTGGGCAGACCCCACAACCTTTACCTTTTTTTTAAAGGAAGCAATGATAAAGCAGTGGGAGCAAACTAGGGAAAAAGTCTTGCAGGACTTGCACAGCATTTGTCACAGTATGAAGCAATGAGTTGACAGTGATGTTCAGCTTGCTCATTTTAAATTGCTCATCATCTATTTATCAGAATTAATATATACTATCTGTAATCAGGAATAAGCTGTTCTACAATTACATGGCAGGAAAGACTATTCCTCATGGGAACCAAAGGCTGCCTCTACTTGCAGTACAGACCAGCCCTCGGTAAAAATATTTGGGAGTTAGGGTAGAACAGAGGGTGTAATGTCCCCAAGGTCTGCACTTCTGTTGTGACACATATTGCGCCAAGCAAAGAGGGAAATAGTCATCTGTTCTGATGATTGACTTAGGCACGTAACTCTGATGTCTGTATTTGGTTGCAGTTTCCACTGAGATAAAGAAACCATCTCAGAGTGGTTCCAAAAATTATTTGTCCAATAATTTTTCAAATGTAGATGTAGAAATGTTTTTCTAATGTAGACAAAAAGGCCAGGAAGAACATCCTTCTGAAGGTGAAGTGTCAAACCGATAACCCAAGAAAAAGGCCCTATCACGAGGCTCTTGTGGCTTTTTTTACTGACATATGGCTGCCTTGAAGTCAAGTACATTTTAGTTCATAGTACTATTAACACATAGCATTTATGTTTAAACTATACCACTTGTAATGTTTCCATCATCCCTTGCAGTTAAGTCTTCATCCCACCTTTTCGTGAGCTATCCATAAATACAAAATGATTTATCAAGTACCACCATGTTATAAACTTGGTCACATGGAACTGTTGAAGAGAGACATCCATAAAGTTTAATTATACCACTGATTCTTGCTAAAATATTAACTTGAAGTTGACTGTAGACTACTCCAATCACTTGAAATCAAATGAAGGTATAAAATGTCCTGTACTTTAAAGTGCAGCATGTACTTTTCAAGTGGTAATCTAGGGGGAAAAAATCTTTYATTGCCTGCTATAAAGATAACCTCTGGTATTAGGATTCATTGTGAAGAGTTATAAAAATCATAGCCAGAAAGGWTCTATTAATTCACCCCCTGTTTCTCTGCCAGTGCAAGTTTGTTCCAAAAAGCATCTTACTGAGTGTTACTGGTATAGCCAGGCTTTCGCAAGGACCAGCTAATGGAGATTCCATTACTCTCTTTGGAAGAACTTCCCCAAGATAATAGACATTGGCTTTGGAAAAAGCAGTTCTGACATTTATTCTACAGCCTCTTTTCCCAGTTTCATCTCATTGCTTCCAGCTATACCTGCTTGAATCAGCTTGAATTTTGGCTCTATCACTGCTGTTGCACAATCTCCAACAGACAACCCTTTTACTATTATCTAACTAGTTCAGACTCTTGGATCAGTTTTTCAAAGCRGACTCAGTGATTCAGCCACAGCTGTCATGGAGAATAACAGGAACAGGTCAGAAGATTCAGCCATATAACTCATGTTTATTTTCATGGCAGTCAYGTGGTTATCACCCTAAATTGACTTTGAAAATCTCAACCATTTGGTTCTTCCTGTCCTTCCGTAGAGGACACAACCTCCACTGCCTCAGACTTCATTTTCTTGATGTTTTCTGCATCCCCTCTGGCGTCTAAATATTGCTCYGGCATCACTATCAATTTAATGACAAGGTCAAATTATATAAGGTGATTCTTACTATGTGTGGTGTGCATGGGTACTTGTATGCAGAGACACATGCATATGCCTAAACATTTACCAATACTAACAAGAGTTTTGTCTTATTTGTACATATAAGYGTGTTAAACTTTTTAGGACTGAGATTTAGGGAGGGAATCTCTTCATTTCCACAAAACATCTGATTGTTTCTTCTCTTCAGAGAGTAGTAGACATTCAGTAGACTGTAGAGAAATGTCAGAATGTGTAAGCCAACAACTGTAAAATGGCCTTTCTGCCTGTTTGGCTTATGAAAAATCTCTACAAAGCCAGACTGTCTTTTGCTCCTGGGAGCAGACCAGTTTTGCTTCTTGTGCCATTGCTTAATGCCAGGCTTTGAAGTCCCTAAAGAGTAATCTATAGGCTGACTTGGAGAACCACGGTTATCCTAATAGYAAAAAAAGCAAGCTGATCGTAGGAGTCCAGGGAGATGATGATCTGTCCCCAGATGCCAACTCTAGTCTCATCAGGTCCRGGAAGATGAGCTGTGTCCTTCCACGTGGGTCACCCTCTCACTTTGGAGGACACCAGAACAGTCACAAAGTGCTAATAGGCCTCACATCTCTAACCAAGAGGTTTTAATGGCTCTTGAGTTCACTTCCCTGAATAAGAACATCAATACTCAAAGCTACAGACATCTCTGACTGTTATTCTTCTACCAACTCTGACTGATCCTAAATCTGATGAAATAGGCAGTTTTTAGCTTTGAGAGGGTGAATCAGAATGAGTGAAATAAGCTCCAGAGCCTGAACTCAAAGCTGAGTTTGTTCATCTGAATACAAAATTAGTCTCTGGGGTAGCCATTAAGCGAGCTTATAAACTGTCACTACTGATTCCTCTTTCTTAGCACCATCTGATTTTGGTCACATCTATTCACCAAGGAGCCTGCCGTGTCACACATATATGGACAGTCAGCCAGCTGTGTCTCAGAGATAATAAACACCTCTTCTCTTTGATGTGGCAGCTTGATCAACAGAGGTAAACACTGCTGCAAGCAAAGACAAAAAAATGGGAATCGGGTGCTCCTGAAGATGTATTGGGCGTGACATGTATACGAAGCCCAGTTATATTAATCTTGCAATAGACTGTAACAACATATGCCTGCTTTGGGGAGATTTCAATGCCACAGGAAAACGTCACACAAACAATTCTGATCCATTTAGGCAYATATTCCTGAGTTTCAGCTCAGGGCCTGGGAATTGGATCTGAAATGGTTTACAGCAAACCAGGAAAGATGCTCAGCTGTATGAGTAAGTCCTAAGCAGCTTCGGCTTTAATGAYTTATTAATTAGTCATGAAAAAAAATTGGCAGATGACAGGCTCCCACCTCTAGAACAGAAAGGTTGCTACTTTAATTAAACTTTTTAATTGGCACTGCCATCTCCTCCCACCCAAAGCAGAAACTGAATAAACATAGGATGTCACTGCATCCTTTCTCTTAACAGACACAGAGCCATTCCAGAAAATCAATGACAATGATTAAGAGAGCTCTCATTCCTTCTCTTACCTACATTTTACTTTCCACACGGAGTGTATTGACTAAATGTCTCCTTCCAGAAGGTTATATATACAGACTTGCTGCAGGCAGCAATAGCAAAGCTTCTCATTAGAGGCACGCGCTTGCCTCGTTGCACGCATCTTCCTTTGCAGTTTGTATTACAAGCCCTGCGGTCCATGTACTGTACAAGCCCAGCAAGAGATATTTCTATCCTTGGTGATCTTCAAGTGTTCAAGGAGGGAAAAAAAAAGTGGCTGAAAAAGAAGATGATATGATATGAATTTTTCCAGTAAAAGACGTGAAAGGAAAACACAAGTCTTCACTGCTAGGTATCCCTGTTTCCCAAAATTACCTTTCTCCTGCTGTCCCTGTAGGATTGTTTCTGTCCGAGRAGGCACCATGTGGTCCAGCAGGCCACCACGGAGTAGATCCTTGTCCCAATCCCTCTCCATGGAGGGAGGACAGTGGCATGAGCAGCAAGCACACAGCTATCTTCTGTCCCCACAATCCACACACTGGCCCCAGTTTTGTCCACGCAGCCCATGGGGAAGTGCAGGGCTACTGGGGGGCGAATGGCAGAGCAGAGGGTGGGGACCCGGATGATGGGAGGGAGTGAGAGAGAATACAGCTCTTGGCTGGGAATGGAAACTCTGCAGCCAAGTCCCTCTTCACAATCCTGGGAGTAAGCAGAGATCTTCCTTCTCTGAGAGGTCAGGCCAGCCACCTTCTGCCATCCCACGGCTGAGCAGATCTGGGTTGGGAAGTGTTCATTGTGGAATCTGACGGGCTGCCATAAGAAACAGGCTAAAACCTCCACTCCTAAATGTGTAAAATTCTTAAAAATTGACAAAGTTTGGTTGACCCAGCCTTCCCCAGCTATTCCAGCTGCTCTGCACGATGTCTGTGATGCTCAGATCTGGGCTGGCGTCACAGCATGATACAAAGCAGATGGAGCAGTGGTGAGCCTGGCTCCCAATACACAACTACTAAAAAGCAATCTTCCTGAAGTTTTTTTTTTTTTTCTTTTTCTTTTAACTTTAAATCACTAGCTGACCCAAATTAGGAGCTTTTATTATTGGCAACAGTGCTCTGTGACTTACTGCATTATCACTCCCAGATTTTTTTGTATGAATTTCAAAAAAACATTTTGTTTATTCAACAGTTTTATAGTTCCTTTCTCCCATAATGGCCTAAGGAGATGTCACAAGAATTATCAGTGGAATATGCTCTGAGGAGTGATGGAACATGTGTATATCCTGTTTTCTTAATTTTTTTGAATCCATATTAGGTTAAGTTACTTAAACCTTCATCATCTCTCCTAATTGCTTCAATGAACACAAATCACTGTAGTTGAAACTACTTACTTGCAAGGCTCAGAAACTTGTTCAATTTACAACTTCACAAATTACTGTGTGTCAGCTAAGCCACGGTGATTGCCTGATAGTCTAGGTGCACCCTTTCCACTAGTCACAAGAAMGAAGTAATGTATCTGATTTTAAACCCTAGCGAAAGAGGTTAACACTGCATCGTATATGCAGGTGCCTGCAGATGGGTGCATGTGGTCCACTGGCATCACCTGATGGATGATGATTCATTGAGCTTCTGTACCTCAGCTGTGTGTCTGAGCCCTGAGGGCAAATATATATGTGTATAGCACAGAATCACAGAACTGCTGAGGTGGGAATGRACCTCTGGAGATTGTCTAGTCCAACTCCCTATTCAAACCAATCTGGCTGGGTTTAGAGTATCTCCATCAATGGAGACAGCACAGCCTTTCTGGGCAAGCTGTGCCAGTGTCTGACCACTCTTAAAATAAAAAAGTTTTTTCTTATGTTTGAATGGAATTTCCTGCGCTTCAGTTTATGCCCATCACCTCCTGCCCTTTCACGGGGCACCACTGAGATGTCTCTGGCTCCATCTTCTTTACACTCTCCTGTCAGATATTTATACACATCGATAAGATCCCCTGACCTTTCTCTTCTCCAGGCTGAACACTCCCAGCTCTTGCAACCTCTCCTCCTATGTCAGATATGYCAATCTCTTAATCAACTTAGAAGTCAAAAGGCAGTATACTAATGCGGGGCTATAGTGTGGTATATATATATGTGGATGTACATATATATGTGCACATATAAACCACAGGTAAATGCACAGGTACGTAGCCTTGATGGCCTGGATAAAATTTAATGTGCTGGCAAAACAACACTTAGTCYCCTGCAAGCTACACAGCCACTGCAACTCTTTGCTCCCATGAGGATGCCTCTACCTCTCATAAGGGGCTAAATGAGGGAGTACAATTCCTTCTGCAGTGTAGACACACTGCTAATGCAGCAAAAAAAATATACTCAACTTATATGCAAGCTGTCACCTCCAGAACTACCAAAGTATTTAGAAGCCTGCATACTTTTGAAACCAATCATATCTAAAAGATCTTTTGTAGATCTGGCACCTGCTTGTATGGCTCCCAGCATTGTAGCCTGAATGTCCATGAATGCATTTTTCCTCACAGTGCCCTTACAAGATGTAAAAAAGCCAGGGTATAAGAAAAAAGGGTTTAATTTATTTACCCCTGTCTAAGACAGAGCAGGGATGTCAGTATGGTTCACTTGTCCCAGACCCAAAACACCAATTCACTCTCCCTCTCTATCCAAGCATCACCTATAACCAATTTTAAAGAAAGAGRAATTGGCACATACATCTAGCTTTAAATTGCAAATATTAAAAAGAAGTCTAAGGTATTGGATCTAAATAACCTTGGATTTCTATACAAACTTTGCAGCTGATGCATAAAAATCAGGAGGCATTTGCAAACTCAGGAGACATCTCATAACTATTGACATTTCTACAGGAGGACTTGAACAGTGCTGCTGATTTTGACTCTTGGGTCTTTAGGTCATGACTAAATAATAGATAAAAACTAAACTATGCAATGTTATGACTATTGCAYATGGGGGCTGCATGACTTGGCTAAAAGGCAAGTTCAAAGAATCACTGAAACAGAACAGCTGCTTTATTGCTGTCATTCCTGCTTCTGTGCAACAGTCGGGGCTTTTCAACCGCTCCCCAAATCCCTCTCTGAGAGACATGTCCCACTGTGAGAGTTCAGGAGACACTGCAAGGCACTATCGTTTGGTTTTACTACCTTTTGACATACAAAGACGCTTCTCTGATTTCTCTCAAGTGGATATGTGTTTCCTACGGGCTGCAGGCTGTGTGTGCTGTATAGATACTGTATATCATGGGAAGATGAAGGACATGCCCTACGCCTCTGAGCTACATTACAGAGGCGATATGCCTGTGCCTGTGCCCATAGAGGCTGGTCGAGCTGGAGTCTGATTGTGCTGGACACCACATAAACCCCAGCGTGATCACGCACTGCCTGGAGGAGAGCTGAACTATGCTAATCCTGGAGCACAGGATTATCTTTTAAATCAACATAGATGTACAAGTGCTTTGGCTAATAATATCAGTATAAAATGCCTTTRTCACTCTTTTCTTATATTGAAGTATCTGGATATCAAGCACCTTTATAGGCTAAAGCTGTATTTTCACTTGGAAACTATACTACTTTAGTGATAAATTTATCCAAATTTCTCATATGGTTAGTCCATGCATCATGGGATGTCCCATCCCAAAATATTTAGTCAGTCACAGTGCTTTTCTGCCTCTTTTGTTTGCAAGCTGACTGTTTTACAACAGAGGCTTCTGCAGAGCAAATGTAGGGTTCCTGACAATAGGTTTCCTTTTCTTAATTTGTTTCCACCCAACTGCCTAGAAGTAGCTCAGACATCTTCTACAATCTGTAGATGGAGGTTGAAAAGCACYGGTTCAATACACAAGACACTACTAATAGATAAGACAAGCAAGCAGTGGAGAAAACATATGGAAGTAAAGTGGATGCTGCCATAGCCAGCAATTATCACACTTTCTTATCTTCCAAACAATCTTCAGGTTGCAGTTTATTACATACTCCAAAGATTTTTTTTTTTCTTTTTTTTTCTTTTTGCATTTACATTCTTTTTTCACGTGTTTTCATTTCTAATGGAGTGCGTGAGGCCAAGTCTCTCAGGAAGCAATATGCCCAAGCAGCTACCCAGGGCTGAGCACTGCATTTGGCATTTGTATATATTGTAAAGCCCTGGCTCATTTAATGTATGCAAGGACTGTGGTCAATGAAAGAGCTGGATGGATGATGAGAACAGTTAGACTCAGTATTGCTTCCTGTGGTCATTACTGGCAGGCTTTCCCATGAACTGTCTAGAAAGAGAGGAAGCTGCATCGAGGTGGCCCTTATGGGTCAGTGAGGCCAATCTCTGTGGTCATGGGCCACCATGTCATATGTATTCCCATGCATTCAGGCATCAGCTCCTTGACCAAGTTATGTTTCTGCCTCCAGTACTCCTCYCAGAAGGTTGTGGCTGAAGCACATTCCTCCAGTGCTTAGAAAACTCCTTTTAGCTTCCAGTTTAAAGTAATTTGTGGCTGGTTAATACACATTTGCGCTGGTGCCAACATTTGTGTTTAGCTTACATAGCTCTTCCCTTTCTCTAGTGTTTATCTCCTCAATGTATTTACAGACGGTGCAAGTGAATTGCTACTCAGCCTCTGTTTTGCTAGACTAAATCAGCCACATTCACTCCATTTCCTCTCCTTGGACATGTTTGCTGCTCCTTCCAGTATCTCAGTGGCCTTCTTTGTGCTCCAGCCTGTTCCAGTTTGAATTAATCTATCTGGGCTAGGGGACACCAGTTTTGCAGAAGGAGCGTGAATATGCCTAATCTCTTTTGGAAGTTTCTCGCCTAATGCGAACTGAGATGTATCCATCTGCTTCGTCGTGCAAACACGTTGCATAGGTGCTCGTGGTGATTTTGTGGTTGATTAACACTTTACAGCAAAACAATGTAATTTCTTCAGCCACTTCTACAGTAGATCAGTAARATGAGCCAGAGCCTGACGGCATGGCATGGCTCACATCCACACAGCTAAACGCTCATAATCTCTAAACCAGAATGATCTCATCCAAACAGTCTGTTGGAAACAGTCCCTGGCCGGCGCTAATCCCCAAACCGTGCCTGGGCATTGTCTAGCAAAGCGCGAGTCGACCTCGGTCAGGCAGTGCCAGGAAGCACATAAACATTTATCAGTGTGGACAGTCACAGGGCAGTTCATAAACCTGCTTTAGTTCTGTTTTATTAATTAGTGTAGAGAAGCCTTAGTGCATGAAGGGCACTTTGAACTTTTGCTGTATGTCCACTGGTCTCGTTCTCAAACTTATCTTATTTTTCCTTTATGATATTCCAAACCTTTATATCCTTGATTCCTCCCAACTGTGTGTTCTCTGCAAATATCATTAGCACTTGCTTTTTTTGTGTGTTCCATAAGAACAGTAACTACAACCRGCTCCAAGGAATTTCACCAATTATGTCTCTCCACTCCTATCATTTTCTTTTCAGCAGAACCTGTTGTGTTTGTTCTTGGCTATTTCCTGACAGAACTTGCATTTCAAATACTAGTCCCCACTCCTCCCAACATAAACAATAATTTCCCATGTGGCTCTTTTATCAAAAGTCTTGCTGAAGTCCAGACAGATTAGATCTAAAGCATTTCCCATGTCTAAAAAAGCCCATGGACTATTTTGTTTGCTTTTTTTTAAATTTTCTTATCACAAGAAACTATCAAGCTAGTCTGACTCAAGTGACCTGGTAAAGCCCTGTTGTATTTTTATCCTACTTTTTCCTTTAGCCTCATGTCTTCAGTCCTTCCTTTAGAGCCAGTTTACATATCATCCAAGCTGCACCGAATGCATCCAGCCTTTTTCTCTGGGGCTCAGCACTCTTGAGCAAGAATTCAGTCCCTAAACAGCTCACATCATTACTTGCAGAATAGGAATGACATATCCCAGCCTCAGGAGGTCCAAAATCGTCCCTGCTTTTCCAGCACCCTCAAGAAAAAGGGTGGCTTTAGGATGTCTATGGCAGGACAGAAACAAAACCCAGAGCAGGAGCTGGGTCCAGCCCGTTGATCCTGAGGATGTTCATTACCTCTTTGGAAACCCTCCATCTTTTAATGAGAGCAAATTGATTCTCCGGATAACATCCCCTTGTTCGGGATGCTCAGGAAGAAAATATCGGCTGCACATGGTGTTTCCCTGTGCGTGTGCCGGAGGCGGAGGCGAGCTTCCACCTGTGACCGTAAAGGCTCCTACTTGATTTAGTTCAAATGCTCTGTGCTTCAGATTTCTCCTCCTTCACTGGCAAATCGGTCCCTCCACCTCCACCATTCAACAGCCTCCTTTGCACGCGCGTGTATACTTATTTCATGTCTTTATTTCAAGCAGCCCCTGCCTCTCTTTCGGCTCAGCCTGCTGGSCCCGGGCGCGCACAGCAGCAGCGCAGAAGCCACGGCAGCTGCGGGCGAGCCTCTTCCCCGCGGCCGCCGCCGGGCTTCGCTCCAACAGGCTGTTGGTCTTAATCTGGGACAAAGGAGCCTTTTCCGTGCTGAGCCGGAGGGTAGCTATGGCAACGCCGCACAAAGACGTCTCAACGGCGGGCTGGGGCCGGACCGGCCCCTCTCTGCTGGGCAGACGCCGGTCGCTGGTGCTTGGACGGCTCTTGGCTTTCACAAAGGCCACGCTGTTACCTACCGCTGGGCCCCGTCCAGGGGCTGGAAGCGAAAGCGCCCGCTGACAAACGGAGCGTTTCAGCAGAGCTCCGCGAACGGCCCTGGCGGGCGGTGGAAGCAGCGGCAGAGAGGGGGAGGTGGAAATGGGAGAGCTGAGCTCGCAGCGGAAGGAAGGCGCGCTGCGGCAGACTCGCTCTGAGTTACGGCTTGGCTGTCTGGGAAGGCTGCACTCCACAGCTTTCCTTTTTTTTTTTTTTTTTTTTTTT